>NC_139627.1:18224668-18259668 GCF_964638095.1 Poromitra crassiceps | reverse complement strand
GCGAGTACATGCGAGTTTATCGCGGTCGGTGTGTAGTCAGACGCCAGCGACCTACTTCAACATGAGACCGTCGTTACATTAAAGACCACTAGAGGCGCCTAAAGGCTCAACGTCGGTTTCAGACGCAACAGGGCGTTAACGTGCCCAAGCATGCAACGGTTAATTTGATGAAATGTGTCAAACTGACATACTGTAATACACCAATCACAGACTCGCTAGACAAATCAACCGGAGGTTCACTCACATTCCAAACCAGTTTCTCTCCGTACACTGCAGACTTTGGGAGAACTCAAAGCAGTGCATCTTCAGCAGGTTAAAGAACGTGTATCCCACCGCATCAGATATGCGGTCCTCCGCCTCCATCAGACATCGACGGAACCTGCAAAGCGTTTAAGCCCTCCTTCAGTGAAGACGGTCAATAACAAATCGATAGGATGGATTGTGGATATGGTGATGAAAACTCTACCTGTTGTCGCAGTCGCAGTGTGACATGGTGAAGATGTTGCTGTTGAAGATGCCAAAGTTGTACTGAAAGGACAGAATGGTGTTCTGGCACTGGTCGTGTTCACGGCAGCAGCTGTCCGTCTCTGCAAAAACACCTGCCAGAGAGAAGAAGAGAGAGAAGAAGAGAGAGAAGAAGAGAGAGGGAAAGAGAGGCAGAGAGCATTCTTCACTGTGGATGAAGTTCAACTGAGAGAGAGAAGGGATGGGTAGAAGATTTGGTGACACTTTAGATTAGGGAACACGTAGGCTATTAGCTATTAATAAGTCGCTTATTAGCATACATATTGGTTCATTATTAGTCACTAACCCCTTATTAGCACCTTGTTCTGCACTATTGCATTCTAAGTACATAATGTAGACCATTAACGATACTGTATGGCTTGAACCCCCAACAGCTGCCTGATCAGTGTTGATGGCAAGTTGTTGCACATGGCTCTCAGTATGCTTTGCTCAGTTTGGGGCTAGTATGACATGTTATTTGAGGGAGATTAAGCCATTAACCCATAAGATAAAGTGTTGCCAAAGATTTGTATTGCAATCTATGTAGTTGTAGTTACCCAAGGACTCAATCTCCCACAATCCTCCAAACCTCCCCCAGGACTGATCACCGCTCTGTCACACACCTTGGGCACCGGATGGAACGATCAGGGTAGGCCTGCCTGGCTTAACCTTATTCGCAAATATGACATGCGCACAGGTGCCCCGTTAAACAAGCCGTCGAACCCAAGTTACGCTGTGGGGTTGGAGGCTGGAGCTGGTCTTCCAAGGGGAAAAGACCCCCTGCATGAAGACCCTGGGAGGGGAAGACCCTAACCCTAGAAACCCTAACCCATATCCAAAGCCTAACCCTAACCAAGTGGCTACCTTGTTGTGTGCTCCCACCACTGACTCGTTTGCATAACATGACAAAATGTAAGTAGTGTTTTACCTTTGTATTGAGTTTAATGGTGGAATCTACTAGATGTTGGTGTTTTTTCTCTACCATGCTATAGCCCATGTTATAGACTGCAGTGGTGTGCAGACTGGGCACTTATTGTAATTGAGGTGATTGTAGTGTCATTATTGTATTCCTGTGTTATTGTATTTCAAAACCACACGCTATGCACTGGATTGTATCCCACACACACCTTACACTGGATTATCCCACACACAATTTACTCACCAGATTGTATCTCTCTCTCGCTCTCTCTCTCTCTCTCACACACACACACACACACACACACACACACACACACACACACACACACACACACACACACACACACACACACACACACACACACACACACACACACACACACACACACACACACACACACACACACACACACCTTACACTGGAATGTTTCCCACACACACACCTTATACTATATGGTATCCCCCCCCCCCCCCCCCCACACACACACACACACTGGATTGCCTCACACACCTTGTATGTTAGGCAACCTGACTGTTAATCTAAACGACTGGTCCTGTGGTTTAGGTAACCTGACTGTTAATCTAACTGACTGGTCCTGTGGTTTAGGCAACCTGACTGTTAATCTAACTGACTGGTCCTGTGGTTTATGTAACCTGACTGTTAATCTAACTGACTGGTCCTGTGGTTTAGGTAACCTGACTGTTAATCTAACTGACTGGTGCTGTGGTTTAGGTAACCTGACTGTTAATCTAACTGACTGGTCCTGTGGTTTAGGTAACCTGACTGTTAATCTAAACGACTGGTCCTGTGGTTTAGGTAACCTGACTGTTAATCTAACTGACTGGTCCTGTGGTTTAGGTAACCTGACTGTTAATCTAACTGGTCCTGTGGTTTAGGTAACCTGACTGTTAATCTAATTGACTGGTCCTGTGGTTTAGGCAACCTGATTGTTAATCTAACTGACTGGTCATGTGGTTTAGGTAACCTGAATGTTAATCTAATTGACTGGTCCTGTGGTTTAGGCAACCTGACTGTTAATCTAACTGACTGGTCCTGTGGCAACCTGACTGTTAATCTAACTGACTGGTCCTGTGGCAACCTGACTGTTAATCTAATTGACTGGTCCTGTGGTTTAGGCAACCTGATTGTTAATCTAACTGACTGGTCCTGTGGTTTAGGCAACCTGACTGTTAATCTAACTGACTGCTCCTGTGGTTTAGGCAACCTGACTGTTGCACCACTGTTTCATTTACTGAAACCCCACTTTCCAACAATCTGATCACATTCACACTTTCATTCCAATAATAAAGAGTTGAATGAGTGAAGGACAGTTCACTCTGACATTATGGTAAAGTCCCTGCATCTAAACCAAAACTCCCAAAAGTCCCAAACCCATCAATTACAATCAATTACACTTCTTTAAGGGCAAATGGGAGCAATGGCTGATGATTGACTGACAAGATAATATTTGATCAGTGTATCCAAATATTTGCTTGATCTTTGCTCTGTATTTGAATAAAAACAATGTTGAGAGATCAAACCAAGATTATTGTAGTTATCTAAAACAAACCTAAAACTAGGTGGGGGGAAAAAACAGTGACTGAAATAGAAAAAATATAAAAATATAAAAATAAAATAAAATAAAAACATAATATATTTTTTAAATCAATTTGGTCAAATGTGTCAACAGAACAAGCATGCGGAGGCATTGGTGCATACCATGCATAATGTCTATTGAGACTGCCTTGATGCCTATCATGACTGTGAGTCAATTGCCATCAGAAAGTGTTGTTGTACCTATTCTGAACTTCTTAAATCTGGTCCCTGACAAATACCTTCCCATATTGTAAAATAAATCACAAAAAATTAAATTGAAATACATATGTCATAAATAAAAAGTCAAACTGAATTGACCAAACCCACTCTCGAAACTAAAACTGAATAGGGGGGGGGGGGGGGGGGGGCTCAAACCTGCACAGCAAACTTACCCAAATCTTCATATGAAGGCGCCTTATTCCCAGAGCCACACCAGAGGGTCCCAGGTATGATGAAAGCCCGCTTTACTCGCCGCTGTGACCTTTCTGCTTGACCCTGGGGAGAGAGGCCACCGATGCTCCTCACCTCAGCCTCTGCAGAGCTCCATCTCAGGAGCGACGATGTTAAAATGGCGATAAAAAGAGGTGGGATGTGCATTGTGCTGGCAGTCCACAGGCAGGATGCAAGGGCACGGAGGAGAAGCTGCTGCACCTCAAATGTGTGCTGCACTCTCTGACTCCTACCTGCACTCTCTGGACACTGAGGAGATCTAAGCTGCTGCACCTCAAATGTGTGCTGCACTCTCTGACTCCTACCTGCACTCTCTGGACACTGAGGAGATCTAAGCTGCTGCACCTCAAATGTGTGCTGCACTATCTGACTCCTACCCGCACTCTCTGGGGATGGATGGCACTGGGAGGCTGGTTTTAAATGAAGGGATGGCTGGGGGATTTCCAGAGGATCCTAAAATGATGTCAACACCCGGGAATCATATAGGTCACTTGATGCACGTGTAGCCTTACCCAAACATCTCTCTCTCTCTCTCTCTCTCTCTCTCTCTCTCTCTCTCTCACACACACACACACACACACAGACCAGTGATAGCGGCATAGCCTATTGACTAACACACACACACACACACACACACACACACATACACACACACACACACACACACACACACACACACGCGCGGGCGCGCGCACGCCAGTGACATATTGACTAACACACACACACACACACACACACACACATGACTAATTAAGATATATTGATAAGCAGATGAAACAAGAGCCTCATGCCACTTTTTATCTTTTCACACATGCACACACAGGGGCACACACGCGCACACACACACACACACACACACACACACACACACACACACACACACACACACACACACACACACAGGATAGACCTATCAATAAACAAATGTGAGAAAGTAATCAAGATAATGATAGACGAGAGACTCGCCTATTTATGTTTATGTTTTCAGACTTCTTTGGTCGATCATGAAATTATAAATGTTGAGTGAAGTACCTGAAAGCCACACCTGAGTAAAAATACAGTCATACAGACATCTTACCCGAAAATGACTTTGGTAGCATTTAAAGTCACCTGATATTACTAAAGTAAAAGACAGAAGTATCTGATATTTATCTGATATTTATATATATATTTATATATTTACTGTACTTAAGCATTGAAAGTAAAAGTACAAAATGCGGTTAATAAAAAAAACAAGCAAAATGCATGCCCGGGCTTGGGGAAATCTTCTTCTTTGTGGTGCATTACCGCAACCAACTGGAATAACTGGAATGGAGTGTGGTTATAATGAAAGGGAAAGTTCAGATTTTTGGAACCGCCCTATTTGCTACGTAACAACAAACTAATACAAGGTCAATGGGGTCACGCTCAGGGGCGGACTGGGATCATAATTCAGGCCGGGCATTAGATACCAAGCAGGCCAGGCCGATACGGGCCGACGCGCGTGCCGGCGTCCGAAGGGCGGCGCGCGCAAAATTTGGGCCGTTTGAAGCTCAATTTGGGCCGTTTGAAGCCTAATTTGGGTCGTTTAAAGCCCAATTTGGGCCAAGTCCAATTTTACAATGAGATGCACCCACTTTAACCCTGAATAAAGTAATAAAACCACTAGTAAACCAGTAGGAGGCGCCTGGCCTGCTGTTCAGTGAGTGGCCTGGCCTGGCCTGAAAAAAAAAAAAAAATTTTTTTTTTTTTTTTTTGCAGGCCAGGCCAGGCCAGGCCACCGGGCATTTGCCCGACGTGCCCGATTATGCAGTCCGCCCCTGGTCACGCTACTGTCTGTACAAGCTGAGTGAGCCTGACTGAAATGTACTTTGGGTGCACTGTGTGGAGGACATTTCAGTGACCCTCAGACCCTCAGACAGGAGCGTGACCTCTTGACCTTGTATTGGTTTGTGGCTAACTAGCTAGTAGGAGGAACAGCATGGATTGTGCTGTGAAAGGAATATACCAATCAACATTAGTAAACAGAACTATCCCTTTAACGTAACTTGCAAGGTAGTTAGCACTGATTCGTCGAACCTGCTTACTTGCAGGCTACCAAATTTCTTCAAATTGTATTTTGTAAGTAAGATGCTTAGGGGAAATGAACAAGTGAAAGTTGACAAAAATATAAATAGGCTGCTCAAGTAATACTCAAAAAATATATAAATACTGTAACAAAGTATTATTACTTCGTCACATTACACCACTGTAAACGTTTTAGGATTGTTGAATTGACAATATGAAAGTCAAGTTGCATCTGCAAGTAATTTAAGTATTTAAAGAGATAATGATAAAGAGATAAAGACTATGGCATTACACAATTTGATTATTATGAGTCAAGATAATAAAATTGAAAATGACAGAGATTCATTTTCAAGGAGACTCTCAATGTTTTTATTTTAGAATCTTCAAATGTCATACCTTTGGTCTATTAAGTTCTAGCCTAGCCATATTTTCTTTTCCAGATTAAATAATAATTCCTATTAATACTAATAGGAAATGATCAGTGTTTACCATTTTAGATTTGACACAAGGATTCATTTGATGACTAATTCAAGTTCAAACTTAGGACTGATTTTTCACGGGGCAAGAAGTCCGTAAACTTTTACCTACTTGGAGAGAAGAGTGTAGTATTATCAACAGAAGCCAAAGGTCACTGAATCCTCAGCCGCGTGTCTGTCTGCTCTGATTGGCTCAAACCTCGCCTGATTCAAGCAAAGTTTCCTGCCATGTCACAAGGCATACACAGTATCTGACTATACACATCTATATACTGTAAGTGAGCAAGCATTGCCGACCAGACCATCATAATATTATTTATTAACCACATGTATGCTACATTATGAGTCTGAATGAACACATGCAACCATATGAATATACAGAGCGGAAAATGTAGAATTGTGCATAACATGTCATTTAGTATTCATCGATCAAATATGGCAATGGAGGAACATTCCGTGAGCCTCCCAAACCAGTACTTTGCATTTTACATCCAGTTGTCCTTCACAATAAAATGCCATGCAGGAGCCCTTCTCCAGCAGAAAGACAGAGACAGAGAGCTCTCAGACCTGGCAACGTGCACAGGGAGAAGGCCATGTGGTGACCATCACACACTGATAGCAATGGGACTTAAAGGGATACACCACTTTTTTGGAAGTTTAAGCTCATTTGCCACATCCCCCCAACATAACCAAGATACACCATGCCTTACCGGCACTGTCTGCTCAGTTCACAGTGAGCTACAGTCGTGAAGTTAGTAATTATCGCCATAGAATGGAGGCTAATGGTACAGCTGTTAAAAATCTGCCAAAACACACATCTCACGGCACCAAAATACATGTTGTGCTTCGGGTACTCACCACACGATGAAATGTTACTCCAAAATGCACATAATCTGTCTTTTTGGAAGGAAAAGAGGTCGGCGGCCATGTTTGGAAAGTAGTGCCGGTAAGGCATGGTGTATATTGGTTATGTGGGGGGGATGTGGTAAATGAGCTAAACTTCCAAAAAAGTGGTGTATCCCTTTAACTGCATCATGAGTTAGTGCATTTGAAAAGCAATGTATTTCACATGATCAACAAAACAGCCTGTTTATTCCCATTAGTGTGGTACACATCCATCATCGTCCCATAGAATAGGTATGATGCACTGTAATATGCACAATAACATGAGTGAAATGAATATGTTTTGGTGACGCAAGCACAGTTTCTAACACAGGAAATGACCTCATACATGTATGATAAGAGCACAGATAGACTTGGGAAAGGAGGTCAGAGTCACACAGTGGAATGCCCTCTGAGCTTGGAGGCACACTTCATAACAACAATAGCAAAGGTTTGGGGGGGCACGGTGGCGCAGTGGTAAGCGCTGTCGACTCACTGCTACAAGGTCCTGGGTTCGATTCCCACCTGGGACGCTGTGAGCGCCAAAGGAGTGCGTGCCCGTCCGCATGTCCTCGAGTGCCCGCCGCCCGGGTGGGGTCATCAAAAGGGCCCTTCTGTGTGGAGTTTGCATGTTCTCCCCGTGCCCCCTGGGGGTTTCCTTCATATAGGAACCCCTTCACCAAAACATGCAATATCCTGGTCGCTGATGTGGTGCCTCCTCTGGTCGTTAGGGGCGCCTGTTCGGAGGGAGGGGAACTCGTTGGAATAGCGTGATCCTCCCACGTGCTATGTCCTACCCTGTCAGGTGAAAAGAAGTGGCTGGCTACTGCCCATGTCTCGGAGGAAGCATGGAGCCAGTCTCGGCTCTCCCCAGATTGGCAGAGGGTGGAGCAGCAACCAGGATAAATAAATTAAAATTAGCACTAACAGGGCATAAAAATGGGATAAAAAAATCGGGGGGGGGGGGGGGAGGGGGGTGAACAATAGCAAAGGTTTCTATCTTTCACCATAAAATCTGTCTGACAATCACAGCCTGCTCGCGATTGTATGTTTGTGCAATTTACGGATACGTAGGATGTCAAAGTTTCTGAACCAAAAAAATATGTTGCATATCACATTTCTGGATATGTTTATATCAACGTTATAGTCTGCTATTGAAATAGCACAGTAGCCACTGAGGGTGTTGTGGTCGGGGTGGATGGAGGGAGGGTGTAAACACTTTCACATCAGAGAGCCGTGTTCGCGCCCCAACATATTCAAAGTCGACATTTCAACTGTAATTCACATTTAACATTTGTTATTTAAGCCTAACCCAAACCATAATCCTAACCTTAACCAAGTTGTTTTACTCGCCAAAACATAAAGTTGATCTTCTTGAAGTTCTTTTTGCATTTAATGTTGGAAGGTTTTCAACCGTTTTGTTCATTCATGTTGAGACACGTAAAAATTCCAACGTCTTGATTCTGGCGACTCGGTCCCTCTATCCCAGTGGTTCTCAAATGGGTTCTAAGTGGTTCTAAAATGGTTCATGGATTACATTCTAATCTAACAAACCTATCAATTTAAAAGTCAAGCACGTTACCGTGGAAACAATTAAGCTTAGCCCAAAATCACAAATCAGAATGAGGGGGTCCCCAGTATATTTTCTATCTTGTAAGGGGTCTTTGGCTGAAAAACATTTGAGAACCTCTGCTCTATCCAATCATTACCGAGGTTAGACCAGGGTCATGACAGGATGTAAAGCTGAGTTGGATGTAAAGGTGAGTTTCAGGTTAGACCAGGGTCATGACTAACCTGACGCTGCCAGATGGACGGTATAGCTCCACATACGTTTCACTAAACCAGTCGATCTGGGAATGCAGTAACCAGACCCGCTGACGGAGGCGGGCACTTTTTCCAAGCTACTTGGCAGGTGATTGGATGACCCATCTGTCTATCACCGCTGGTGGGTGTTAACTTCAACCAATCAGATCGCCGAAGATGCCTGTGCCTGATCTCCGTGGTATTCATTGATTGAGTCCTCACGGTCGTAAAGTCACCTTCGAAGCATTTAGTTAGATTATAACGAACTAGTTGTGTGACTTAGCCTTCCCAAATGTTGAGGGTCATTTTTTAGAATTTAATACATAGAATTGGGAACGTTACATTCAATTTCATTCAGACTGCCTGTCACTTCCGCGGCGGAAGCCATGTTGACGAGTGAAAAGAACTACAAAGACCATGTACCCACTACTTGCCCAGACGAGCCTGAGCCCACCTACGGCTGCCGCTGATTCGTCGGGCCGGCATGGTTCGACCAATCATCTTAACTGCCTGTGCATGACAAGATGGATACGTCGAGAGAATCTCTTTTGATCTCGCGAGGTTATCCATCTTGCAAGCAAGGTTAGGTCATGACAGGATCAGGATGTAAAGGTGAATTGGATGTAAAGGTGAGTTTCAGGTTAGACCAGGGTGATGACAGGATGTAAAGGTGAGTTTCAGGTTAGACCAGGGTGATGACAGGATGTAAAGGTGAGTTGGATGTAAAGGTGAGTTTCAGGTTAGACCAGGGTGATGACAGGCCGGCATGGTTCGACCAATCATCTTAACTGCCTGTGCATGACAAGATGGATACGTCGAGAGAATCTCTTTTGATCTCGCGAGGTTATCCATCTTGCAAGCAAGGTTAGGTCATGACAGGATCAGGATGTAAAGGTGAATTGGATGTAAAGGTGAGTTTCAGGTTAGACCAGGGTGATGACAGGATGTAAAGGTGAGTTTCAGGTTAGACCAGGGTGATGACAGGATGTAAAGGTGAGTTGGATGTAAAGGTGAGTTTCAGGTTAGACCAGGGTGATGACAGGATGTAAAGGTGAGTTGGATGTAAAGGTGAGTTTCAGGTTAGACCAGGGTGATGACAGGATGTAAAGGTGAGTTTCAGGTCAGACCAGGGTCATGACAGGATGTAAAGGTGAGTTTCAGGTTAGACCAGGGTGATGACAGGATGTAAAGGAGTTTCAGGTCAGACCAGGGTCATGACAGGATGTAAAGGAGTTTCAGGTTAAACCAGGGTCATGACAGGATGTAAAGGAGTTTCAGGTTAAACCAGGGTCATGGCAGGATGTAAAGGTGAGTTGGATGTAAAGGAGTTTCAGGTTAAACCAGGGTCATTACAGGGTGTAAAGGAGTTTCAGGTCAGACCAGGGTCATGACAGGATGTAAAGGAGTTTCAGGTCAGACCAGGGTGATGACAGGATTTGAAGGAGTTTCAGGTTAGACCAGGGTCATGACAGGATGTAAAGGTGAGTTGGATGTAAAGGTGAGTTTCAGGTTAGAACGGGGTGATGACATGATGTAAAGGTGAGTTTCAGGTTAGACCAGGGTGATGACAGGATGTAAAGGTAAGTTTCAGGTTAGACCAGGGTGATGACAGGATCTAAAGGAGTTTCAGGTCAGACCAGGGTCATGACAGGATGTAATGGTGAGTTTCAGGTTAGACCAGGGTGATGACAGGATGTAAAGGTGAGTTTCAGGTTAGACCAGGGTGATGACAGGATGTAAAGGTGAGTTTCAGGTTAGACCAGGGTGATGACAGGATGTAAAGGTGAGTTTCAGGTTAGACCAGGGTGATGACAGGATGTAAAGGTGAGTTTCAGGTTAGACCAGGGTGATGACAGGATGTAAAGGTGAGTTTCAGGTTAGACCAGGGTGATGACAGGATGTAAAGGTGAGTTTCAGGTTAGACCAGGGTGATGACAGGATGTAAAGGTGAGTTTCAGGTTAGACCAGGGTCATGACAGGATGTAAAGGAGTTTCAGGTCAGACCAGGGTGATGACAGGATGTAATGATGAGTTTCAGGTTAGACCAGGGTGATGACAGGATGTAAAGGTGAGTTTCAGGTTAGACCAGGGTGATGACAGGATGTAAAGGAGTTTCAGGTCAGACCAGGGTGATGACAGGATGTAAAGGTGAGTTTCAGGTTAGACCAGGGTGATGACAGGATGTAATGATGAGTTTCAGGTTAGACCAGGGTGATGACAGGATGTAAAGGTGAGTTTCAGGTTAGACCAGGGTGATGACACGATGTAAAGGTGAGTTTCAGGTCAGACCAGGGTGATGACACGATGTAAAGGTAACACTAATAATGGACAGGTGTATAATCATCTAAGCTTCCTGGTTTCGCTTATTGGCAAAGACGATGGGATTTCAAGCAAGACGACCCAACTTCAACTCACTTCCTGTCATTTTGTCACGTGGGTTTTGCCCATGGTTTTCCACGGCCACAGCCACTTAGGAGACTTTCGGCAGGTCTGATACCGCATTCATGACAACTCGGACCGCCGGAGGTTTCATCTCGGAACCTCCGCCCCTGGCAGATTTGCGTTCACGCTGCACTTTGCTGTCGGAGGGAAAATGCTGGGAAAAACCAAGGAGGGTTCTGGGAAGTGGAGGCGGTAATGCAACATTTTGGATGAGATGTGTGGATATGACGTCGACTCGGACAAAGTGGAGCTCTGAATGATACCCGAATTTTCAAGCTGTAATAGAGAGCCGCAGGAACGAGTCCGGAAATCATTGATGCTAACAGTTCTGGTTCTTCACAGTTTTCGCCTATGGGAGTTTTGAATGGGTTTTTGGCGCGATGTTTCTAATAATCTCTCTGGGCAACGCTGGCTTAATCAAACGCGAACCAGTGTTTAGTAATATCATCTTCACACACGAGGACCACTTTTATGAGTTTTTAAGCTTTTACGTGCCGTCTCATTTAGCAAACAGCTAAATGAGACTACACTGTCGCGTCGATGGGGATATATACGTCAATAACGTCACCACTTCAAAGGACGAACACGGAAAGTCTCTTTCCCTCACCTGGTTCAGCCCCGTTCAGTCCGGGGTAATCAGTGCACACATCAACAACAGTCCAGGTTGAGTGCTGACGTGACGTGGAAGCCTATGCGACAGTGTGTAGTTCTTGATTAGCTTAGCTCGAGCTTTTTACTTCTAGGGCTCGCATTTACGCTACAAAACTCATGAAAGTGGTCCTCATGTGTGAAGATTATCCGACTGAACTCTGGTTCGCGTTTGATTAATCTTGCGTTGCCCAGAGACCGTATTTGAAGCATCGCGGCAAAAACCCATTCAAAAATCCCATAGACAGAAACAGTGAAGAACCAGGAAGTCCAGGACTTCCGCGTTCTGACTACAAAAATACGTCATGAATAAACTTGAACTTGTCATCCCTGCGGCTCTCTATTCCGGCCTGGAGACGGTTCAATTCACTTTTTATAGGTCGGAACCCATTTTTTCCGGTGGTCCGAGTTGTCTTGAACGGAGTATCTGTCTATTGGAGTCACGTGACAATTTTAGGAGACTTGCTGCTACCATTTGTTAGAATTGGCAGAGCCTGCGGTGACCCATCTATAGTAATATAATATCTATCGGTCGACTCGCCCCACAGTACAAAGAGCTCTGGCCAGTTGAAAACTGTGGCAGCTGTTGCATGCACATTGCACTTTGGGACAAATAACATTAAACCAAGAGGATAATATCCTTATACCTCGGGTCCAACGGAAGACAAAGGGATACTTCACAGGGAGACTGAGAGGGAAATTAAATAAATATGCAAGGGGAATAAGGTTCAATCGTCAAACTGAGCAGTGTTGTCGTTTAGCAGAACATGCCAGCGCTCAATCTTCTTGTCTTTGTTCTTGAGGCATTCGTACCAGTGCTTCAAGCCCTGTCCCTTAGCCTGGATGCCCAACTGGCATCCTCCTGAAGACAGAGGAGAATGCAACCATTAATATGGAGAAAGTCTAATGATATATTCAAACTGTTTGCAACATGGATGGCTGGATGGATAAGATGGATGAGATGGATGGATGGATGGATGGGATGAGATGAAGTCATCTGATATCAATCCAACAACAAAAGACTTACCAATGAAGTCATTGGATTTGCCCATGTCATAGTCCCAGACTGAGATGTCCAGGGCTTTCTTGGCGAGCTCAGCATGCTTTATTTCATAACCGAACTCCTGAAACACAATATGAAATATGAACTGACAGAGTAGTAGTGTATGTACAGATGAAATATGAACTGACAGAGAGTAGTAGTGTATGTACAGATGAAATATGAACTGACAGAGTAGTAGTGTATGTACAGATGAAATATGAACTGACAGAGTAGTAGTAGTGTATGTACAGATGAAATATGAACTGACAGAGAGTAGTAGTGTATGTACAGATGAAATATGAACTGACAGAGTAGTAGTGTATGTACAGATGAAATATGAACTGACAGAGTAGTAGTAGTGTATGTACAGATGAAATATGAACTGACAGAGTAGTAGTGTATGTACAGATGAAATATGAACTGACAGAGAGTAGTAGTGTATGTACAGATGAAATATGAACTGACAGAGTAGTAGTAGTGTATGTACAGATGAAATATGAACTGACAGAGTAGTAGTAGTGTATGTACAGATGAAATATGAACTGACAGAGTAGTAGTGTATGTACAGATGAAATATGAACTGACAGAGTAGTAGTAGTGTATGTACAGATTAAATATGAACTGACAGAGTAGTAGTAGTGTATGTACAGATGAAATATGAACTGACAGAGTAGTAGTAGTGTATGTACAGATGAAATATGAACTGACAGCGTAGTAGTGTATGTACAGATGAAATATGAACTGACAGAGAGTAGTAGTGTATGTACAGATGAAATATGAACTGACAGAGTAGTAGTAGTGTATGTACAGATGAAATATGAACTGACAGAGTAGTAGTAGTGTATGTACAGATGAAATATGAACTGACAGAGTAGTAGTAGTGTATGTACAGATGAAATATGAACTGACAGAGTAGTAGTGTATGTACAGATGAAATATGAACTGACAGAGAGTAGTAGTGTATGTACAGATGAAATATGAACTGACACAGTAGTAGTGTATGTACAGATGAAATATGAACTGACAGAGTAGTAGTAGTGTATGTACAGATGAAATATGAACTGACAGAGAGTAGTAGTGTATGTACAGATGAAATATGAACTGACAGAGTAGTAGTAGTGTATGTACAGATGAAATATGAACTGACAGAGAGTAGTAGTGTATGTACAGATGAAATATGAACTGACAGAGTAGTAGTAGTGTATGTACAGATGAAATATGAACTGACAGAGTAGTAGTGTATGTACAGATGAAATATGAACTGACAGATTAGTAGTGTATGTACAGATGAAATATGAACTGACAGAGAGTAGTAGTGTATGTACAGATGAAATATGAACTGACAGAGTAGTAGTGTATGTACAGATGAAATATGAACTGACAGAGAGTAGTAGTGTATGTACAGATGAAATATGAACTGACAGAGTAGTAGTAGTGTATGTACAGATGAAATATGAACTGACAGAGTAGTAGTGTATGTACAGATGAAATATGAACTGACAGAGAGTAGTAGTGTATGTACAGATGAAATATGAACTGTCAGAGAGTAGTAGTGTATGTACAGATGAAATATGAACTGACAGAGAGTAGTAGTGTATGTACAGATGAAATATGAACTGACAGAGTAGTAGTAGTGTATGTACAGATGAAATATGAACTGACAGAGTAGTAGTAGTGTATGTACAGATGAAATATGAACTGACAGAGTAGTAGTGTATGTACAGATGAAATATGAACTGACAGAGTAGTAGTGTATGTACAGATGAAATATGAACTGACAGAGTAGTAGTGTATGTACAGATGAAATATGAACTGACAGAGTAGTAGTGTATGTACAGATGAAATATGAACTGACACAGTAGTAGTGTATGTACAGATGAAATATGAACTGACAGAGTAGTAGTGTATGTACAGATGAAATATGAACTGACAGAGTAGTAGTGTATGTACAGATGAAATATGAACTGACAGAGTAGTAGTGTATGTACAGATGAAATATGAACTGACAGAGTAGTAGTGTATGTACAGATGAAATATGAACTGACACAGTAGTAGTGTATGTACAGATGAAATATGAACTGACAGAGTAGTAGTGTATGTACAGATGAAATATGAACTGACAGAGTAGTAGTGTATGTACAGATGAAATATGAACTGACAGAGAGTAGTAGTGTATGTACAGATGAAATATGAACTGACAGAGTAGTAGTGTATGTACAGATGAAATATGAACTGACAGAGTAGTAGTAGTGTATGTACAGATGAAATATGAACTGACAACGTAGTAGTGTATGTACAGATGAAATATGAACTGACAGAGTAGTAGTGTATGTACAGATGAAATATGAACTGACAGAGTAGTAGTAGTGTATGTACAGATGAAATATGAACTGACAGAGTAGTAGTAGTGTATGTACAGATGAAATATGAACTGACAGAGTAGTAGTGTATGTACAGATGAAATATGAACTGAGAGAGTAGTAGTAGTGTATGTACAGATGAAATATGAACTGACAGAGTAGTAGTAGTGTATGTACAGATGAAATATGAACTGACAGAGTAGTAGTAGTGTATGTACAGATGAAATATGAACTGACAGCGTAGTAGTGTATGTACAGATGAAATATGAACTGACAGAGAGTAGTAGTGTATGTACAGATGAAATATGAACTGACAGAGTAGTAGTGTATGTACAGATGAAATATGAACTGACAGAGTAGTAGTAGTGTATGTACAGATGAAATATGAACTGACAGAGTAGTAGTGTATGTACAGATGAAATATGAACTGACAGAGAGTAGTAGTGTATGTACAGATGAAATATGAACTGAGAGAGTAGTAGTAGTGTATGTACAGATGAAATATGAACTGACAGCGTAGTAGTGTATGTACAGATGAAATATGAACTGACAGAGAGTAGTAGTGTATGTACAGATGAAATATGAACTGACAGAGTAGTAGTAGTGTATGTACAGATGAAATATGAACTGACAGAGTAGTAGTAGTGTATGTACAGATGAAATATGAACTGACAGAGAGTAGTAGTGTATGTACAGATGAAATATGAACTGACAGAGTAGTAGTAGTGTATGTACAGATGAAATATGAACTGACAGAGTAGTAGTGTATGTACAGATGAAATATGAACTGACAGAGAGTAGTAGTGTATGTACAGATGAAATATGAACTGACACAGTAGTAGTGTATGTACAGATGAAATATGAACTGACAGAGTAGTAGTAGTGTATGTACAGATGAAATATGAACTGACAGAGTAGTAGTAGTGTATGTACAGATGAAATATGAACTGACAGCGTAGTAGTGTATGTACAGATGAAATATGAACTGACAGAGTAGTAGTAGTGTATGTACAGATGAAATATGAACTGACAGAGTAGTAGTGTATGTACAGATGAAATATGAACTGACAGAGTAGTAGTGTATGTACAGATGAAATATGAACTGACAGAGTAGTAGTAGTGTATGTACAGATTAAATATGAATTGACAGAGAGTAGTAGTGTATGTACAGATGAAATACGAACTGACAGAGTAGTAGTGTATGTACAGATGAAATATGAACTGACAGAGTAGTAGTGTATGTACAGATGAAATATGAACTGACAGAGTAGTAGTGTATGTACAGATGAAATATGAACTGACAGAGTAGTAGTAGTGTATGTACAGATGAAATATGAACTGACAGAGTAGTAGTAGTGTATGTACAGATTAAATATGAATTGACAGAGAGTAGTAGTGTATGTACAGATGAAATACGAACTGACAGAGTAGTAGTAGTGTATGTACAGATGAAATATGAATTGACAGAGAGTAGTAGTGTATGTATCGATTAGGTCTGGACGGGCAGGAGACAACAATGTACGCAACAATAACAGAAAATAACGGAAGAACCAACCTCATTAAACTCTGGATTAAGAGTCTTCTTTTTGATCTGTGTCTTGTTTTTGGCTTTCTTCCCCATATCTGGCTTCAGACATCTGCAGCACATAGGAGCAGGAAGGGAAATTACACGATTTGTTTGTTTATTTGTTTATTAAAAGGAACCCCATTAGCTGCCGCCTAGGAGACAGCTAGTCTTCCTGGGGTGCAAGACAAAATATACATTACATGACACACAATAATTAAAATACAAAAACACAAAGTAAAAGAATAGAAGATAGAATAAACAACAAATCTAAGCTAAGACAAACATTAGCATGGTCAGCTAGCTATCTAGCTGGCCAGTCAGACAGTCAGACAGACAGACAGACAGACAGACAGACAGACAGACAGACAGACAGACAGACAAATAATAATATTTGGTCAATACGACTCTCTATACTACAGAAAACAAATCATGGATGGAAAAGTGATGTGATAAACATAGTTATTTGTGTGATAGTGTGAGTGAGTGTAGAGGGGCTCTAAGCATGCTTTTAAAACAAGCTCTCCCTTTAATGTAACAAATGTTGTGCGGTAGACAATTCCAAGTGGCTATAGACCTGTATATGACAGTTGTAGGTTCAGGTTTTTGGTCTGGGTAAAGTCATCTGATCACCACTTGCCCATCTGGTAGAGTGTGTGTGAATCCCTGAACTATAAATTATGTTATTGAAAAGAAATTTGGGAGATTGATTTTGAATAACTTCAGCTGAAGAGAGCACCTACAGTTTGACATAGGGGTCAGAGTATCCATTGGAGTCCATGGCGGCCAGGTGAGCGCAGCGGACCACGCCCACTATCAGACGACCCTGCTGGCTGTTGTAGGTCAGGGACACCAGGATGCGACCCCTCTCCTCAGAGTCCTCACCCTCCTTCAACTGCACACACATGCACGCACACACACACACACACACACACACACGCACGCACGCACACACACACGCATGCATGCACATGCACACACGCACACACAATTAGATGACTTATATAGGGACTTGCTAGGGAAAGAATATTCGGTAACACTTCGTAATAACTGAACGCTATGAAGCATTATTTCCCAACTCATCATATACTGCCGATCTTTATCTCAGAAGGGCAATTACATTTTACAGCAAAACCCACTACCCAGTCAACACACTAAAATAGGAAAAAGCTCACAGGCAAGCCCGGATTAGCAACTATAGGGGCAGGCTTAGTGCCCTGGGGCATCAGCTGCCTTGGGGCATCAGCCAAAATGATTCCGTGGCTAATTCTACTGTGTTTCAGAGGCTGTAGCAGGCTCAGTTTTAAGGATAGAGCGAAGCTGCTGATATCATATGAAACTAGAAGATCTAAGGCATCCATTGATACCAGCCATGACATGATAGCTTGTCAGGAAGGGGGATAAATACCGCTCCAAATGTAGACTCAATTTTGGCAAGGGAAAAACGGGCATGGCCATATTCAACCTGTCACCTCATCTGAATAATAATGGGTTCTATGGGTACCCACAAGTCTCCCTTTACAGACATGCCCACTTTATGCTAATCCATTTTCCTCTTCACCAAAAAAGACATGCAGTCTTTTGCATGCATTATAAATGTGTTATTTTTGCATATTTCTATTTGAATATTTTCTGCATATAGGACCCCTAAACAATATTGGAATTGCAGAAATTGAGTGTGACTGGAAAGCTGAGACTCTTGTAAATTCAATTAGCCCAATTGTATTCATGTGTGATCATGTTAGTCCCCATCATCTACATTGTGTCTTGTGTCTGGTACATGTGTGTTGACTGTTGAGGCTCTACTTTAGCAATACAGTCATGTGAATCTGTGGTATTTATTGCCATAGTAAATTTCACTTTTTACGTGCAATTCAAGTCTGGGTCACCCAGGGGCATCACACTGTGTTAATCCGGGCCTGCTCACAGGCAAGCAACAATGACGTAATATGACAAAGCTGTGGAGGCAGCATTATTTTACTCTTTTTAATTGTGTTTAAGTGAGCCCTATAATGTTGGCAACATTGTAAATGGTGATGCAGTGTCAGTTACTGCTTATGAGGTCTACCGAGCGATATTACAGCTAGCTGATAATAATAAAGCTAGTGGCCTTGATCATACAGTATCATTGCAGAGCATCTTAAGTTAGCAAGCCCTAAGGTTGCTGCTCTTTTTGCTATTTGCTTTACCCATCATGGACTGTTGCCAGACTCTGTTGTCTGTTACTCTTGTGCCTGTCATTAAGGACAAGACTGGTAAGGTTGGGGGTGTAGATAACTAAATAGGCCTATTGCACTAGCCAGTGTGGTGTCCAAAATACTGGAAAAGGTCCTATTAGATCGTCTTAGCTCTTTCATTTCTACCACAGACAACCAGTTTGGCTTCAAGGCTCAGCACAGTACCGATTTATGTATCTATGCTTTGAAAGAAATAGTTGAAACTTATATTATAGAAGGCAGAACTCTTCTGTTTTAATTGGTTTTATTGATGCCTCCAAGGCCTTTGATGGAGTCAATCATCAAAAGCGGTTTTTAAAATTGAGTCAAAGAGGTGTGCCTGGCAGCATAATACGTATCCTGGCATACTGGTATGCCAACCGGAACATGCAGGTGAAATGGGGCAACAGAGTCGCCACCCCCTTTGGCATTGGTAATGGGGTGCGGCAGGGGGGGTCACTCTCCCCAGCTCTCTTCAATCTGTATATGGATGATCTATCTGACCAGCTAAGGGGCTGTAGCACAGGTTGGAAACACCTTGGTAAACCATCTTATGTATGACGACGACCTGGCAATTTCCCCCCCGACTGTCTATATGGGGTTAAATTTGATGTCAAATACAATGCCAAAAAGAGTGTGGTTATGATTTGCAGAACAAAAGGGGATAGGGGATCTCACTTTTCCTGCTTTTTATTTGTCAGAGCATGCTCTATCTGTTTGTGACAAAACAAAATATCTGGGTCATTTCATTACAGATCAATGTCTGATGACGATGACATGTATTAGACAGCGCTGTCTGTTATATGTACAGGCAAACATGCTGGTAAGGAAATTCCATTCATGTTCTGATGTAAAGATGACTCTCTTTAGACTAGAGCATACTGCACTCCTATTTGTACTGCCCCCTTGTGGGTGAATTTTAAGAAAGCAACTTTTCAAAAACTTCAGGTTGCGTATAATGATGACTGTATGAGGATATTGCTGAAAAAACCCAGGTGGACGAGCTAGTGACCTGTTCTGTAAGGCAGGTACACTTTTCAGGCGCTCTTGAGACACTTGACGTACATGTTTATTTGTTGTTTGAATGTCTCTCAAAATGCCATTGTGCTGCTGACCAATCCGGGTGTTATTTCTGTGAGATACCAGTCTAATATGTGGAAATGTTGGTATAAGCTCCTCTTATAGTATTATTTATTTTATTTCTCTTACTGTGCTCCTGAGTGCTATCTTTTAATTGTTATCGGTGTTTGTATGTTTTTTTCTATGGACTATGTGTCCGTTAATAAAGTTGATTGATTGATTGAACTTACTTTGCTGGTCTCAGATGCTTTTGGAGCAGATGACAAGGGTTCCTGACCAAGCATTTGCCGACTTGGGAGTGTGAATGGGTTGTAACTCATTATAAATCATGGATTAAGTATTTACTAAATACTAAAAATTTACTTAAATGATGCTTCATACAGTAGTGTGCAGTTATAAGTGTTACCAAATATTCTATTTCACCGTGCATTTTTGCGAGGTGGAATGATAATAAAGTTTAATTAAATTTTTACACTGATCCTAATGCACTGTTTTTTGTCTTCTCCCCCCCAGATTTTTTTATCCCATTTTTATCCCCCATTAGTGCTAATTTTAATTTATTTATCCTTGTTGCTACTCCACCCTCTGTCGATCTGGGGAGAGCCGAAACTGGCTCCATGCTTCCTCTGAGACAGTAGCCAGCCGCTTCTTTTCACCTGACAGGGGAAGTTTCACCGGTAGGACATAGCCCGTGGGAGGATCATGCTATTCCAACGAGTTCCCCTCCCTCCGAACAGGGGCCCCGAACGACCAGAGGAGGCACCAATTCAGCGACCAGGATATTGCATGTTTTGGAGAGGGGTTCCTATATGAAGGAAACCCCCAGGGGGCATGGGGAGAACACAGAGAGGCCCTTTTTGATGACCGCACCCGGGCGGTGGGCACTCGAGGACATGCGGACGGGCACGCACTCCTTCAGCGCTCACAGTGTCCCAGGTGGGGATCGAACCCAGGACCTTCTAGCTGTGAGGCGACACCGCTACCACTGCCCCACCGTGCCCCCAATCAATGCACTGTTGTCTTGTACACAAATCTGGAAGGATTATAGTGTGATTACTGGAATGTCTACAGTACTAATGGGAGGATAATGTACATGTTTAAGTACAAGATTATCTATGTTATGCAATAGTGTTGATTCCATTTACAGCCATGTTTTATACATTACATTTAAATTTAGATTTTTTTTTTCTTTTGCTAAATTAGTGACAGAACCCGCTGCAGGAACTGATGTAACTAGACTGGTGAGCCATGGTCTGCTATTCTACCATAGAATAATTCAAGTCAAAGTGGAAACAGAAGCACTCCTACTTATCTACTAAACTAAGTGGACAGCTTGACTTGATGGCTTCCAGATGGCAGAAGAACATCTATTAACCAATACATAGTGCTATGAGTGTCTTACATCCTCCTCATAGAGAGCCATGCCCCGGGCCACGCCTCCCACAGCCTTGTTCACCTTTAAAGAGAGTGATACAGTAATTACGATCTTCATCCTCACCACCACCACCATGTCATCATCTTCTTCTTCATCATCATCATCATCATCATCATCATCATCATCATCATCATCATCATCATCATCATCATTATCATCATCATCATCACCAGCACCCCCACCATTACCATTAGCAATGTAACAAAATTGGGAAACCAAATCAAGGAGTCAACAGAACTAATGAGTAGACATGTATAAAGTAGGACATCATTCATAATGCATTTCAGGGTTGTAGCCTATACTTGAGTCCAGACTGGAGTCCACTTCTCTGTGGATTTGGAATTGTCCTTGTCTCGGGCACTATTGGATGCGGACTCAATTTTGCTGGACTCATATTTTTCTCCGCATATCTATAATTTCTGAGACAAAGTATCACATGCTTTTTTCCACCTTAATAAACTGATCGGCTAGCGACAATGTTCCTTTCATCTTTCCAATGGATGCTGATGAGTTTAATGCAGAGCTACTTTGCAGAAAAATCGACTTCTTTATTTATCCAGAAAAATTAAGTAACATATTGAAAATAATTAATTGTTAATTAGTGTGGCCTCCAAGACCGAATTTCAAGCCATGAAGGCCTTCATATTCTCATATCTGATCAGCCCGTGACGTCAATCAAGTATGACGTCAGTTCATCCTAGTATATATAGCGAGGGTTTTACGCCACCTTCCTCTCTGGCTGGATGATAGCAGCAGGTGGCATCTTGGCTGTTCGTCTCCACTGAGCTGTCGTTTCGCCCCACCCACCTCCAACGAGTCTTGACTCCTGAAGAATTACCCACGGGCGGAAGGGGGGGGATTCTCTATTCTAGCCTAAACAGATGATGCCCTCTCACCATAAGAGGAGCATCATCTTACAATGTAGTCATACGCCAAAGTAGTTACCATGCCATTTGCTGAATAAAGCTGCTTGTTAAATCTTACCAACTGGTCTCTCATGATTTAATTGCATTTAGACAGGCATAGACCTATTTATTACTTTTTTCCATTTTTGACTTGAATCAGATTCAATTTTAGGTCTTGATTTGGTCGTGAACCCTTTTTGACTTGGCCTCGATGAAATAAGCATACACTTGGACATGATTATGGTGGTCTTGACTACAACCCTGGTACATTCTTTAGCAATATACCGTGGTCTGAATATATAAATGAATGGTCTTAATTTTTCCCCTGTGTCAAATGACCATGTAAGTGAGATGATGCCCTTCGAGATGTCCATTTAATGAACTCCGTAGAGGCCATTCATCTCTGATAATGGACACCTCGTCGGGGGCATTATCCCTTACGAAGTGAGTGCTGTGTCCTCAGGCTTACCGGGACCACTCTCTCCAAGCAGATACCGAAGTTCTTCTTCTGGTTGAATTTGAGTTTCTTCAGGGGCACATGAGCCTCTCCTATGAACTCATTGTGACCAAATTTGTCCTCGTCACTCACTGCGAGCCTGAAGACAGAAAGAGAGAGCACTCCGTGAAGCTTGGAGAAGTCCTTTCTCTTCAAAATGCTGCGGAAATGATGTTGAGGTCGGTCTTACCGGAGAGTTTTGCGTGTCATTTCCTCGTCAGTGATGCCGTAGTAGACCAGTGTCTCATTCCACACAGGATTCAGAGTGTTTTTAAGTGTCTTTGTGCGAAGCTTGTTCGACTGAGAACACAAGATAAGACACTCAAATAGAAAGAGAAAGATAAGAGGAGAGAGTGAGAAAGTAATTCTCTTATTTCCTTATTTACTTGACCAGATAAAGGATGCATGTTGTATGCATGTCTGAATATGTATATATATTTTTTTATATTTAATTTTCAATTTATATGTATATTAAGAATAAAGTCTTCTATCCTATGGATACACATCCATAGGAAGGGACCGCACACACTCTCACACTGACTTACTTCAATATGACATCTCTATTCCATCAGTTACACAATAAAAGAACAACGCGTTTCGCAAATGTGCTTCATCGAATTCATTCATAAAAAGGAAGTGATCTTACACACCTTTAGAGAGGAGCTGTAAGGGATAACGACCCACCCCTCAACCCACAGCTCAAGCAATCAATTAAGCCAATCAATAAGCCAGTTACACAAGCAAAGATAATACAAGATAATACACTACTTGTATTTCCTGAAACCGGACTACTCCCCTCTTTTCCAACTGCAGTATTTGTTCAAATGAATGATTGATACGAGAATCGACCCATCACAGCAACAAGGAGGTTACACAGTTGTTCACACCAGAAAATGCTGATGAATGGCACTAGATGAATTCCCAAAAGTGTCTCGGTTACAGACACTCTTTTTGGTAGAGATCTGCTCAAAAGAATGATCATGGATCTTCTCGGGCCATGAGGTGATTCCTGTCCCGGTCCCCTTACACCAGGGGTGCCCAATACATCGATCGCGATCGACCGGTCGATCGCGAAGGTAGTGTGGTCGATCGCATGGCATTAAGAAGAAGATTTTTTTTTTTTTTTTTTTTTTTTTACTGTTTTTCCACTGTTTCCACTGTTTTTCCACTGTTTTTCCACTGTTTTTCCACTGTTTCCACTGTTTTTCCACTGTTTTTCCACTGTTCCACTGTTTTCCACTGTATACTCGGCGTATATATATATAAATAAATATGTTTGGTAGATCACTTTGACTTGGTCATTTTAAAAGTAGCTCCCAAGCTGAAAAAGTGTGGGCACCCCTGCCTTACACTGATCAAATGATGTGAGACATGAGGTGGTTCCTGTCCCCTTACACTGATCAAATGATGTGAGACATGAGGTGGTTCCTGTCCCCTTACACTGATGAAATGATGTGAGACATGAGACATGAGGTGGTTCTTGTCCCCTTAAACTGATCAAATGATGTGAGACATGAGACATGAGGTGGTTCCTGTCTCCTTGGATCTAATTCTGTATTGACTACAGCAGGGTGAACACAGCATCCAAGCTTAACATGCATCTGATGTCCTGAATTAACAAACTCCTGGATCAGTTGGGTGCTGTTGGGATGCTAAGCCTACTGTCGGAAAACGCTGATGTGACATTCATATGATATTTAAATCCAAGCTAATTCTAGAGCTGTAGGTGTGCTGTATACTTCATAGCTATTCCAAGCGCGAGTAAATGATTGTATAAACACTAAACAGCTTAGCTAGCTCTATAATTTATTAATTTATTAATTTATTAATTTATTAATTTATTTAGGTTTTTCTCCCATTTTCTCCCCAATTGTACTTGGCCAATTCCCCCTGCTGTCCTGGCCGTTGCTCCACCCCTTCTGCCGATCTGGGGAGAGTTGTAGACCAGCCCATGCTCCCTCCGATACATGTGCAATCATCAACTGCTTCTTTTCACTGCGACAGCGAGAGGTTTCACCGGCAGGACGTACAGTAGCGCGTGGGAGGATCACGATATTCCCCCTCAGTTCCCCTCCTCCCCCCCGAACAAACAATAATAATTCTTATGCTCGTAAATTTAGTTGAAATTAAATTGTGATGTTTTCTGAAATCAATTACAGCAACACTCCGGTCATTCAGAATCAAGCACCTTGGTTTAGTCAGAGCGAATGTGATTTACCTTACTGGCCCCAGGTAAGAGGTGCAGCTTCACATAGGGATCAGCCAGTCCATTTGAGTCCATTGGCTTCAAACCCTGACACATAGAAAGAGAAACAATGGTCCAATTCAGCGCGAGCCAGGTGTGGATATCAGGGAGCCAGGTATGGATATCAGGGTTTTTCCTGGCTCAGACTGGACCTTTGGGGGGGGTGACTACTACCTGACCACTGACTGACCAGGCACACGACAGTAAGCATGAGCGGACCGTGTAAAGACTGAACTTGAGGAGGAATGTGCTTTCAGTTTCAGCCTTAAAGTCAACCTTAAAGTTTCAACGTCAAAATGTGAGACTTTAACTTTGAAATTCTCTAAAATGATAGAGTAGAAATGCTTTATTTTAGGTTCGTTTGTAGTCAGACTCAGGATTATCCTGAATTCAACCATATCAGTCATTGTCTGAACTTAGTCCACTCCTGAAACATTCCTTGATGCAGGACAACCCCTCAACACACGCGCATGTCTGTGTGTGATATTAACGAGCCTTAAAGACACATTCATACCCCTTTCCTATCCAATCACAGTTCTCCATGCTCTCCCACGCTATCAATAACCAATGGGTTCAAGCCATCTCCTTCCCCTCGCTGAGAGTATTTTTACGTGCTGTATTTCATTATGTGAGTTGGCTTCTTACCGATATGTTCTCCTCTGCAGTCGCAGTCGTTCCCGTGTTCCGGGCGTTTTGCCCCACCTCCTCCCCTGCCACCACCAACGTCATGGGGGGATTTCTATTCTATGCGCATTGCCGACGGGGTTCCTCTGCCTTTCCGACATGCTGCCACTCCGAACGTTAACTTCCATTATTCGGACTGGCGGTCGTTCACCTTAGAAGCCGCAATGCCGACCTTAGGTTTAGGCGTGGGGGTGGGAGAGGTTAGGTTTTGGGTTAGGGTCTGGGGGAGGTTAGGTTTAGGCATGGGGGGAGGTTAGGTTTGGCGTGGGGGCTGGGAGAGGTTAGTGAAAAACGGGGAATATAGACCCCCTTTCTGAGTGCCGATATTTCGGAGTGGCAGAACGTCGGAGTGGCAGTACGTCGGAGTGGCAGCATGTAACCATTGCCGACGCCCTCCCTTCATCATCACTGGAGGAGCGTCATCATGGAGCCATACGCCAAACCTTAATATTGTTTTGTTGTATCATTAAAGTTTATTGTGAACTTTCATTGTAGTCTCTCATGATTGAAATATATTTGATGTCCTTTGTTGACGTTGTTGTTGAACGTGGGGGAAGTGTCAGCCTCAGGGCGGGTCAGGATTGGGCATATCACACAGGCCTCATTATCAATATCATTTCCTGTTTGGGTTCAGTGTACCAGCCATTGGTACCAGCCTTCTGGATCGACGTGAATGGACGTGAATGGAATGCACAGTTAGCATGAAGTTTTAAAGCCCGATTCCGATGGAATGTGCCGTTAACTTAAAGGATTATTAAAAGGTTTGACTTGACTGGGCGGACGACTTGCCTGAAAGATTTTTGTGAACGTTGGCTGCACGAGAAAATGCCCCATGCACGCATGCATGGATGTGTGCGTGCCCCCTCTCTCTCACACTCACACACACACTTTGCCCCGACGTCCTCCTGTTGTTGTGTGTTTTGTCAGTCTATCTAATCTCTTTTCTAATGTTACACTGCTGCCAGACAGACAGGTCCTCCGAGGCGAATGAGCCTAAACTTCACTGTGTGTGTGTGTTGTGTGTGTGTGTGTGTGTGTGTGTGTGTGTCTGTGCGTGCGTGCGTGCGTGCGTGCATGCGCGTGTGTGTGCAGAAAATAACTTTTAAATCCTTTGCAATCGCAGGCTTTGTTTGCCAAATTGCCCGCTCACCTTTCCTTCTCCCTCACTCCTGCCTGGTGTTACATAGGGGGACTTGGAACAGTGACATGTGTTTACTAGACCAGCCCACAAATCCTGGAGCGGAGCGTGGAGCGGAGTGAAACATGTGTTGAGCGTAGAGCGATACGGAGCGGAGCGGCCGTGAGTGATCAGCGGAAATTCTCGAAGCTCTGCTCTGCTCATAATGCTCTGGTAGGGGAGTGGCTAAGTGTATCTGGGTGGTGGCTAGGTGTATCTGGGTGGTGGAAGGAGGCGTGGTCAGTAAAGGGGCGAGGCCAGGGAAAAGGGGCTGTAGCTAGGCATAGGAAGGTCGTAGAGAGCCGAGGTTCAAGGGGTGGGTAGGGGGAGTGGCTAGGTGTAGCTGGGTGGTGGGAGGAGGCATGGTAAGGAAAGGGGGCAGGACTAGGGAAAAGGGGCCGTAGCTATAGGGATAGGAAGGTCGTAGAGACTCGGGGTTCAAGTGGTGGGTAGGGGTAGTGGCTAGGGGGATGTGGGTGGTGGGAGGGGGTGTGGTCGGGAAGGGGCGAGGCTACGGAATAGGGGCCATAGGTTGAGGCCACGTCTCGTCATAGACGCTGGTTTAGCTGGCTCAGCCTGGCTGGGGGCATGGTCAGGGTGGGGTAAAAACCCCCGTTCTATCCATTCAGCAAAGTTAGAATTTAGCTGATAGCCCAGCCCAGGCAGACACGATCGGGGATTTAACCACCGCAGTAAACGCACATCTGAGCAGACGTCTTGTGTTCTGCTCTAGAACCCCCAAACCTGTAGTTTAGAGCCGCAGCACCGTCTTTTGGTGAGTCAGCCCATGAGATATACAGTATGGGCGGTTTTACCCCACTCGCGCGCCAGCCGTTTAAAGTCGAGGTAAACCCGTTTGTCAAGTGCATCTGAGTCCGTTTCAGACTGAAAACAAATTGAGAGGCGGACCATATACGGTGTCGATTATTTGATTTGACAATTCTGAGGACTGGCTTTGGCATTGGCCAATCCTGGCGTGTTCCACCCCCAAATCGGGTGGGATTCAGCGTGTTGTCGTGCTACGCGAGTGGGATCCGCGGAGTACCAGGCAGCCAGGCTGCTTCATGCGGAGCGAGCGGACAATCCGATGCATCATGGGTGCTGCCCGCCCGCCTGGAATCTCCGAGAGATGACCCCTGACAGCCAGGGAGGCTGTCAGGCTCGGAGGCACGCGCCATTATCGTTATAAATGTAAATAATATTCCTGGAATGCGTGTTTATATATTTGTTTGTATATATATATTTGTATATGTGTTTATATATATATATATATATATATATATATAAATAGGCAAGAGATAAGGTTAAGTTGTGGTTAGGATATTAATGCACATCAATAGAGTGTCATCTTCATTCAAATAAACAAAGAAGGGTGTGTGTGTGCGTGCATGTGTGTGTGTGTGTGTGTGTGTGTGTGTGTGTGTGTGTGTGTGTGTGTGTGTGTGTGTCTGTCTGTCTGTCTGTCTGTCTGTATGTATGTACTGTCTGTCTGTCTGTCTGTATGTATGTATGAATGTCTGTATGTACTGTATGCATGTCTGTCTGTATGTATGTATGTCTGTCTGTCTGTCTGTCTGTCTGTCTGTCTGTCTGTAGGTATGTATGTATGTATGTATTGTATGTACAGTATGTATGTATGTATGTATGTATGTATGTATTGTATGTATTGTATGTATGTATGTATTGTATGTATGTATGTATTGTATGTATGTATGTATGTATGTATGTATGTATGTATGTATGTATGTATGTATGTTTACCTTAGCTTTCATAATACAACAGTGCAGGGCGTTGTTCTCCGCTTCGTAAAGGAGACTGAACTCCAGAGATCCCAGCGTGGCTGCCGGAATAAAAACAGCGACACAATGGTCAGATAAAACAGGCATGGATATAAGCTGTTTTATAGCCTCTCTTGATGTGACGCCTGGCCTGTCACAGAAACTAATTTCCCTGCAGGAAAAATAAACATTGATTGTCACTCTTCATCGCTCCAGAGGGAAATTGTTTCCCTATTCCTATTATTTCTATTGATTGAAAGGAATAAGAAAAGAGGAGATTGGTGGAGCAGCTTTCTGACAGGTGAATTTGGAGGTGAAAGCAGAAAACCTGCTGAGACAGCAGGTTGAAAAACAGACTAATCACACATACCAACGAAGGTAGAATAATTCATCTTACTGGCATCATCTGAGTCACAGTCATCTTCGTCCTCGGCTTGATCTGGCGCGGGTCGTTGGAGAGCGGGTGGTTTGGCGGCCAACGCAGGTTTCTCCATCTTCACCACAGCCGGCCCGTGGACAGGTGGAGCGAAGCTGCTAGCGGGACTATGTGTTGGAGTGGAGCCGGAGACATCAGGCTGTCTTTTGTCTTCCACAGCAGGAGGAGACGCCGCCTCTTCCCTTTCTGAGTTCCTGCTCTCCACAGCTGGAGCAGGAGCTAGGGGAGTTATCACATTATGTTCATATTCATTATGATGAGGATGAGGATGATGATGATGATGATGATTATTATCACAATATATTAATACTGCTTCAAACCATTCCTTAGTATACAGTATGTACCGACTTCTTTGCGAGCAGCCCTGCAGGGTCAGGATTATTCTCAGAAGAAGCAGTTCTACCTGGGTTTGCCCGAGGTGGTTTGGAGGCTAACACAGGTCTCTCCATCTTCACCACAGCCGCTGGGTGGTTCTCCGATATTGCTTCTGCTCTCTGCCCCGAGGCCCGTTGTTGTTCTGATCCGCAGGATTGCTGTGGTTGTGGTTCTGCGCTAAGCGCTGAGGAGGCAAAAATAAGAATGAAAAGAAAATAACAATAATTATGGAACACAATAGCGTGCGGTGGCCAGTTTGGTCAGGGTGGATGGAGAGCGTGAACACTTGCCTTTCACACCAGAGAGCCATCGTCTCGCTGTGGTCAAAGTCTACATTTCAACTGTCACTTTTTGTGATTACGTTTTGTTCTTTCTGATTTCCTCCTGTTTTTCTCCCCAGTTGTAGGCTACTTGGCCAATTCCCCCTGCTGTCCCGGTCGTTGCTCCACCCCCCTCTGCCGATCTGGGGAGAGCCGTAGACCAGCACATGCTTCCTCCGATACATGTGTAGTCTCCAGCCACTTCTTTTCACCTGACAGTGAGGAGTTTCACCGGCAGGATGTAACGCATGGGAGGATCAAACGATTCTCCCCAGTCCCACTGTAAAGAGAGGCGTTCGGGGTGCAGCGTTCGGGGTGCAGCGTTCGGGGTGCAGCGTTCGGGGTGCAGTTGTTTACGATCGTTTGTTGTCAGTGGTGGCCGAGGAGTGTGTGTGTGTGTGTGTGTGTGTGTGTGTGTGTGTGTGTGTGCCTCGCTTGGGGCGGATGACTTCTGAGGAGTCGCTTGCTTCGCAGCGTGGGAAGAAGCAGTTGCGGCGACCAATCAAATGAGTTTGGGGCGTGGTTTCATCGAAAGTGGGTTGCCAAAAGTATAGACGCGACTAGCACTTCATTTCAACCAACTCAAACCATCATCCTAAACAACCAAGTTCTTTTACTTAGGTGACTTTGCTACAGTACGTCATGTTATTTAGGAATTATCAATGGTTGGATAAGAGTCAGCTGATTAGCTTGCGTCACTGCGATGGCGTTGTTTTGACGTTAGCCATTGGTTTTAGTGTAAATGTTAAGTCCCGCCTCCCATTTGGAGTGATTGGAGAAGCAAATGTCCCCGTTTAGAATGGGAGGCTCTAACTCAGGAGGTAGAGCGGTTCGTCCACTTATCGCATTGGATAAAAGAGGTCGGTGGTTCGATCCCCGCCTCCTCCAGTCTGCATGTCGAAGTGTCCTTGGGCAAGATGCTGAACCTCAAATTTCTCCCGATGGCTGTGCCAGCACCCTGCGTGATGAGTGTCTGGGGAGTGTCTCTGTCTGACACACGGCGGTGTGTGAGAGAGAGATGGTGCCAGGGAGCCGGTGAGTTCTGAGGATTAACAGATATTTTCCATGTGAACTCTGTTGGAGGACTAACTGATCCTTTCTCCCTCCTCGGGAAGCCAGGAACATTTTGTGTTTTGTTTGTTTGGATCTGCGGACCCCCTTTTTCATGTTGGGACTGCAGCTCAACACAGCAGAGCTGGACCAGACCAGGTACCACTGGGCCAGGTACCACTGGGCCAGGTACGGTGTTACAGTGTTGGCATGAGTGGGTTGTGTTAGAAACCCCTAGATAATGTAGCCTGGTAAACCGCCCGTCACGTGAACTCACATTTCATTTGGTTCTCCGTGACGGTCTGGACCCGCACAGGCAGTTAAGATGATTGGTCGAGCCATGCCGGCTCGACGAATCAGCGGCTCAACATTGCTGCCGCCGCGGAAGTGACAGGCAGTCTGAATGAAATTGAATGTAACGTTCCCAATTCTATGTATTAAATTCTAAAAAACGACCCTCAACATTTGGGAAGGCTAAGCCACACAACTAGTTCGTTATAATCTAACTAAATGCTTCGAAGGTGACTTTACGACCGCGAGGACTCAATCAATGAATACCACGGAGATCATCCACACAGGCACCTTCGGCGATCTGATTGGTTGAAGTTAACACCCACCAGCGGTGATAGACAGATGGGTCATCCAATCACCTGCCAAGTAGCTTGGACAAAGTGCCCGCCTCCGTCAGCGGGTCTGGTGACTTCATTCCCAGATCGACTGGTTTAGTGAAACATATGTGGAGCTATACCGTCCATCTGGCAGCGTCAGGTTATAGATAATGACGATGCCAGATGAAACTAATGATACTAAAAACATTCAATCTGACTGTAACACCTTTATAAACGTAACCAACGTTTTTATACTTGTTTTATTCGCATTTAATGTTGGAAAGGTGGCGTGGTATTCAAATTAACTGCCGTTTTGTTTCAAATTTACATACAGATTGTAGGGTTGCAGAAACCTAAAATGCAGACATTTTAGAAACGTACTATAAAATGCAGAAGGTTTGTTTCAAATTACGTTGAGATTGTACGTCTCCCTGGTTTGCAGACACCTAAAATGCCAACAAATACAATTGCTTATGCATCAGCCATTACTACTGCTTCAAACAATCCTTACAGCTTACAGTATGTTCATGCAGGGTGGGAATTACATGGAGGCCATGGCCTCCATTGCCCTTCCCTCTGGCTGTGATGCCTTGAAATCCCTGAGGCCACCTTGGCAGTGTCCTGCTACCAGCCTGCTGCTGTCAGTTGCTTTAAAAGCATCAGTGGTGTCAGTTTAATGTAGCTGTCCTGTGCAAAGGATGTGTCATTGGCTCGTTTTAACACACATTTCAGAAAGATGGCTCTTCACCATGTCAATAGAGCGATGGCCTCTGTGCCCTCACTGCCCTGACACGTGGCCTTGTGCCCTAAAAAAATATGTGACGCTGAAGGCCAGATGGCCTTGCATCTAAAATGAAGAAATGTCTCTTTTGCAAGCAGCCCTGCAGGCTAAGGCTTATGCAGAAGCAGTTCTATACCTGGGTTTGCCCGAGGTGGTTTGGAGGCTAACACAGGTCTCTCCATCTTCACCACAGCCGCTGGGTGGTTCTCCGATGTTGTTTCCGCTCTCTGCCCCGAGGCCCGTTGTTCTGATCCGCAGCTTTGCTGTGGTTGTGGTTCTGTGCTAAGCGCTGAGGAGGCAAAGTGACAATGAAAAGAAACCAACAATAATGTCACAAAACAATTGCATGTGGTCTCTAATAACAACATATCACTGCATGGTGCCTATCTCTTCTATTGAAAATGGCCATATTGTTATTCTTCAGCTTCACAGCGGGGAAACAGCGCCCTCTCTGCTGTGGCTGCAGGTGAACACCATATCAGTACAACCCTATCTACCTGGGGGGTCCTGGTCCTGGCTGCTGTCTGTACTGGACTGCCTAGGTCTGGACAGAGGCAGGGGGGCCGGCAGGACCTGCTGGGTCTGGCCCCGGAAGAACCAAGCTCCTGACCGCTTCTGCATCTGCACACAGGAGCACACAAGAAAACTGCACTCAAGAGCATTCACCAAATGCTAAAAATTTGTGAAGAATATCTATTTTATATGCAATGCTGCGATAATAACACATTGTTCAAGGCTTTTGTTCCTTAGTTATTGATTGATCGATTGATTTATTGATTTATTGATTTATTGATTTATTGATTGATCGATCGATTGATTGATTGGATTGATTGATTTTTTAAATTGGAAGTGCATTTTGTTTACTCATTATGTGCTTGTAATTGCAGCATGCAGCATTACACAGCAGTTCTTGTGTTTAGGACTGACAGGAAAGAGCATTTATTTAAAGGGTGGGTGTTTCCTGAGTCACCAAACACAGGGCCCTCATCAGAACAGCGCTGTATAACTGAATCAGCCAGGAAAACAGAAAGCAGACCTTATTCCTCATGTTGAATATTGCACTATCCGTGGCTCGAATTAAATATCCCTTTGACATAAAAACACTCTACTCATTTTGGATATTGAGGGAAATACATGTTCTTGGGGCTCTGGACAATGAAATGTAATTGCAAAAAAAAAAAAAATCATAAGGAAGTTCTGGTAACTGAATATAACATAATGGCTAAATGGCCCCATGGTTTTGGCGGGCCCCCCGCTCTGTGCTGGTCTCACTTCCCTCGCTCACCTCTCGGTGTTCACTGCAGATCCGGCAGAGCCACACGGGACAGGACCGGCTGTTGCTCCGAATCCCACATTTACTGCACATGTGCTGCAGGGAGGCAAACCCAGAACACACATGAAGATGCACATACACACTAGGGATGCACCATATTGGATTTTTTTTTTTTTTACTGATATGCCGATATTTTTCCAACTCGTTTGCTGATACCAATATACCGATATGCGTGCATTTTCCCCACCTAATTTCAGAGAACATCAAGTCTCTCCTGTAGTGGAATTAACACATTATTATGTCTACTCTTATCATGATGGCCCACTGGCAGATGCAGACATCAATACAATGCTTTTCAAAATGGACACATTCACTGGGCAAAATAAGAAAACTACTTCAACTTTAGGTTATGTAAAACATGCCATGTTTTTATTAGGCTATTTATGTAACATTGTCTTTCAAACAAAACAGTATTAATCCTACTTAAACAGGCTTGGATGATGCTCTGCCTGAGACAATCCTGACATATAGCCAGCACAACCAGGGCCAATTTGATCTATTTCACAAGTTGCAAAACAAATAAATAATGTAATATCAATCAAGCATTGAAGATAATCAAAGCAGACTTTTATCGGCTTTTGTTCGTTTCGGGCCGGTGATCCAATGATCCAATGACGTGTTATCATCGTGCAGCCCTAACATGCACAGACACAAACACACACAGATTTAAGCTTTGGTGGCAGGTGCAGAGCACACACAGTAGGCTACTGTACACTTTTCCACTTCAGATAGCATTAACCTTTACTTAGCATTAGCAACAAAGAAACAGAATGTGGTGCATAAGACCAGGACATACACAGCCCCTGTCAGAACAAGTTAGCACATGGCCCACTGGCTGCTTATTGCCATAGGAAGTCTCCTAGGATCTACCATACCCTATGGGAAATGTAGTCAACAGAAATCCTCTGAGGAGTCGTCCGTATCTCCTCTGAGATGGAGGCTAGTTACTTTGCTAGTGTCATTTTCCTGTGTTTCCTGTTACAGGGAGGAGACCACATACAATACCCTTGACTGTTACAGGGAGGAGACCACAGACAATACCCTTGACTGTTACAGGGAGGAGACTGCAGACAATACCCTTGACTGTTACAGGGAGGAGACCACAGACAATATACCCTTGACTGTTACAGGGAGGAGACCACATACAATACCCTTGACTGTTACAGGGGGGAGATCACAGACAATGACTGTTACAGGGAGGAGACCACACACAATACCCTTGACTGTTACAGGGGGGAGATCACAGACAATACCCTTGACTGTTACAGGGAGGAGACCACAGACAATACCCTTGACTGTTACAGGGAGGAGACCACAGACAATACCCTTGACTGTTACAGGGAGGAGAC
>NC_139627.1:18209668-18219668 GCF_964638095.1 Poromitra crassiceps | reverse complement strand
TAGTATATAGTAGTTAATGTAAATGTTTAAATGCACCCCTGTCTTTTGTTTGTTTTAGCCTGTGTATACCTTGTTTTGTGTGAGTACATTGAGAGCAATACAAACCGGCGTCACATTCCTTGTAGGGGTGTCACGATACACTCAGTTCACGATACGATACGATACACGATATTGGGTTCACGATAACGATACGATACGATATTTTAACAATATTCTTTTGCGATCGATTTGTAAGTTGAGGGGGCATCCTCCACGCTAATTTGAGTAATTTCACCATTTTTATGCTCCGTGTCTGTAACGTCCCTCGTCTGTTCAAACAAAGCAATGAAAAGGAGAGCGAGCATGCAATCAGATGCAGATCAGTGCCACCATGTTCAGCTTCTTTTTCTCACGCTATGAGATTTCATCTCAACGATACGTATTGTCACGTTTTGATATCGCAATATATTGTGGGACGATATATTGTGACATCCTTAATTCCTTGTATACTCGGCCAATAAAGCTGATTCTGATTCTGATATGACCTTCTCTCAAATCCTCATGAAATAGGCATTAAACTAGCCATCAGGAGACTTTAGATAGCAGAGAAAGAATCGTTTAACTTCATTATGGATCTTTAACTCATACCCCTCTCCTCCATTTCCTCACGTTTTGCTCCCTGAAAAGTGTCCTGTCCCCGGCGAGTGGAGACGTCAGGGGTTGCTGTCATGGCAGACAATGTGCAAACATGACAGGTTGATGTGTGCGAGTGTGACATGCTGTCATTATGCATCAACTCACTGGCGTTGGGCGGCTACAGCCAGGACCATGTGAGAATGACTGAACGATAGCAGGTGAAAAAACAAAACAAAGAGGTTGATTGATTTTGTGTTATGATTTGACTTGGAATTAAATAATGATGAATATGACTCAATCAAGCACACACACAAAATGTACAACGTTCTCAAATGTGACTATGAGAGGTCAAGAGTTGAATAAAAGCTTATTTTCGAGAAATAAATCAATGCTAAACCTCAAGGCTAACAAGGCTAAATGCTCTCTCCCTCCCTTATACTCATGTGTGCGCGCACACGCATGCACACGCACACACACACACACACACACACGCACGCACGCACGCACGCACGCACGCACGCACGCACACACACACACACACACACACACACACACACACACACACACACACACACACACACACACACACTATTGAATTGTCTGTTGACCTGAGCAGTCACTGTCTAACAGCAGATCAATGTGGACTGCAGCTCTGCAGCCAGGGGGACATGGCTCTCAATGGCTCTCAATGTCACCCAGTGAGGACATCAAGCTCTCACACATGACAGCACGCCGATATCAGCCTTGTCTGACACCCCACACGCCCCGCCCCCTCTCATCGGACGCCCCACACGCCCCGCCCCCTCTCATCTGATGCCCCACACTAGCCCCGCCCCCTCTCATCTGATGCGCCACACACGCCCCGCCCCCTCTCATCTGATGCCCCACACACGCCCCGGCCCCTCTCATCTGATGCCCAACACACTCCCCGCCCCCTCTCATCTGACACCCCACACGCCCGCCCCCTCTCATCTGATGCCCCACACACGCCCCGCCCCCTCTCATCTGATGCCCCACACATGCCCCGCCCCCTCTCATCTTCTCATGCAGAACACTTGTATCTCAGACCTCCTAACACTGGTGTCATCAAACCAGAGCTGTTCCACTCCCATTTCAACCACAGCTCACCTTGCACTTATGTTACTAGGCTATTTCTTTTGCATGACGTTGCACAAATCTTCTTCAAACATCGACATAGCAATGAAAAATATGACATCTACAATTTCAATGATGACAAAAAACTATCCGATACAAATAGATATTCATTGGAAGGAACTGATATCGATTAATGAATCCCAATATCGAGCTTTTAATATATGCCTTTTCTCGTGGATGCTTAAGCTTTACCCTCGTTAGACTCGCGTGATCTGGTTCTTAGAGCAATGAGATCTGGTAAACATGTAAACATTCATATTTTTAATAATGCAGCAGGTTAGAGGGTTCCTTGTACAATTTACAGCATTATTTAAGAATCGCTTTCATAGTAGCCAAGCACAATTGGTATTGCAACTGAAATAGCGATATTGAATCATATCGAATCAGAAATTGAATCAAATGTGTGTAGATATAAAATATCTAAGACGACTATTTTAGATGTTACAATGATTAAGGTGATATAGTGACATACAGACACCTTGAAGAAACCTCAAGCGAGGCAGCAAGGATCAGCAACCCAGCCTGCACCTTTTCAGAGGGAGAACACACCATCAGCTGTGGAAAGACAATGGAATACTGTATATCCCCAGTAGAGCCCACAGGCCACCAGGGAATGATAAGGTAAATGTAATACGACCAGAATGTCAGTGGAGTATGGAGATCCACCATGGCCCGGATGCTTATAGTGGCTTCTGTTTGATTTTAGAATTGATTTTAGAATTGATTTTAGGATTTTATTGATTGCTTTTAAACCAATTTCTAGAGAGAACAATACGTCCATCAATAGGCCTTATACTTACTTGGCCAGCCACAGATGTGTAAATTCCAATAGGACGAGAATCAGCACACCGAACGTTTTGAACGGCAGTTTGTCTCAGTTTATATTATGCAGCTTTGATCAGAAGTCTAATCTGACAGTTGAATAAAAGGCGACGGAATATTTGCAAATCAGGAGCCCTGAACTTTGGGATCAAACTTTCCTGAAGCAATATGATCAGTAAACGGCACTTCCTTTACAGACCCATCTAAAAATATATAGAGATATTTCTATTAGATATATTAGATATTTCTAATAGATCTATTTGTATGAACTTGCATTTAACTGCTAGCTCATTTTTGTTCTCGTTACGTTACGTTATGTTAGCCTTGCGAGGCAGCTGGTTTGAGATGACGATCACACAACAAATCCATCTCGCCACGGTTCAATCTGTTGGTTCGAATCTGAACCACCAGTGGATTCGCACCAATCAGTGTCCTATGAGGCAGCTACAGGCGGGCTTTGGTGGGACGCCAGCGAGAGCGAACCCGTTATAGATGTGATAGACAGATGGTTCATCCAATCATCTGCCTTTTGTTGTTGTTGGTAGACCAATGTGCTTATTGCATTTCACTGAGCAGCCAGGTCCTTTTTGCTCAGATTTGATGTTGACCTCAGCTGGCTCATATGGTGAACTGATGAACCGACGGTTTTCACTGAATTGTGTTGCTAGGAAACCGTTCGAAGCTTATTTCCTGTCGGTTATTGTACCAGCAAACACTGCAACCGGAAGTAAGCCGGTGGCAATTTAGAATGTTCATGTTGTCGAGTTGAAAACAGCCGAGATCAACCGAATTCAGCGTAAGGAATACAAAGCAGATGAAGTGAAGCCTGTGGACGGCGCATCTTTGCTGTATTGTGTCAGTGCTGCTGAGAGAGATGATGGAGTGCTGTAATGTGGTTTCCTGATTGATACGCCATCCGCTGAGCAGAGGCCGCCTCCTCCATGACCCCCGCCAAGGACGGCTGTCACCGCGCAGGCCGGCTTGATTTACAGCTGTGACTTGACCGGGGGGGTGGAGTGACCTCCGCAGAGTACGTGTGATTATAGTCCCTAACATGATGTGAGGTGAGCCAGGTACTGAGCGCTCTCTGCGTTGGAAGAGAAGAACATCACACTGCAAATTTGTCACCTCGCCTGCTCAGATGTTGCTTATTTTTAAGGTGAGACACCCCGGGTGAAAAGGATAAAAGGGACATTTTCTCGTTCTCATAATCTCCACTTCAGTAGCACCGAACTTTCCAGTTGTATTCCTATATTCGGAAGGTTTTTAGAGAGGGGGTTGATTTATTTATATATCATTCATAGCCTGATTTATATAACATTTTACTCCTAAAACTAGGGTGAAAATGGGTTTTGTTGATATAATATATATATATATAATATAATATAATATTTTCTGATTTATGGAGTGATAAAAAAAGAGATATGCTTTGCCTCTATATGTTAACAAAATTAAACAAACAAGGACAACCTGGCTTTTTCCTATGTTCAGGTTTCTGTTCTGGAAATGTATGCAAATTTAGCGCATATTTGAGTAGATAATGCCTCATTTGCATATTTAAACATAACTTTTTAGAAAACTTATAATATGAAAAATGTCATGTAAAGTAATCAACTGGGGAAGTTTCATGGTGATAGCTATTAGTAAAAAAAAATGTAGCCCCGCGTGACGTCGTCAAAAGGGCCTTTCTGTGTGAAGTTTGCATGTTCTCCCCATGCCCCCTTGGGGTTTCCTTCATATAGGAACCCCTCACCAAAATGCAATTTCCTGGTTGCTAATGTGGTGCCTCCTCTGGTCGTCGGGGCGCCTGTTCGGAGGGAGGGGAACTGGTTGGAATAGCGTGAACCTCCCACGTGCTATGTCCTACCCGTGAAGCTTCCCCTGTCAGGTGAAAAGAAGCGGCTGGCTAACTGCCCATGTCTCGGAGGAAGCATGGAGCCAGTTTCGGCTCTCCCCAGATCGGCAGAGGGTGGAGTAGCAACCAGGATAAATAAATTAAATTAGCACTAATGGAGGATAAAAATGGGATAAAAGTGTAGCCTTGTCACCTGGGGTGTCTCACCTTAAACACATGGAAAGGAGCAGAGCCTTGCTGCCATCCTCACAGAGCGATGCTAGGCTGGAGTTACAGTAGATGAGAGATAGGTTGACCTTATAGAGTGAGGGAAAGGTATTGGAGTAAGGGGGAGCTGTATTGACTGGAAACAAAAAAACGTTCACTGAGCAAGTTGGTTAAAGGGATCTGTAGAATGTCCTCCTCTGTCTGCCTGTCAGTCTGATCTTTTATCTGTCTGCCTTCATGCTCTCATGCCTATCTGTTTGTCTGCTTGTCTCTTTCACTCAGACTCTCTGTCCCCCAGCTGGTGAAGTAGTAGCTCTATTCATGGGGTGCAGTCACGGAATGTTTTTTTTCCCACGGCGCTGGCAGCAGGGGTCAGGAGATGGCAAAGTCAGGACACTCACTCACTCACTCACTCACTCACTCACGGATGCTTAGTGAAGGGGGCGGGGCTAGGGAAAAGGGGCCATAGCTAGGGATAGGAAGGCCGTAGAGAGTTGCGGTTCGAGGGGTGGGTAGGGGGAGTGGCTAAGGGGATGTGGGTGGTGGGAGGGGGTGTGGTCGGGAAGGGACAGACCGCCGCCAGGTGGTGAGGGTGGGCAACCTCACCTCCTCACCACTGACCATCAGCATAGGAGCGCCCCAGGGGTGCGTCTCCAGCCCCTTCTGGTACGACATCTACACCCACGACTGCGTGGCGACTCAAACTTCGAACACCATCGTGAAGTTTGCAGACGACACAGCGGTCGTGGGGCTGATCTCGGGGGGCGACGAGACGGCCTACAGAGAGGAGGTGGGGGCCCTGGAACAATGGTGCCAGGACAACCACCTCTCTCTGAACGTCTCCAAGACCAAGGAGATCATTGTAGACTACAGGAGGGGGGGGGGCACACACCCCCCAATCACCATCAACGGCACAGTGGTGGAAAGGGTGGACAGCTTCAAGTACCTGGGAGTCAACATCCACCAGGACCTGACTTGGGCCGGCCACACCGCCACTGTTGTCAAAAAGGCCCAACAGCGAATACATGGACTCAGGCGCCTGAAGAAATTTGGGCTAAGGCCAGAAATCCTCACGGACTTCTACAGAGGCACCATTGAAAGCCTGCTGACTGGCTGCTTCACCACCTGGTACGGGAACTGTACCACCATGGACCGCAGGGCGCTACGGAGAGTGAGACGCGCGGCCCAGCACGTAACAGGATGTGAGTTGCCAGATCTGCATGAACTGTATAAACAGCGGTGCCTCAGGAGGTCCCTGAAGATCATCAAAGACACAAACCATCCCCACAACAGCCTGTTCTCCCTGCTACCCTCAGGGAGAAGATACAGGGTTCCAAAAGCACGCACAAATTGCTTGAGGAACAGTTTCTTCCCGCAGGCCACGAGACTCCTTAACATACACAAATAGTGTAGTAGCCGTACCGTACCGCACTGTAGCTGCTACCATTACGTATGTCTAACGTTTAATTGTATGTTTAATAAGGAATATGCTATTTGCACCCGTATGTCAAATACGTCGAATTTAAAACGCAGAGTTTAATTGTATGTTTAATAAGGAATATGCTATTTGCACCTATATGTCAAATACGCCGAATTTAAAATGTTTAAGCACGGCTAAAGTATGCACAGGACATGTGCACCTATGTGCAGTGAATATGCCACTGTCTCTGACTTGTCTTATCACTATACTGCCTTATTGCTTGTTGTGTCTCTTGTTGTTTTTGCACTCATATGCCTACATTTGTACTATGTTGTAAACGGAGCCCACAGCACAAGAATTTCACACGTGATACTTGTACCATGGAGTGACAATAAAAATGTTGAATCTTGAATCTTGAATCTTGGCTAGGGAATAGGGGCCATAGCTAGGGATAGGAAGGTCGTAGACGTAGAGAATCGGGATTTGTGGGGTGGGTAGGGAAACTGGCTAGGGGATGTTGAGGGTGGGCGGGGAGGTGGTCAGGAAAGGGGCGGGGCTAGGACAAAGGGGCCGTAGCTAGGGATAGGAAGGTCGTAGAGAGTCAGGATTCGAGGGGTGAGTAGGGGGAGTGGCTATGGGGGGGTGTGGGTGGTCAGAGGGGGCGTGGTGAGGGAAGGGGCGGGGCTTGGGCAAAGGGACCGTAGCTAGGGATAGACAGGTCGTAGAGAGACGAGGTTCGAGGGGTGGGTAAGGGGAGTGGCTGGGGGGATGTGGGTGGGGTAGGGTTAGGGATAGGACCATTTTCCATGTTCAAATTACACAATTAGCTATGTTGTTGAGGTACCCACAAAACATTGCCTAATCTGCCAATAGCAGTCTCCCATAAGGCTGAATGGCCACACCACTGCACCATGGGCTATTTGTTTGTTTGTTATTTGCGCTTGTTATTGTTGTGTGCTGTGGTCCCTCCCCAAGATGGCCGCCACAACAAAAACATTCCATGACTGCAACCCATGAATTCTAAAGACCTTAAAAGACCTGTTACTGTATTAACATTAAGATTGACAGACAAAAAAAATTGCACATACACTGACACGTTTTCACACACACACACACACACACACACACACACACACACACACACACACACACACGCACGCACGCACGCACGCACGCACGCATACACACACACACACACACACACACACACACACACACACACACACACACACACACACACACACACACACACACACACACACACACACACACACACACACACACACACACAGGTTCAGTGTGCTGAGAGAGAGGACCTGTCACAGACGGTTAGTGATCCAGGGAAAAGCCACTTTAGCTCCACGAGACTGTGTGGGCTGACAAAGAGCTGCAGGGCCACACGCACGCACACACACACACACACACACACACACACACACACACACACACACACACACACACACACACACACACACACACACACATACACACACACACACACACACACACACACACACACACATAAACACACACACACACACACACACACACACACACACACACAGAAGCATTTCATGTTAGCACACAAGCAAATACACACTGGGAGAGTGTGTTTGCGCTGCGGGGAGACAAACTGACAGATTGCGTCATTCTCCCGTGTTTCTGATGCTGAGAGGTCTTCCTACTTTTTCTTTTTTTTAATCATGAGAAATTGTTAAATTCTTATTTGAGGGGTGAGGGGGACGTCTGCTTCCTCTGAATAGAAACATTCCATCAGCTGTGGATGGGGGAGGAGGACGGGGTTGTTGTCTCACGTAGTTGTCACAGTGCCTGTTACAAACCAGTGTCACAGTGCCTGTTACAAACCAGTGTTACAGTGCCTGTTACAAACCAGTGTTACAGTGCCTGTTACAAACCAGTGTTACAGTGCCTGTTACAAACCAGTGTCACAGTGCCTGTTACAAACCAGTGTTACAGTGCCTGTTACAAACCAGTGTTACAGTGCCTGTTACAAACCAGTGTTACAGTGCCTGTTACAAACCAGTGTTACAGTGCCTGTTACAAACCAGTGTTACAGTGCCTGTTACAAACCAGTGTCACAGTGCCTGTTACAAACCAGTGTTACAGTGCCTGTTACAAACCAGTGTCACAGTGCCTGTTACAAACCAGTGTTACAGTGCCTGTTACAAACCAGTGTTACAGTGCCTGTTACAAACCAGTGTTACAGTGCCTGTTACAAACCAGTGTTACAGTGCCTGTTACAAACCAGTGTCACAGTGCCTGTTACAAACCAGTGTTACAGTGCCTGTTACAAACCAGAGGGCGCTGTTTCATCATGTTCATATTAAACATTTGGGGTGATGTCATGCCCATTTCTCTCTGGCCAAGACACACACAACACTGAAGTGAGGAGATTTTTTTTTATATAGTTGGTGTTTTGTGATAAAGGTTTGTAGGCAATTAGGCATTTCATAATCAAAGACTTATTAAAAAGAGGAAGGTAACAGCTTTAATTCTAGTCTACTTTTCAATTGCTAGCTAAATACATGTGGTAGCTAGCATAAAACCTTTGCCAAGAGGTCAGGTGGAGTAACCATCAAAGACACTGGCACATTGTGGCAACCAACCCCGTCACAATGTCACAACATCTTGTCACAATGTCACAACAACAAATGCCTCCACTTGAGCTGAGCACACTCTTTTCTACTACATGTAGGCCTTATAGTCATGGGCTCCATGGGCATCGGACCAGTGTTTGGACCCCAGATGCAGTTAGTGATGTCAGGGAACACTCAGGCCAACTTCGTCCACTACAACAGAATCATGCCAGTTATTTACGGTACACAGAACCTTCCCCAAGGAGTCCAAGCCCTCCAGTCCCAGTGTCAACCCACATAGCTGGCCCCGTTCCAGACTGGTCCCAGCATCAACCCACACAGCTGGTCTCTTTCCAGACTGGTCCCACCATCAACCCACACAGCTGGTCTCTTTCCAGACTGGTCCCACCATCAACCCACACAGCTGGTCTCTTTCCAGGCCTGTCCCAGCATCAACCCACACAGCTGGTCTCTTTCCAGGCCTGTCCCAGCATCAACCCACACAGCTGGTCTCTTTCCAGACTGGTCCCAGCATCAACCCACACAGCTGGTCTCTTTCCAGACTGGTCCCACCATCAACCCACACAGCTGGTCTCTTTCCAGGCCTGTCCCAGCATCAACTAACTGTGTGTATTGGGGGGGGGGGGTATCGATACAGCCTAGTATCGCAATATTTTGTGTGGCAATATATCGTATCGCACAATTACGAATGCCAAGTATTATTACGTTGTTATCTCACGTAATTGTCACAGTGCCTGTTACAAACCAGTGTTACAGTGGCTGTTACAAAGCAGAGGGCGCTGTTTCATCATGTTGATATCAAACATTTGGTGTGATGTCATGCTCATTTCTGTGTTGCGGTGTTAGTGCTGACCTAGCAAGCTAACTTGAAATAGAGATCGTGAGTTCCCAAACTCCACACAAACCACACACATAAACACAAAGCTGCCCCTCGTTTGCTCAATACAGTTGAAACTAAGATATTCCATTAAAAAAAATCTAGCCATCATATTTAGCTACTACATCAACAAACTTCACATTTAGCTTTAGCTAATCGCCCCCTGCTAACATGAGTTCCTGTTTCCAAATCTCCCAAGAGTGTGTTGCTGAGATAGAGACAGGTCTCAAACAAGTTTTTTTTTCTCCTGATCTGTCTGTCTGAAAAATGTCATTTTAGTGTCTGAATATTCTGAAGATACTGTATGTGGCTTCAGAGAATGTTCTGAATATTTACTTTAATGAATATAGGGGCTAAGGGATCTGTGATAATCTGAGATCACGTTGACTTTTCTCATTGACTCCAATAGACTCAGACCTGCTGAAAATCTC
>NC_139627.1:18202168-18204668 GCF_964638095.1 Poromitra crassiceps | reverse complement strand
ACCTTTCAGAAAAGGTCAGGCAGTTGTCTGTAACCCTAGCGGTTCAGCCACAGTAAGCATTTTAGTTTGGGTATGTCGTTTTCACCATTTTCTTCAGAAATGGGTGGCTTTAGAAGAGGTTAAGAACATGACACACACTAATACAGTAGCATCAAATAAAACAATACAAATCAGACAAAGGATAAAAGGAACTTGAGATTAAAACAAACATACCATAAAACACCGGGGGACTCGACTCATATTTTACCCTAGTTTGCTCATCAAGAATTTTTTCAAAAGGTTTTTAAAACCATTCAGGGAATTCGCCAGCCTGATTTAGTTGGGGATTTTGTTCCACTCTTCCCCCCCAGAATAGAGGCACGTGCTTCTTCCTACTTTGCTCTTCAGATTAGGCAATTTCAGATCTGCTACACTGGCTCTTGTGTTCCGGCTATGGATGTCCCGGACATATTGGAAGTACTTGTTGAAATAGTCGGGGCAGCGGTCATGTCATATTTTATAAACCGACAAGTAAATGACAAGTTTCAGCTGTTGGACTCTGCTTTCAACTGGGAGCCAATTCAACTCTTTGAAGTGGGATGGGCCAATGTGTGTTCTTGGACTGAGGCCAAGGATGACCCTCATGAGTTTGTTTTGGGCTTTTTGGAGTTTGTCTTTCGATTTTTTTGTTATGCCACTGTACCAGTATAAACAGGTGTAGTCATAGTGAGTGGCATTGAATTAAGGACGTAGCTAAAGTCCTCAGTGTCTTCATGTCCAGGAACTTGGATATTCTTGCTAAATATTTAGTCTTTGCATGAATTTGACCTGTGACGGAGAGGGCCATAGCTTCACTCATCATACACTGTGTATTGCCAGCCCGCACTTTCACTACTAGTGCACCCCCACTAAACTCAGATGCACCCTGAGTCACTTTGTTCTGAACCCCGGGTTTAGTTCCCAGTAAATTACTGGGTTAACCTTTCAGGCACCGCTAGTGATTTTCACTATACACTATGATGCAGCTACATTCAGGAACATTTCCATCTTACACCAAGGGAAGGGACAGTCCAGCAGATGGCGATGGCAATCATAAACAAAGCGAAGTACACTTCACTATGAATGTTGTATTTTTCACTTATTTGACCATATTTTGATTACCGTATAGCGGTGTGGGTTTACAACTAATATAAAACCATTATATACACTACAGGAAAAGCAATAAGAATCAGAGGAGGAATCAGAGAGGGAAACATCATCAGAAAAGGAAAACTCAACTAAACTCACATGTAAATAACTCAAATCTACAGGTATGAAGACAACAAAAAAACACTTTTGAACTGTAACCCCCCTCCCCCAACTTCATATTTAGGTTGACTTGTCTTGAATTGTCTCCTACATCCTGGAGTAATGATGGTGACGTTATCTTAATGGCTCTTTTGTAAACTAATCATAACTACATTTCCCTGCAAGACTTTCCATTGATGAAGCTGGTCTGGAGCTGCACTGTTCCGACGAAGCATTTAATACGACAAAATCTAACGCACCATAGAGAGCGAATTGTGCTTGTAATATGAGCGTATGAGAGTCATATCGCTCCTCACGAGCAACGTCATTATGTGAAAAGCAACACCTGCATCTCAGAAGGAAGGAAACGGTCGTAGAGTTCATCTAAATATATCTTTAAGCTTAAGAAACCTTACGCTACGTTCACACAGGGAACCTACGCCTTGCCTTGCCTCAACCCACGCCTACGCCTGCAGACCTTGAGCTGGGCGTGAACCTATTACACACTTTTGTGATCACACCGCACGCCTATTGCATGCTGAACCTGGAGCCGAGTCACAAGCGCCTCTCCTCTCTCCCGACTGTATTTTTTCACGTGTGGTCCCGAATTATCATGGGTAGGTAAAATAAATCTGATATATTTAATGTTCTATTGATGCTGGATATGTATAACCAGGTCTGACTATAGTCTGACTTTTTACAGAGGTAATCTTGCAAGAATATGTGCTGGCACAACAACATTGTCCATCTTGCTTCTTCGGTCGCTATTCTCTCTCCTGAAGATTTGTTTGCGGACGGGGAGAAAGCCCCACGTGATAGCCACCCGTCAATCTCTCTCTCTCTCTCTCTCTCTGCTCAACACTGTTGTAGTAACTCCATTTTATTTTGAAATTCAGTTGAATTCAGTTGCCATTTCCCACGGATATTGTCGCATTTTTCTTTCATGGCTTGACAGAAGAAGCCTGCCTGCACGCGCCTAGTCAGCTTGAAAATAGAACTCACGCCTAAACGATCAAATCGGCAAGGCACAGGCAAGGCGTGGGTACACGCAGGGTTCACGCTCAGGCGCCCGGTGTACACAGCCTCGTTGACTAAAACGGACCCCTATTTAAAAGCGTGGGTAAAGGCAAGGCTTGGGTGCCCGGTGTGAACTAAGCCTTATTTCTGCTGTTCAAGGTCTGCAGATGAAACGACCAATCAGAGCAAGCTGCCCATTAAGCATTTTTCTTTCCTA
>NC_139627.1:18107168-18197168 GCF_964638095.1 Poromitra crassiceps | reverse complement strand
GAGTCAACGCTTATCCCTTTGAGAATCACACGCTCACTGGCGCAATGAAGCCAAGCAGCATTACTGTCCGGACATTACACTGACATGTTACACCCATGATTACTGTCAGGACATTACACTGACATGTTACACCCATGATTACTGTCAGGACATTACACTGACATGTTACATCCATGATTACTGTCAGGACATTACACTGACATGTTACATCCATGATTACTGTCAGGACATTACACTGACATGTTACATCCATGATTACTGTCAGGACATTACACTGACATGTTACACCCATCATTACTGTCAGGACATTACACTGACATGTTACACCCATGATTACTGTCAGGACATTACACTGACATGTTACATCCATGATTACTGTCAGGACATTACACTGACATGTTACATCCATGATTACTGTCAGGACATTACACTGACATGTTACATCCAGCATTACTGTCAGGACATTACACTGACATGTTACATCCATGATTACTGTCAGGACATTACACTGACATGTTACACCCATGATTACTGTCAGGACATTACACTGACATGTTACATCCATCATTACTGTCAGGACATTACACTGACATGTTACATCCATGATTACTGTCAGGACATTACACTGACATGTTACATCCATGATTACTGTCAGGACATTACACTGACATGTTACAGCCATGATTACTGTCAGGACATTACACTGACATGTTACAGCCATCATTACTGTCAGGACATTACACTGACATGTTACATCCATGATTACTGTCAGGACATTACACTGACATGTTACAGCCATCATTACTGTCAGGACATTATACTGACATGTTACATCCATCATTACTGTCAGGACATTACACTGACATGTTACATCCAGCATTACTGTCAGGACATTACACTGACATGTTACACCCATGATTACTGTCAGGACATTACACTGACATGTTACAGCCATCATTACTGTCAGGACATTATACTGACATGTTACATCCATCATTACTGTCAGGACATTACACTGACATGTTACATCCAGCATTACTGTCAGGACATTACACTGACATGTTACACCCATGATTACTGTCAGGACATTACACTGACATGTTACATCCAGCATTACTGTCAGGACATTATACTGACATGTTACATCCATCATTACTGTCAGGACATTACACTGACATGTTACACCCATGATTACTGTCAGGACATTACACTGACATGTTACACCCATGATTACTGTCAGGACATTACACTGACATGTTACACCCATGATTACTGTCAGGACATTACACTGACATGTTACATCCATCATTACTGTCAGGACATTACACTGACATGTTACATCCATGATTACTGTCAGGACATTACACTGACATGTCACACCCATCATTACTGTCAGGACATTACACTGACATGTTACATCCATCATTACTGTCAGGACATTACACTGACATGTTACACCCATGATTACTGTCAGGACATTACACTGACATGTTACACCCATGATTACTGTCAGGACATTACACTGACATGTTACATCCATCATTACTGTCAGGACATTACACTGACATGTTACATCCATCATTACTGTCAGGACATTACACTGACATGTTACATCCATGATTACTGTCAGGACATTACACTGACATGTTACATCCATCATTACTGTCAGGACATTACACTGACATGTTACATCCATCATTACTGTCAGGACATTACACTGACATGTTACATCCATCATTACTGTCAGGACATTACACTGACATGTTACATCCATCATTACTGTCAGGACATTACACTGACATGTTACATCCATCATTACTGTCAGGACATTACACTGACATGTCACACCCATCATTACTGTCAGGACATTACACTGACATGTTACACCCATCATTACTGTCAGGACATTACACTGACATGTCACACCCATGATTACTGTCAGGACATTACACTGACATGTCACACCCATCATTACTGTCAGGACATTACACTGACATGTTACACCCATCATTACTGTCAGGACATTACACTGACATGTTACATCCAGCATTAGTGTCAGGTCATTACACCTATATGTTACATCCATCACTGAAATAGCCTACATATCAGCTTCTCTTTAGCAATGTAGATTGATTGAATTCCTAGTGTGTCCCAGAAGAGCTCTCTCTCTGAGCACGAGAGGAGAGGTTAGAATGGTCCAAGTGGTGCTGTGACAACACACAGTGGCTCGCTGTCACCCTCTTGTGGCTCTTTGACGGTCATGTCTAATAATTTGCCACCAGCGTCCCTCCCCCTCTGTTGTGGTTATGGTACATTGCACATTTAATTGGGCAGACATTTCTAGGAGATTTGCATGAAATTGAATGGTAACTCAACCCTTGAAAGACCATGTGCAAGCTGCATGTTGGAGTGAGAGTATCAACTTCTAAAAGACTCCACGGCCTTGAGTTTGTATCACCTTTATTAAGGACAAGTCAAGCAAAGAGACACAGGCTATTCCAGTCTAAGTTTGATCTTAGGGCTGGGCCATATGGACCAAAAATCATATCTCCGTATTTTTGGGATGAATAATATATATCTCTCGATATTTTCTATGTGGGCTTAATGTTCAGTTGTAAGTCAAAGCTACATGTGATGTCACAAACTACTTTTATTAAAACAAGAATATGATCAAGATAAAATGCATGAAGACAGGGTAGGGCTGGGCGATATGGACAAAATCAAATATCACAATATTTCTGACCAAATACTTTGATATTGATATTGCAACAATATTGTAGAGATGATTATTGGTGCTTTCACACAATATTTACAGAGATTTCTTTGATAAATAATCATCAATAATGTAGATATAGTGACTAAGTAAGGCAAATAATACAACAGCTAGAACAGTCTGTTAAGTTGAGAATATTCATCACTTTACTGTAATGCAGTCTTTAAAACCGGGAAAAGACCACACTTATGCAATATCCATATCCAAAATCTAAGACAATATCTAGTCTCATATCATGATATTGATATAATATTAATATTGCAAAGCCCTCGTTGTTCTGTCATGCTCAAATGTGATCCCCTCACAGTCTGAAAGCCACTCTGTAAGGTTTCAACAGCGGTGTCAGCTCTGGGCTGGGGGTGTCCTCGGGCCACGCCAACACAGTGATGTAGGAGAGTGACCAGGATGAGGAAGAGCTCCATGCGTGCCAACAGCTCCCCGAGACACACACGAGGACCTGGTGGTCAGGAGGAGGTGAGGAGAGATCTCAGTAGCAGCACCTCCATCCACCCTCTGTGTGTGTCCTGCCCTGATACCACACCACCTACAGTAAATGAGTTGATGAGTAGACCTGGCTACAGATGTAGAAGTTTGCTTATTAAACGTCAACTGCTAGCCAGAGGTGTGTAACATCTGATGCTTTATACACACATTTACATAATTAAGCAGTGGTTATGCAAACACATCATTACTCACATAAGCCTGGGAAGATAGCTGCATATCAGCTGAAGCAGTCTTAAGCCATGTGAGGATCAGTATACCTGACCGTTATACAACCAGAGTCCTTGAGGATGTTCCAGGGCCCTCCCAGGAAATTGATGAATTGTTAAGGTTAAAGGAAAACTCCGCCCATTTTCAACCAGCTTTGTATCATTAGAACATCAGTAGTATATCAGAAAACTGTAAACAGTTTTGAAGTCTGTAATTTAATTTGACAGTTATTGAGTGTTAAAGTGTGGACCAGTGACATCACTGGTCCACACTAACTCAAATTAATAACTCATTCACTCAAATCAAATCTCAATAACTGTCAAACTATTCATCATTCATCTAGTTTGACAGTTATTGAGAGTTCATTTGAGTTAATGAGTTATTAATTTGAGTTAGTGTGGACCAGTGATGTCACTGGTCCACACTTTAACACTCGATAACTGTCAAATTAAATGACAGACTTCAAAGCAGTTTACAGTTTTCTGATATACTACTGATGTTCTAATGATACAAAGCTGGTTGAAAATGGGCGGAGTGTTCCTTTAACACAATTAGAGAATTACTGTTTTGATTTCTTTTATCTAACTACAATACAGGTCAGGGAGACCAAATGATGCATCAGGAGGGCTTCCAGAACAGAGCCCCAGGCTGGCTGGGAAAGTCTGCTCATCAAACGGCTGTTGAGGTGCCCATGAGCAAGTTACCGAACCTCCATTACTGCTGAGTGGGCGACAGCAGAGGACTGTGGCCACACTGGGCAGCTCCCCGATACAAATGTGTCTAAAGGGCCTTTTTCACAGCAGCCATTTTGTGTCTAAAAGGCAGGGTAAACACAGGTGCAACCAAAACATTAATGAAGCTTTCCAACTTCCAATCCATTTAGGTGTTCCAGTGTTGGGGCCATCATTAATGTGTTGGTTGCGCCTGTGTTGCCGCTGCCTTTTAGTGACAAAATGGCTGTGTTGAAAAAGGCCCATTAAAGGAGTGGGTGAGAGAAAGCATGGAGCTGCAGAGAGCACGCTCTGCACGCTCAGGGAAAGTCTTCTCTGGATGAATGAAGATCCTACCAGCAGAAAAGGCCAGGAAGGCGTCAGGCTTCACAAAGCGGCCATCTTCATCTAAGAAGTGGGCGGGGTTGAAGTCATTTGGCCGCTCCCAGTTGGTGCTCTCGAACAGCACAGATGTCGGGTTGGTAATTATGAGGGTGCCCTGCGCCAAAGACACGTTATGGACAAGGGGGGAAAAAGCAACAGAGAATGAAAGAGCAGCGGGATAAAAGAAAGAAAGGAGAGAAGGAGAAAGATGGTAAAAAGAGAATAAATGGGAAATTAAGGATAAATGGTGAATTCTTCTTCTGAATTCTTGCCTCGGTTACCTACAGACCTTGTTGTGAACTATTTTCTTTTGTCTGAACTAGCGAACAGGTAGGCCTATAGTTTGGTCGAAAGAAAATAGATCTTAGATGCTAGCAGCTTTTTTGGCGCTTTGAGCACCAGAAGCCAAGCACCACCCAGTTCCATTGTATTGGAGAGAAGGCAGACATCTCTACGGCCGATGTCTCCAAAACTCGACAACTCACACCAAAACAACCTAGAAAGATGGATAAATAGCCCTACAGGTCAGAGGAAGTATTTGTACTTGTGATTTTGGAGTGAACTGTCCCTTTAAGGTCAATGATGTGCAGTCTGGCGCGCGCGTGTGTGTGTGTGTGTGTGTGTGTGTGTGTGTGTGTGTGTGTGTGTGTGCGTGCGTGCGTGTGTGTGTCTTTCTGCCCCGCATGCATGCACATGTCTCTGTTCAGTAATGTCATTAAAAACCCTGGGTATGTAGACCTTCAGAGAAATTGTCCAGATGCTGCCTGTATGCTCAGTATGCCTGAGTGTGTGTGTGTGTGTGTGTGTGTGTGTGTGTGTGCGCGTACGCGTGCGTGTGTGTGTGTGTGTGTGTGTGTGTGGTGTCGTGTGTAGTGTGTGTGTCTACCTCAGGGATGTCATAACCCATCAACTTGGTATCCCTGGTGGTGGCGTGAAACACCCCGAGCGAAGCGATGTTGGCGAGGCGCTGCGTCTCGTGGGCGGTCGCCATCACAAAGGGCATCCTGTGGCGGGCCTCGAACGAGACGCTCGCCCTCTGCCCCAGGACCCTGTCTATCTCTCTCTGACACTGGGCTGGACGGGTGGAGAGAGAGAGAGAGGCGGAGCCCCAGAGGGAGGGAGGGATGAGAGGAGACAGAGATGGGAGGAAAAAACAGGAAAAGAGGGATTCACAGAGATATTAGAGAGATCGTGTGATTTTTCCTTGAAGACTATATTGGATTTTTCGCCGATATCCGATATGCCGACATTTATCATACATGCCGACATATATCCCCACCACCACCAAGTACTTTCAGAGAACATCACGTTTCTCCTGTAGTGGAATTAACACATTATTATGTCTACTCTTATCATGATGGCCCACTGGCAGATGCAGACATAAATACAAGTTTTTTCAAAGTGTTTCACATTCGCTGGGCAAAATAAGGAAACTACTTCAACTTAGTATGGAAAACATGAAATTGTATGTATGTATGCATTTATGCATGTATGTATGTATGTATGTATGTATGTATGTATGTATGTATGTATGTATGTATGTATGTATGTATGCATACATAGAGTAAAGTCCTGATTTGTGGGGGCTTTCGGGTCTCATTGAAGATGCGGATGGCAGTTGGGTAGAAACTGTCCCTGTGTCGAGAGGTCCAGGTACTGACATCAGTCTTCTGACATTGGGGAGGGCCTTAAGGAGTTTATGAGTGGTCAGCCATGATTTTCCGAGACCACTTTAGCGTACTGGCAGTGTGTAGGTCCTGTAGGGATGGCAGGCTGCATCCGACCACCTTTTCAGCATGGAGAATGTAGAAGAATGACTGTTTTTGATCATACCGATAGTTGAGATTCTGGACAAAATCATCTCGAACCATAGAAATTTCATCAGATTTGGGTCAGAGAGACAGAATCAAATGGAGGTCCGTGGCCCTAAGGTGGACTGAATTAGGGGTCCTTGATTTGAAAAAGGTTGAGTTGCACTAGCCTGCATGTTAGCCCTTAGCACTGATGAAAAAGTCACACATATGCACTGGTGTAGGCTGGGCTTACAGGAAGTGGCTAGCACCTTCTGCTTCTAACTGCAGCCTTTTTCTCATAACAGGAAGACATCAGCAGCGCAGCTTTCAAGTGAAAAACATTTTCAGTGAAACAGGAAACTATGAGGGCCCGTCCACACCAAACCTGCCACTCAAACATCTGTGTCATTGTGTTGTGTGATCAAACTGCACATTTTAGATTGATCTTTTATTGTGAGCAGCCTTAAGACACACCTGTGCAATAATACTCATGCTGATTAAATTTAATCAGCATCTTGATATGTCACACCTGGCAAAGGAGAAGTGCTCATAAACATGGATTTAAACACATGTATTAACAACATTTGAAAGAAATAAGCATTTTGTCTGCAAACTCAGCGTGATTGTAGGCCTAATAGACCCTGCCTTGGTGGCCATATTGGAGGTTGCCAGCTCTTGGTAGTGCCCACAGTTGTAAGACTATCATCATCATCATCATCATCATCATTATAAGTCTATGATATATGATTATTAATACTACTGTCAGTAATAAGAGCAATAACACAAACACCACCTAATGCACAGCTTTTATCCCCAGGCCATCAGACTGATGAACAGATCCAACCCACTGCCCCTGCCTCCACGCTAACCCACCTCATCACACAGGAAACTTCATTCTGCCCCCCCAACCCCCCACCACCACCACTCCTTCCTCTGCACACACACACACACACACACACACGCACGCACGCACGCACGCACGCACGCACGCACACACACACACACACACACACACACACACACACACACACACTCACACACACAGAGCATACAAACACACAAACACACTCCACACTGCACAATCACAGACCTGCAGTCTGCATACACTGCAAACATTTTAGTCACTTAACATTGCTCTCTGTATATTGTACGTAGTGTTCTTCCTTGGGTATTTACCAATATTCTCTTGTACTGTATCTCTACTTTTTATAGACCGTTTTAATGTAACTAAATTGAACCCCAGCTCACTTCCTGTTGCAGTGTTTGCTACAGACAGAAGAAGAAGAAGCAGAGCAGGACTGATAATTCAAGTTAAAACCACCTATGGAAGACAAAGGAAGAATTTCAGAGAAACTTGTTTTTAACTTGAATTATCAGTCCTGTTCTGCTTCTGCTATAAACACTTGGACATGAATGACTTTGACAAAAATATATAGGCCTACTTAAATTAAGATTGATTGGTTGATATGGAAAAGGTCAGTGGTTAATAGTCCCATCTAGAAGTACAGTATCTGTTTTTATTATCGTTGTTTTCTCTGACATATTATAGAGGACGGTGGTTGAGCACCTTAGAAGTCTCAGCTCAAATCCTCTTTTGCTATGAAGGAAGAATACACCCGTCTCCTCCATTCAGTCTATTAAAGGCGCTTGGTCATATTGCCTGCAAATGCTTTAGTGAGAGTGATAAACACTTCCTTTGTCTTCTCTCTACCTATAAATAGGCCTACAGGCCACCACATCAATTTCCTTGTTTAGACATTTCATAGTTTCTGTGCGATGATCAAATACCAGTGTATCATATCAGGCTTGTCAGAGTAGAGCATGTTGGGCACAGGGTGAAATAGAGCAGTTTGTCTGAACAGGTGACTGTCTCAGCTGAGGGACAGGGAGACATGGAGGCTGTGATTGGACTGTTGATGATGCTACTCGGAGTCTCTCATGGTGAGGTCTTTGACTAGTCGACTTATTAATATTCATGAGTGTATATTGTGTGAATAAACTTTTGTGTTCTTCAGTGAATACAAATACAAGATCATTATTGATCAAGTATATGAGTATAGTTATGACTTGATCAGTGAAGCTGAATGAGCCACTCTGGCTTGAAATGAGCTGCCTGTCCTGCAGAATGGCCCGCTTTTGTCGATAAATTAATTTACAATCTTAGAATATATATTTTTTTAGTAGTCCAGGAATTTGACAGAAATAGGCTATGCATTGACATATCCTGCATACAACCCAGAACTGGAGCTCTTGACCTTTCATAGTTTGTATCTTTAATTAAGAACTGAAGGGTCAACAATGCTACAAGGATTCACAAAATGTACTACAATTAAATTAGTTTTAAATAATAAGATACACTGATAGTAAATACAGAATCTGTTTTGAGAAGATTATTATTATGGCCATGAGTAAAAATCTATGAGCACAGGAAGGCCAGACAGCTCTGTTTGTCGAAACCTCCGCTGTTCTTCTCTTCCCTCCTCTTCTACACGTTAGCGCTGGCTTACATTCAAACCAGAACTCTATTTGCCCCCTATAACTATGGACAGAATGAATACTTATTGATTCCTCAGAGTATTCTGACTGTAAAAAGAAGAAAGTTGCTTCATTAAACTGTCAAAAGTGTAATTAATTAATTAATTATTATTATTATTATTATTATTATTATTATTATTATTATTATTATTACCTTTATTATTATTATTATTAATAATAATAATAATAATAATAATAATTGGGAGGGGTCAAATTGATCACTAAGCGAATGATCATTATAACAGAATTGTTTTCTTTTTCTTTATTTCTCATGCAGATTACCATCTAATTGACATTTGTATATGTATTACATACAGTACATACTACATATAAACTAAAGGAATGTTATTGACTCCATACAGTAAGTTAGGTCTCCAGTTGTTTCAAACACAGCGGTCTCGCATAGACAGACAGACATCTCGTTGGCTCAATTTTGGCAGTTTGCAAGTAAACATTTTTTTTTACTGTAATCCATTCTTCTCAGGTGGGACCAGGCCCAAAATGATCACTGTAAGCGGAGTATTGATCACTATAAGCAAACTATTTAAACAGCATGTGTATAGGAAGGTTCGGGACAAAGCTTTTTGATCAATATAAGTGATCACTATGACTGTGAATTATGAGCTGATTTCACTGTAATAATGTATTCTTCCAGCAAACAATATAGTTTTTTACAGTTAGCATAGGAGCTGTCGCAGTCACAGCCCAATAAAAACCTTCTTTCTGTCTGTTTTCCGAGAGTCAGTTACTGAGTTATTCACAAATATATCCCTATAGTTTCATATTCAATACGTTCATATGGCACATGCCTTGAATCTTGCAGCAACATTGCAAGAAATTGATACAGATGTGGATATTTATTTATTTTTTATATTAATTATCTCTCTCTCTCTCTCTCATTCTCTCTCTCTCTCTCTCTCTCTCTCTCTCTCTCTCTCTCTCTCTCTCTCTCTCTCTCTCTCTCTCTCTCCAGGTGTGGAAACCTACTGTGATGGGACAGAGAACGAGAAGTGTTACGGTGCTCTGGGAGGAACTGTCGATATCCGACTGTTGGCTGGCGAAAAAGTATTCAAATTCGAATGGAAAAAAAATCTAGCATCCACAGTTCTTACTGTGAGAGACAAGGTGGTTCTGGTTAATAAATTTGAAAACAGATCCTCCTTTACTCTAAGTAATGGAACATTTAGGCTACGTAACCTCACCTACACTGACAGTGCTGAATATAACCTTCATATCTTCAAAGAGGGTGGACAGCTCTTGGGGACACGAAAACTAAAAATGTTCATACAAGGTAAATAAGTACTTTAATTAATTGTTGGAGAGATTATTAATAATTATATTATTATATTATATTATATTATATTATATTATATTATATTATATTATATTATATTATATTATATTATATTATGTTATTATTATTATATTATTCCACTATCTCATAGCCATTCATTTTGGCAACTTCCAGCAGAAAGTAGAAGGCATGCTGTCTCACTTTAGGCTTATTGAGAACAAACAATGTCTGTTATTAATATAACTCAAATAATAAAATGTGTGATTGATATAATTTATAATACAGTGTGAGTGTCAGTAATATGATTTGGATTACAAATAAATTAGTCAAACTAATTCTACTACTAAACTAGTTGAGTTGAGCTAGGTATATCTTTTACTATTTGCAAATAAATGCACACTAGAAAATAGAAACACTGTAGCCTACATGAATGGTACAAAGAGAACACTGCCATGACCAAAGTACAGTTGTACTGTTACTGTACTGCATCACTGTTGTTGTTTGAAAACCTTGTTAATCCAAAGTTGGTGATTTTTGTGTTTTCACATTAATCAAAGGATGACATCAGTGGTTTGGGAAATTGTCAAACCTCTTGTGTTTTATTAAACTCTTTTAAAACCACTGGATCAACTCTAAATGTTTTATGAAACTCTTTTAAAACCACTGGATCAACTCTAAATGTTTTATGAAACTCTTTTAAAACCACTGGATCAACTCTAAATGCACGGTGCAGAAACTGACATTTTGGAGACACAAGGTTTTCACACAACAGTGACAGCAGACTGACTGACACCAGACGACTCCAAGAAATGACACTGACAAAAGATTCTGACAATGTCCAAACTCATCTGAGTCCATTTCCCTCAGCGCCTGTGTCCACTGCCCAGCTGGCCGATGAGTGTCTGTCCCAGGGAGAGGTGATGGTGTCCTGCTCCTCTGAGACGGGGGACAGTCCTCAGTACAGCTGGACTCTGGACGGACGCACACTGAGGGACACCGAGCTCGTCTCTGGTAACAACACGACAAACAACAACACAACCAACATCATCACTCTGAAACCAGGCCTGACGGGACTTCTTCTCTGCTTGGTCAAGAATAACGTCAGTAAAGCCACTGCAAGCAAGACCATATCAACCTGTGAAGGTGAGCCAGAACATGAAAAAGTGTGATGTTGGGGCGTCCAGGTAGTGCAGTGGTAGATTCTCCGCCTACTAACATGAAGGTTGCAGGTTCATCATGTTACCTCCGGCTCAATCTGAGAACCCAGAATCGATCAGTCTTACGACTAATAAGACTCTTGGACAGACGGACGATATTTCAGGATTTCCGCAGTAGAGCGGACGTCCCGCCCCTTCCGTCATTGGTTATAGTTCAACGACGTCTCATTTATACAGCTATTTATTATTATTATCATTATTAGCCGAAATGTCATCTGGACCTTTGATCAGGCCTCCATTCTCGTGTCAATTGGACTGTAAACAATAACCGCGGCACAAGTGGAAGACTTGGCACGGACATCCACTATACAGCGGTATATTGGGGGCACGGTGGAGCAGTTAGCGGTAGCGCTGCCGCCTCACAGCTTGAAGGTCCCCCTGGGTTCGATTCCCACCGGAGTGCGGTGCCCAATTTCGGACATGTGCATAGTCAAAAATTGGTTTATCTCGAGGACAGTAAGTTCGTCCGATAGGCTTCAAACTCAGGAAACGTCTGCTGATATCTCAGCAGGAGTTCCGATTTGTTTCCCTTTAGTTGATCAAACCAAATTATTCAGGATGATTTTTCTCATTTATAATATTATGTTCCCTTCATCCCCTCGCTCTCTCTTCCTGACTTGCTCTTTCTCCCTCTCCCTCTATGTCTCTCACCCAGGTGACATTCTGCTTGTTTCTGTTGTGAGTGGGACTGTGGTTGTTGTGGTTGTTGTTGTTGTTGTTGTTGTTGTTGTTGTTGTTGTTGTTGTTGTTGTTGTTGTTGTTGTTGTTGTGCTGCTGCTCTACAAACGCAAGACAAAGAGGGAAAGGCAGGTTTGTATCTATTTTTTAGTATGGCTTTTAACACTGTGAAAGGGAAATGTGTAAAAGAGGGGACAAAAGTGCTTGTGGAAAAGGAAAAATGTACATTATATAAACTGCTACCTTGCTAAACGTAAAATTGTTTGTTGCAGATTCCCATCTATGTGAACTGTCCTCCAGCCTCCAGATCCGAGCCAGACGCCATCTACCAGAACCTCAGTCCTACCACCATGGATCAGGACGAAGAATACTCTAATGTCAAAGAGACTAGATAGTAGTGGGGTGCTGAGATGCAGGAGTATGTATTGTATGTATTGTACCTGTCCTGTATTTGATGAAACTCTTGTATTTGTATAATATTCCATTTCCTGTTGAAACACGATGTTGGGCCCAATGTGTTCAGAAAATGTCCACTTCCGAAGTGGTGAATACCACAGGAGGGGGGACGTTCCTATGGACTCTTCCCTTGAACACGGTAAACACGACCCCATTTGAAGGCAGGATTATTGTGACGAGCTCATGGCACACCTGTGCAATAATCATGATGTAATCATGCCACACCTGTCAGGTGGATCAAGGGCGTCACCTTAGCGTAGGTCCCCAGCAAATTGATGAAATGTTGTTAAATTCACCATTATTTCATTTTTTTTAGAGAATGTAGAAGAATGACTGTTTACAGATAGTTATGAGATTCTGGACAAAATCATCTCTAACAATAAAAATAAAGTCAGATTTGGGTCTGAGAGAAACCATCTCGGGGGTCCGTGGCTCTAATGTGGACTAAATGAGGGGTCCTTGATATGAAAAAGGCTGAGTCACTGCATTAGTTTGCATGTTAGCCCTGCTTACCACTGATGAAAAGACCAAAACGTATGCACGCATGCTACAGGAAGTGGCTAGCACCTTCTAGCTGGCAAGTAGCACCTAACAGTTCCTCATGGTAACAGGAACACATCAGCAGGGCAGGTTTCAAGTGAAAAACATTTTCAGTGAAATATGGAGCCAAACAGGAAACTATGAGGGCGCGTCCACATGAACACGGATATCATTGAAAGTGTAGTATTACATTTTTTTATCAGTCAATAATAAGGCAGAGTGAGAAGTGAGTGAGGATCTTATCCGCTCAAGTTGAACTATTTTAATAATAATTGTATTAATAATAATAATAATAATAATAATAATAATAATAATAATAGATAGGATTTATATAGCGCCTTTCAAGACACTCAAAGCGCTTCACATATCAGGGGAGGGAACTCAACTCATCCACCGCCGATGCGTAGCACCCACCTGGGTGATGCACGGCAGCCAGTTTGCACCAGAACGCTCACCACACATCAGCTCTCACGGTGGAGAGTTGAGGACTGAATGTGCCAATTAAGTAACGAGGGATGATTAGGTGGCCATGATTGAAGGAAGGCCTGTGTGTGAATGTAACCAGGGCACCGGGGTCACACCCCTACTCTAACAGGAAACTATAAGGGCCCGTCCACATGAACACGGATATCATTGAAAGTGTAGTGCATTTAATTTTTGGGAATGCATTTTCAGAAATATTTGTGTTGGTGTGGTTCATGTTCAAACTCAATGTTTTGGAGGTTGCCAGCTCTTGGCATTGCCCACAGTTATAAGACTATGATATATGATTACTAATACTACTACTGTCTGGCAGTAAGAGCAATACCACAAATACTACCTTTTTCTGAGAGACAGCTTTTATCCCCAGGCCATCAGACAGTAACCTGACGCTGCCACATGGTTAGTTTCACATTCTGTTTCACAAACACACATCCATCTGGGAACAGAGCAACTCAAGCCGTTGAAGAGGGCAGTCACTTTTTTAAAGCTACTTGGCAGGTGATTGGTTGACCCATCTGTCTATCACAGTCTGGGCGAATCAGATCAACTTGCCTCTGATGTAGCAGCCTGCGACGGGAGAGCAGAGAGTGAACAACCAATAGAACTACAAATATCTGAGCATTGAATGATAGCAGTTAGCATGGAGGTAGGGTTAGTGTTAGGTTAAAAAAGTTAAAAGGTGTTAACGAACGAACGCCTGATCAGATCTTAAGATCTCGTGAGGATCCACAATGGAAACAAGCCCTCGGGCTTTATTGTGTTTTACTCCTTTTGATCAATATTGTTTTGTTGTATTGTCTTGCACAATTCTGCATTTATTGAATCAATAAAGATATCAATCAATCAATCCAGCTGGCTTGCGAGGTTAATGAAACTGATCAACAGGTCTATTACACTGCCCCCACCCTAACCCACCTCATACAGGAAACCTTACCCTGCCTATTCTCCCCCTACCCTTCCTCCACACACACATACACCATAGATACAAACACACACACACACACACACACACACACACACACACACACACACACACACACACACACACACACACACACACACACACACACACACACACACACACACACACACACACACACACACACACACACACAGACACACACACACACACACACACACACACACACACACCACAACCACAACCACAGCATATACACTTTTTTGCAGACATTTAGCAAACCTGCACAGGACTTTGCCCAGACATTTTGTCACTTAACATTGTACATAGTGTTCTTGTTTGGATATTAATTATTATTCTCTCTTATCTCTACTTATATCTTGTGTTTCTTGATAGATTAATGGCATTCAGAGTGGAAGGCAAAGGAATAATTTCATGGTACGAGAGAAACTTGTTTTCAACTGTGCATATGACAATAAACACTTTGACATGACTGACTTTGACAGCAAACACAAAATTTGGCCTAAAGTAAGATGGTTGATATGGAAAGGTTCCTTAGCTAATAGTCCCATCTAGAAGTATCCTCTTTCACTACAAAGGAAGAATACACCTCTCTGATCTACATGTATTCAGTCTACAGTATCAAAGGCACTTGGTCATATTGCATGTGAATACTTTAGTGAGACTGTTACGCGCTTCCTTTGTCTTCTCTCTGGCATACCACAACAATTTCCTTCTTTAGACGTTTCATAGTTTCTGTGCGACGCCCAAATACCAGTGTATCATATCAGGCTTGTCAGTTTAGGTTATGCATGTTGGGCACAGGGCAAAATAGAGCAGTTTGTCTGAACAGGTGACTGTCTCAGCTGAGGGACAGGGAGACATGGAGGCTGTGATTGGACTGTTGATGATGCTACTCGGACTCTCTCATGGTGAGCTCTTTGACTAGTCGACATATTAATATTCATGATGGTATATTGGGTGAATAAATGTTTTTATGTTGATCCAGTAATCCATATATTCTTCAATGAATACAAATACAAGATCATTATTGATCAAGTATGTGAGTATAGTTATGACCTCATCAGTGATGTTTACTGAAGCTGATGGAACTGAGCTTTTGTCAATAAATGAATTAACAATCTTCACATTATTATTTTTAGTTTTTAGTTTTGTAATTAATTTGACAGATGTATGCATTAACGTTATCCTGCATACAACCCAGAGCTCACAACATTTTGAGAGTTTGTATCTGTATATAGGAACTACAAAGGCCAGAGAGCGGTCTAGGTCTGTTTGTCAAGACCTCTGCTCTTCTTCTCTTCGCCCTATAAATATGGACAACTGGAATGAATAGTCATTGATTCCTCACAATATTCTTACTGTAAAAAAAGAACGTCAATTCATTAAACTGTCAAAAATGTAATCAATAATAATGATGATGATAATAATAATAATAATAATAATAATAATAACATGCATTCTTCCACGAAGCAATACAGTTGATAGTTTTTGTTTCTTTTAAACAGACAAATATGCATTTGTCTGTTTAAAAGAAACAAAAACTATCATTTGAACAAAGAAGACATAATGAACCTGATTGAGCAAGCAATACAGTTTTTGAACAGCAGCTAAACAACTACAGTTAGTGTATGAATATAAATGAGCTGTCATAGTCACAGCTGTATATGTCGCTGCGGTTCCCAAACCTACACCTGTTATTCACAAATATATCCCTATATTGTAGCTTCATATTCAATACATTGATATGGCACTGTGGCACATGCCTAGAATCTTGCAGCAGTCATTAACATCGCTGCTGGTATTGTAAGAAATTGATACAGATTGTGATATAGCATAATATATATTTTTTCATCTTGTGTGTTTTTTGTTTGTTTGTTTGTTTGTTTGTTTTTTTAATTTCCAGGTGTGGAAACCTACTGTGATGGGACACAGAACGAGATGTGTTACGGTGCTCTGGGAGGAACTGTGGATATCCAACTGTTGGCTCAAGGAACAAATCTACAAGTCTACAAATTCGCATGGATGAAAAATAAAAAAAACAAAGTTCTTACTGTGAGAGACAATACGGTTCTGGTTAATGACTTCAAAGACAGATCCTCCTTCACTGTGAGTAATGGAACATTTAGGCTACGTAACCTCACCTACTCTGACAGTGCTGAATATGACCTTCATATCTACACAAACGATGGACAGCTGCAGTCGAGAACAAGACAACTTAAACTGTTCATACAAGGTAAATAAGTACTTTAATAAATTGTTGGAGAGATTATTAATAATGATAGAAGACATATTCCACTATCTCATAGCCATTTGTCAACTTCCAGCAGAAAGTAGAAGCCATGCTCAGTTTGGGCTTTATGGGAACAAATAATGTCAGTTAGTAATATAAGTGTCAAAAATAAAATGTGTGATTGTTATAATTGATAATACAGTGTCAGTAATATGATTTTCATTAATTTCATTAATTAATGTATTTGTTCCAATCATGATAATGCTGAAAACAACATTTCAATTTTCAATTTACACATTCCATAATTTACACATTGCATGGCCGGAATGTTACAGATAAATTAGTAAAAACTAATTTGACACTAGTTGAGTTGAGCCTGGAGCTAGGTAGCCTATATACTGTATTTTACTATTTGCAAACAAATGCACACTAGAAAAGAGAAACACTTTAGCCTACATGAAATGCTACAAAGAGAACACTTCCATGACCAAATATACAATTGTACTGTTACTGTACTGCATCACTGTTGTTGTTTGAAAACCTTGTTAATCCAAAGTTGTTGATTTTCATGTTTTCACGTTAATCAAAGGATGACATGAGTGGGTTGGGAAATTGTCAAACCTCTTGTGTTTTATGAAACTCTTTTAAAACCACTGGATCAACTCTAAATGCACGGTGCAGAAACGGACATTTTGGAGACACAAGGTTTTCACACAACAGTGACAGCAGACTGACTGACACCAGACGACTCCAAGAAAGTACACTGACAAAAGATTCTGACAATGTCCAAACTCATCTGAGTCCATTTCCCTCAGCACCTGTGTCCACTGCCCAGCTGGCTGATGAGTGTCTGTCCCAGGGAGAGGTGATGGTGTCCTGCTCCTCTGAGACGGGGGACAGTCCTCAGTACAGCTGGACTCTGGACGGACGCACACTGAGGGACACCGAGCTCGTCTCTGGTAACAACACGACAAACAACATCACTCTGAAACCAGGCCTGACGGGACTTCTTCTCTGCTTGGTCAAGAATAACATCAGTAAAGCCACTGCAAGCAAGACCATATCAATCTGTGAAGGTGAGCCAGAACATATGAAAAAGTGTGATGTTGGGGCGTCCAGGTGCAGTGGTAGATTCTCTGCCTACTAACACGAGGGTCGTGGGTTCGAGCCCCCGTATTCCCTCCGGCTTGGTCGGGTGTGCATACAGGCACAATTGGCCGTCTCTGCGGGTGGGAAGCGCGGTTAAGGGTATGTGTCCTGGTCGCTGTACTAGCGCCTCCTCTGGTCGGTCGGAGCACCTGTCCAAGTGGAAGTGGAACTGGGGCAAATAATGTGATCCTCCCACCTGCTACTTCCTGCCGGTGATACTCCTCGCTGTCAGGTGAAAATAAGCTGCTGGCTACTGCAAATGTATCGGAGGAAGCATGTGGTAGTAAGACTCTCAACTGGGACAACCTAGCAGGGAATTGGCCAAGTACAATTGGGGAGAAGAAGAAAAGGTGTGATGTTGTTGAACTGATGATTATGATGATGTGACTGTCGTATTTGCCCACAGGCTTCATGTGTGACAACTGCACCTCATCCAATGAGACCAATGCCAAGTATATTAGCGGTAAGTCAATGTTATGGTCACATACAACTGTCATTCAAGAGCTGTCACTGGTTAGTCTAACTGTCAATCATAGGATGTCATTTGAGTGAATGGAGTAAGGTTACTGGCTAGCTCGTCTCGGTGGGCGGGCCTAATCACCATTCAGACGAGTGGTTTCAGGTGCGCTCGAGATGCCATTGAGAGCTGAGGGAGCACATGAGCCAGTGTGAGAGGGTGAGGGAGCACATGAGCCAGTGTGAGAGGGTGAGTGAGCCATGAGCCAGTGTGTGAGGGTGAGGGAGCACATGAGCCAGTGTGTGAGGGTGAGGGAGCACATGAGCCAGTGTGTGAGGGTGAGGGAGCACATGAGCCAGTGTGTGAGGGTGAGGGAGCACATGAGCCAGTGTGTGAGGGTGAGGGAGCACATGAGCCAGTGTGTGAGGGTGAGTGAGCACATGAGCCAGTGTGTGAGGGTGAGTGAGCACATGAGCCAGTGTGTGAGGGTGAGTGAGCACATGAGCCAGTGTGTGAGGGTGAGGGAGCACATGAGCCAGTGTGTGAGGGTGAGTGAGCACATGAGCCAGTGTGAGGGTGAGGGAGCACATGAGCCAGTGTGAGGGTGAGTGAGCACATGAGCCAGTGTGTGAGGGTGAGTGAGCACATGAGCCAGTGTGTGAGGGTGAGGGAGCACATGAGCCAGTGTGTGAGGGTGAGTGAGCACATGAGCCAGTGTGTGAGGGTGAGGGAGCACATGAGCCAGTGTGAGGGTGAGTGAGCACATGAGCCAGTGTGTGAGGGTGAGTGAGCACATGAGCCAGTGTGAGGGTGAGGGAGCACATGAGCCAGTGTGTGAGGGTGAGTGAGCACATGAGCCAGTGTGAGGGTGAGGGAGCACATGAGCCAGTGTGAGGGTGAGTGAGCACATGAGCCAGTGTGTGAGGGTGAGTGAGCACACAGTAAAATTTGCAGTGTTAAATCAACACTTAAAGAGTTATTTTTAACACTGGCTCGGATAACATATGGTCCCACACCACAGGGTGTTAAAGTTACTCTTGACATAGTGTTGATATTTCAGAGTTAATTCAACTCTAGAAAGAGTCCAAATTTAACACTGCATCACCCTGCACAACACTGAACAGTGTTAATAAAATATTACACTATGAGGTAATTAACACCCATAGTGTTACTTTTAGTTCACTCCGAGAGTTAATCTTAATTTAACTCTCCATCAATGTTAGAAGTGGTTAACACTGAGTGTTAATTTAAAGCTTACTCTCACCAGTGTGAATACAAATTAACTCTTATTGTATTTACTCCTTGTGGGAGTTATTCCAAGTGTTGATTTTTAATTAACTCCTGTCAGTGTATATCTAAATCTACTACTATACTTTAAAATTTGCATGTAATGTGAAAAAACAAACAAACACAATTCATTATGTCAATGTCTTCATTTATTGAAAAGCAAAAGTAGAAGATACCAACTTATCATCTGTCTGAATCAAATAACAAAGGCATATTGCGCAATAAGCACCAAGACTGTATGGCATTCATTTCCAAATCATTACTTCCATCCAACAACTTTACTCTTGGTGGACGGTTTGGCTGCTGGTTGTAAACAGTCAAAAGCATGTATTCTACCAGCCAGTTGTTCAGCATTTAGGAAGTTGCCCTGAATGTACTGCAGAAAAAGTTTCAGCTCAAACGGAGGGACCCCCTCTAAAACAGCATGCATTATGTCTACAGAAAAACTGTTGGCTGTGTGGAATTACTAAAGTGAATTTAACAGACAAGTGTGTTTCACACAATATACATAGTGTAGGATCTGTTTGCATAGTTTGACAGTGCTGTGTGTGCATATCGATAGTTCTTAGTACAACTTCCGGATCATCTTCAAACAATGCTTCTCAAGGAGACAGAAACGACAGCAACATCGAGCCCCAAATTACTCCACAAAGCCAAACAGACCATGCAAACCTATATTTTCCACAGTGACCTGAATAATAGTAGCACAAATCATGTGTTTAAACATGGGAATTTGAAGTCCCGCTCTTGAGCGAGTACTTTCAAATCATTAACAAGTGGCCTTAAGTATCAAATTAAACCATAACACTCTATGTCCTGTGCATGGAATAGAGCACACAAATGAATATTCGTCTTTGACAACAGTCCAGATGTTATGGCTGTCTCATCTACATTAGCAGTCACCACCTCTCCTAGATCATCTAGGTCTACACTGCTTAAATTAACATCAGTGTCAATCTGTTGGTCAACAGTCTGTATGTTTGGTGTTTAAATGTTTCCTAAAACCAGAAAAAGTACCAAACAGTCACACGGCCGCATCCAGTCTGAACACATTGAAGGCAAAGATTTCTTCCATCCAAATAACCATGAACTAACCGGAAATGCCTAACAAGCGCATTTGAACTAGTTAACTCAGCATGACAAACAGAACACTTCATTCCTAAGCAGCCTTGCCCGGACTTCAGCAACACGGGAACTCTGCTTGACTTCGCAAACATCAACATTGTACACTGTGGTCTGGATGAATGTGAACATGTTGTGGAGCATGGTGTTGTCTGTTGTGCCAAAGACAAAATGTGCCTCAAACAGTTCATCCACAGCAGCAAGGGAAGAGGTTGACCTGTAAGGTGTGTCATTCTTGTCAAGGATGATGAAGAACTGGCGGATTGCATTCTTCTGAGGTCCAACAGCCAGGAGATAGGGTTGAGCACTAGTGATGGCATCAAGATGCTCTTGGATGTTTGTTCCGGTCTGAGAAGACAAACAACACAAACAGACGATTAGAATTACATGGTTGTAATATCAGTGTTATGCCGTGGAGTGCCGTCTCTCACCAGGGACAGCGCGCCCCTTAACCAGCAGACCTTGCTGTCACTGCTCCTTGGCCAGGGCTGTGGACTGGCCTGACTGGCTTCCAGGTTGAAAGCTGTAACAGAAGCTCACGCTTCAGCCTGGGAGGCAGCAGAGCGTAGCCAGCTTTCTGCGTCCCACCACGACGGGGACGGACTGTCTACAGTGCAGCTGCGGTCAGAGAGAGAGACATGTATGGCGATTTGTCTGGGATGCATGTTGTGGTGAGCCGATTGCATATTCCTTTGCATCTTCATTAAGTTTGCATGTTATTAGCGCAGAGCCCAGACATTAAATGGAAAAAAACAAAATGCTGATTTATTTTGAACCTGATCTCACACATACCTGAAAACTGTAAACAGTTTAGCAGCCATTCATTTTCTTGGACAGTTATTGAGTTGATTTGAGTTAAAGTTGCTGCTTGTGTTGTCATTTGTGCACGAATGAAATCACTGGCATCAACTTTGACCTCAAATCAACTAAATAACTGTAAAAGTAAATGAAAGCCTGCAAAATGGTTTACGTTTTTCAGATGTGTGAGACCATGTGCAAAATAAATCAGCATTGTCTTTCGTTTAAGTTCTCCTTTCCTATAAGAACCATCCTAACATAATGTCCACGTGATCTCACATCTTGTTTCGCTCTAGGTATAGTCACATATAGGATACACAGAGATTTCCTAAAATTCCAATGCAACTCAGGGTCTCTGCTGGCCAAACAGTATGGTTTCTGGAAGCAATGAGCATTAACAATAGTAAGGGTAAACACAGCCATAAGTGTAGTTAAGGCTGAAATGGACTCAATAACAATTAACCAACAAGAGTGTGCACCAGGGGAGTTTCTCAGTGGAAAATACATTTTCGCCGTTCGACTTGATTTGGTAACGCTGATTGGCTGAAGGAGTTGTCTGTCAAGGCAAGTACTCCCTCCCACTGAAATCACTGAGTGGCTGGAAGTCCAGACTGATACGTAAGCGAAACAGAATTTGAGGTCACGTGATCAGGATGTTTTTTTTTTTACCAGGCTATCATAAATTAGGGAAAAGTACAAACCTTCTTGAAGAGCACAAGATGTTTCTCTGCTTGGGATGCCGACACCTTTCCTGGTCTCTTCTGACCCTGGGCAGTGGGTGGAATCATCAGGTGTACCAGCAGTAAAACTGATGAGGTCACTGTCCCAACCTGTAACAACACAAGTTTGAAACACTTGAATTAATTTCTGTGGCCCTTCAACAAAATTCAGTGCATGTGCAATGTCAGCAGCATTTTTACAAAATACAGAAGATGTAGCAGTTCTATATCATCACAAGAAGGTCTTCCACTATTTTTTTATACAATATCTCAATCCAGCTTTAACACATTCACTGCCAACAGTTCTTTTTTTACTGTAGGTAGCTTCTGCCAAGAAGTTTTTTGAGGATTCTGGCTCATCTTTCAAGAGCCGAGGATTATTTTCTGCTAGGAGTTTGTGAACACAAAATATCTCAAAAGAACTAATAGAATGTGTGCTTTCTCTGTCTAAAAGAGTTAGTTTGTAGAGTTAGTAGTTATGTAGGCATTAGCAGTTGAATACAGCATGGTTTCAGCGTCTGAAAAGGAAAGCTCAGATAATTGCATTTTTGTGAAATTCGATAGAACAGGCAGAACAGTCACTTTAACCATTTATTTTTTTTATCCGCCATCCGAAAAAAAAATCATCGCACACAGAAAACCTTGCACACTGGTCCGATGCCTTTTATTATTATGTTCGTTGTTCTATTAGCAATACGAAAAAATAGTCCTCTCCTGTATCCACGTTACAATGTGACTGACAGATAGCAGCAGCAGCTGATCTGCAGCAGGCAGCAGTGACGTGGACTGCAGCTGGTCAGGGAAGAGGGGCCAGTGAGGTGAAGCGAGCCGCTCAGACTGGAGTGGACTCCAGCTGAGCGGGACTCTGCAACGTACCCTGCCCCTCCGTGTGTGACAAACTAAAATTGAAAGGGGAAAGCCGAACGGCGCACAGTATGTGGACTGACCGGCGCCGGTCACCGGTCGAGGCCGATTAGCTGAAAATCGGCCATTTCCGGTCACGTGCTGATTGATCGGTGCATCCCTATTTTCAGTTACTTGGATTAGACTCAGTACTTACTCAAGTACTGAGTAAACTCAGTAAAATTATCTCGTCACCGTTTCGTTCCATACATGTTTCTACTATTATTACAGTGTTACCTCCAAATGCTGTTTGTCTGTCTTTAGTCCTGCATCTCTGAATCGTTTTAATCCTCCAAGCAAGGTACCCAGCGCCACTCTCGCCATCATAGAAATGCTCCTTGGAGGGTGAAAGGACAACACAGACACTTCATTAAAGAGACAGCTCACCCTTAAATCCAAAATACATATTTTTCATGAAATCTGTAGTGCTATTTATGCATTGTTTTGTGTTAGATGTATGAGTTTGGGAGATATTGGCCGTAGAGATGTCTGCCTTCTCTCCAATACAAGAACTGGATGGTACTCGGCTTGTGGTGTTCAAAGCACCAAAAAATAAACAAAACCTCTTGTGTGTCTTTCCAGAAATCATGACCCCAAGATAATCCACAGTCCTCATTGTGAGCAGTTTCATGAGTATCCGGGTCATGATTTCTGGAAAGAGATATTGCTGCTAAAACAATGGTGCAATTTTTACTGGGGTCCGTCCGTACAAAACAAGCATGTTTGTCAACTTACTTGCTTGGCTTCTGTATCCAGCCTCTGGCGTTTTCTGGAAGGGCTCTCTGAAAGGTTGACTATCCGGGAGTCCAACGAATCAAGGGGTGATCGCTGGGACGCTCAGGAGAGGCTACCCTGGAGACAGATTATACCGTGGAGACAGCTAACCATGATTGGAGAAAAAAACATTATGTACAGTTCCTTCATAAACCCACCCCTTATCTAATGAACAGAAGCTTCACATGACAAATAACTGCAAAAGAAACAAACCTGTTTCATATTTGATGTTTAGCACCCCAGTTGATATTCATCATCCAACTCAGTCCCCGCAGTGTGGAAAACTTTGACACCCTCTGTTACAGCTGGGACACCAAACTTTGCAAATGCTGAAAACAGGCACAAAAGCTTGTGTAAACAGAAAGGTCATTGATATATCTAATGAGTCCACATTAGTCTACTAACTAATATTCAATGAAACTGGAATTACCATAAAAGGCTCAAACAAACACTATAAGAGAAATAAAATTACTGCATTTTAAGTAATGCATGCAGCCAAAAACCTCATCGCCAAGTTTCACTTTAAGCAACATGCTCCCTGCAGAGAGGAATGTGATCAGCACAACATTCCTCATGTTAAAAACTGCATTAATTTGCAATATAACAAGCTCATACATTTCAACAGAACAGCCCTGGTCAACTTTTAGGTGACTTATGTTCATTTTATTAGAGAATAAGGTTGTTTAAAGCCACCAAACAGCTGACAAAGTATCAGCTATTTTGCAGAAATGACCAGTAAGGTTGAATTCTACTTCATGTTTAACCATGCAATCTTGCTGAAGGTGCCACATCATGTTTCTCTACCTGCGTTGACAATGCTTGTGATTCCATCAGACTTTTCACAGCACGATTCAGAAGCTAAAATAGTGTAACGTCCTCTTGGGAGCTGCGTGTTTACGTCTCAAAGCATCGTGGATGACTGAACACCACTCTTTCTGGCTCTGATTGTGACCAGCCTGCTAACGTTAGCGTTGATCAGTGTCAAGCTACATGGAGTTAACTACAGACACAGTCAGATTTGCCCCGAGCAATTTTCAAAGTAAGGCACCAATTTAAGTGGACTCCCCGACGAATCTGATAGTTTATCACATCAGTAACGTTACATCAGCGTCATGACGGTGAATATAAAGCAGCAATATCACACAGCCTGTCGCAGCCTCGCTGGCCTGAATGTATAGATTACCCCAGCAGTGCATACGAGACTCCAGTCCTCCGTCGAGGCAAACAACAAGCGCCCAGCAGCCGCGGAACGCCAACAGGTGCTTCTTATTCACCTAATCACAGACTCTTCTCCGGCTGGATCAGCCCACCCGCTACGTCAGTGACCACACTAGTGGTGTATCCCTACGTCACCCCACTAGGCTACAATATAGACACGAAAATAATTATAGGCAGGCTGCCTTGGATGCAAAATCATTTTAATCCTTGAAATAATGTGATTGCTGACTCATAACGTTGAGGAAACATGTAGAATACGACTCAGCAATTTTCAAAGTAAAAGACTACTGCTGCTAGCGCTAGTCAGCCAGGTAGCCTAATGCTAGGCCGGGGTGGACAAAAAAGGTCCATTTTGCACCCTATAACATTACTGGACTCAGTGGACGTTACATAAATAATACAATAACTCAGCCAACAACATTTACATTAGGTTACCTCTTGCTGATATTGTCCAGTTTGATGTTAGTGTTAAGGTTAGCTGACGCTAATTAGCTAACACTAGCGTTAGCTTGCTGCCCGCGCACATTTAAGCTGCACAACTCATACTAGTTAGTTAGCCCGTTGAAATTCGGAATTTTAAGATACAAAACCAACTGAAGTATGGTGAGCAACAACATTAAGTTATTCTAACATGCTGCTTCTGTTTAAATGCCAAATAATGTGTTTAGGGAATGAACTTACCGAGGTCTTCTGTGCTTTTGCGTGGAAGAAAATGGCGGTCCTGCAATGTGGAGAGTAGCAGAAGGTGGGCAGGGCTTCCCAGTGTAATTAAAAGCTAACTAATGAAATGTACTCCAACACTAGGGGGTATTTTACTCCACTGTTGTTAAAATAACTCCCAAAGTGTCTAACAATTTTGACACAGCACTTTTAACACTAGGGATTTTGCTGTGCACATGAGCCAGTGTGAGGGTGAGTGAGCACATGAGCCAGTGTGAGGGTGACTGAGGCAGTGTGTGGACTCCGTCAGATCAGCGTGGGTCTAAGTTCAACTCAAGTATCAGAAGAGAGACTAGTGAAACAGAAAGTTAACTGCAGATCAAGAGGCTTCCAGATGCTGAGAGTTAACTTTGAATACCAAACCGGTAAAGAGAGACTGTTGTGAGCGTGGATCTGACCACAGCCCAGTGACTGTTTGTTTGTCAGCGTTTGTGGTCTGTTTGTTGTGTGCTCGTATTAATGGGACCTCCATGTTGAAGTCAAGTTCAGCACAACACTGTGTGAGCTGACCACTGAAGCAGACAGACATCTACCAGACAGAGCACTGTGAGGGCAAGAGGGCGAGACGATGGAGGTGTCAAGGTGCAGTTTGGGTCAAGTCAGCAGAGCCAGAGCAACAGTGCAGGAGGCCTCCTCTGTGTCTAACCTATGCTGCAGCCTGATGCTAACATTGGTCCATTCATTCATCCAAATGTTTACGGATAGTTGGTTTTGATGGTAATGTTGAAACCCCTAGACAACGAGGTAGCCAAAATAGTTATGTGATGAGAGACCAGCTAACTGGCCCGTGACATTCAACATGAGCTGCAACCACGACCAAAGAACCTTTAAGTGAGGCCACCACCACGGGTAAAAAGACCGGCTCCACAGAGTTCGTTAGAGCCTCCACTCACATCAGACCCTCCAATCAAACCATGACTGTCAAACCCCACAGACCCCTGGTACATTAGTATGTGATGATTCATTCACTGATGTCATTTTTCTTTTCATATTATCTTTCCATCTGATGTGATGCATGTGATCTCTTGTCATTTGAACAGGACACATCGAGCTCATTGCTGGTTCTCTGTCAGCGCTGCTCGTTCTCTTAGTGGTTGTGGGCGGAGTCTGCTGTGTTGTGATGAAAAAGAAGAAGGAAGGAACCAGGAAGAAGCAAGGTCCACAAACATTCAGCTCTTTTGTATCCACAGTAGAGTGTGCACATATCTGCTGTTGCTAATGATACAGGCTGCAGTTGATCTCCAGATGTGCTGAGTGTCAGGAGAACTGTCACACAGCACGGCTTAACACTGAACACATGCAGCACATTTACTTGCTGTCACTGGGCCTTTGTGATCATGTGATCATCATCTGACATGTTTTGACCACCTGATTGACCTCCATCTCTCCTCTCCACAGAGAGCGGACAGGACATGACCTACGCTGACGTCCACATCTTGCAGCGTCAGGCGAAGTCACGGGAGGAAAAGGCCCACATGGAGGTGGAGGACAGCCAGGTCAATGTGTCGGGGGACCACAGCCAGCTCACTGAGGCCCAGTTGGAGGTGGAGGTCAATGTGCCCACTGAACAGACTGAGGATGAGATCCGACCCAGATCCGACCCAGACGCCACCTACCAGAGCCTCAGTCCAGCCACCATGGATCAGGACCAAACATATTCTACTGTCAAACAGACTAGATAGTAGTGGGCAGAGCCGTGTAGATAGAAGAGTCCCGACATCTCCATTCACTCCAATGGACCAGTTTTTTACTCTCAAGAGTTCCAGGAAGTAAGGTCCTGGATTAAGCAGCACTGTCGAGTTGCAGCAAAATAGACAGTTTGTGTTGTACTCTGAAATGGTTTTTCCCCCCTTGAATCAAATTGTACATTATCAGCTTTATTTTAGCATGCAAAAGTAGCGTGAGACCCATTCCTGGCTGTTCATTGGCTAATGAGTCTCGCATTTTGGTCCTCCGCTGACGCCACTCTCTCTAGAGGACACTAGTAAAGAAAGAAAATTCTTGTATTCTTGTATATTTATACTGTATATAATAACGATGTATATAATATAGCCTACTTCCTGTTGAAACACAATGTTGGATGTTTGGTCCGGTCATAACGCGGGGAGGGATCATTCCAAAGTGTAAACCAATGGGAGATCACTTACGGAAAAAGGCAGTTTTATTGGATGGGAGGAGTCGAGGGGTGGAATTGTTAAAAAAATCTGTGATGTTCATTGACTGGAGTTTTTATTTACACCTCCTGGTGCAACATAAGGTTACCATTCAAGATACACTGTTTTCTTGTAAATGTAATGCGATTTTGAGATCAAAATGGGGGCGGGGCGTATGGTTCTTCCACCTGCTACTGAGGCTCCTGACTGTGTTCAATGAATAAAGCATAAAAATTGTCAATATGTCTTGTTTGTTAAATCATTTAATCCCCAAACAACTCAAAACTATAGAGTCAATACCAACAGGAGGATACACTGTTTGACATTGGCAGGGAAATTTGGAACATTTGACATCGGCTCTACTGACACAATCAGCTGTGCTGCTCATCCCACAAATGCAGAATCCTCCTTACAAATGAGACAGTGTTGTGAAGGGAAATGAACAGGCTTTCCAATAACATAAGATACAATGCTGAGGATACAGTAACAGCAGAGATATGATCAACCAAACACAAGTTTACAAACCTTTTTTTGAGGAGTTTATTTCTGTTGTCTACTCTCCTCAGAATTAGGTTTATAAGTTATATCTTGAAATGTAAGAGTAATTGTATTGTGTCTTTACTCAATACACCACAAGAAATAGAAGAAATAAAATATGTAATATGTGATAAATACAATGCGTACATTACACAATGTACACCACAATACAATTTATAACAAGAATGGGGAACCTAGTAACCTATATATGTCGAACAAAAATATAAACGCAACACTGGTTTTTTGCTCCCATTTTTCATGAGATGAAGTAAAAGATCTAAGACTTTTTCTATGCACACAAATTTGTTTATGAGCACTTCTCCTTTGCCAGAATAATCCATCCACCTGACAGGTGTGACATATCAAGATGCTGATGAAACACCAGGATTATTATTGCACAGGTGTGCTTTGGGCTGCTCACAATAAAAGGCCAGTCTAAAATGTGCAGTTTTATCACACAACACAGTGACACAGATGTAGGAAGTTTTGAGGGACTGTGCAAATTGCATGCTGACTGCAGGAATGTCCACCAGAGCTGCTGCCTGTGAATTTAATGTTAATTTCACCACCATAAACCATAAACCATCTCCAATGTGTTCAGAAAATGTCCACTTCCGAAGTGGTGAATACCACAGGAGGGGGGCCGTTCCTATGGACTCTTCCCTTGAACACGATAAACACGACCGCATTTGAAGGCAGCATTATTGTGACGAGCTCATGGCAAACCTGTGCAATAATCATGATGTAATCATGCCACACCTGTCAGGTGGATCAAGGGTGTCACCTTGTGTTGAAAGGTGGGAGGGCATAATCTAGTCATAGGCTATATGCCCTCCTCCTACTGTATAGTGTAGCCTATAGGCCCTGTAGGTCCCCAGCAAATTGATGAAGTGTTGTTAACTTCACAATTATTTCATTTTTTTAGAGAATGTAGAAGAATGACTGTTTACAGATAGTTATGAGATTCTGGACAAAATCATCTCTAACAATAAAAAATAAAGTCAGATTTGGGTCTGAGAGAAACCATCTCGGGGGTCCGTAGCTCTAATGTGGACTAAATGAGGGGTCCTTGATATGAAAAAGGCTGAGTCACTGCATTAGTTTGCATGTTAGCCCTGCTTACCACTGATGAAAAGACCAAAACGTATGCACGCATGCTACAGGAAGTGGCTAGCACCTTCTAGCTGGCAAGTAGCACCTAACAGTTTCCTCATGGTAACAGGAACACATCAGCACGGCAGGTTTCAAGTGAAAAACATTTTCAGTGAAATATGGAGCCAAACAGGAAACTATGAGGGCCCGTCCACATGAACACGGATATCATTGAAAGTGTAGTATTACATTTTGTCTCAGTCAATAATAAGGCAGAGTGAGAAGTGAGTGAAGATCTTATCCGCTCAAGTTGAACTATTTTAATAATAATTTTATTAATAATAATAATAATAATAATCATAATAATAGGCAGCCAGTTTGTGCCAGAACGCTCACATCAGCTCTCATGGTGGAGAGTTGAGGACTAATGTGCCAATGTACCCCCCTCGTCCAGCAGCTGGATCGTAAGGTGGATTTTGTGATTTTTTTTTTCTGTGGAAAAAAAAGTTTTTGGAGTTCAGGCCTGAAACTTTCCCCATCATTTTTTTTTGATTTATCATGGTAATTCACCCTTCCGCCATGCTAAAAAAGTGTTCCTGGCACAAAGTAAGTGCTATAATCACGTTAACCCCCCTCGGATCCAGCAGCCGGCGTATTAAAACCATTAAAACCACTTTTTTGAGACCTCCAGGAAATTTTTACAAAATAAATCTATTTTATTTTTTTCAGCGGGCATCCTGGACCAAACACCTTTAAATTTGACCTTAATATCTAACCTTGGAGTTGGTTGAACATTTGGTGGAGTTACAACCATTCAAAATCCATTGCATATTTTTCCCATTGATTTCAATGTTAATTTAGCAAAAAAACAAAAAAATTTTTTTGACTCCCACGTACTTTCCCCAAAAATAATTATTTTTCTGATCTTACACCTCTCAGCTAGAGTCAATACATCAAATTTGTAGCTTCTATTGTGTTTGGCCCCACCCCTGTATTTGATCAGTGCTGGCATAGCAGCCAATTGCATGCAGTTTAACATTAAATACACAGTACAGTGGTCGTCCTAGCAACATGTCACATGACCTGAGAACCCGGATTTTCCAGTGCAAACTACTGATTTGAAGCCTTTAGACCAAGATTGATGGATCAATGAAGCTATCTTATGTTTTTTGTGAAAATTAGCTGGCAGTCGAAAATTAGCAGTTTCATGATTTTTTATGAAACTCACCTTCATTGACAATACGTCCGTATCTCCGCGCTCGTTCGTCGTAGCGACTCGCCGATAGCATTTCTGGCATCGCCGTCGAAAATTGACCATAGATCTCTAACATCGTCGTGTTTTGTGGTTGTAGCAGCTTTCTATCGCTCCCGGTTTGAGGTGCGCTCAAAGCACCGATGCACAGTAAATCCAAAGCCGTGAAACGAGGCTCTTTCTCGGGTATGTTGCTGGATGTTGCTGGACGGGTACGGTGCGGAGGTCTGTCTGGATGTACGCCTCTCTCTGCGTCCCCCTGCTGCTCTGAGAGCAGGTCACCACAGGCCAGTCACCCGGATGGCAAAGATCGCTCATGAACAACATCCGGGTCGTCTCCAAGATACATCCTGTGGACTTCCGTGTCACAGAACCGGCGCGTATCGTCGTTTATCGATCAATATCTGGCAAGCAGCCAGATAGGCAAAAAATATGGATGGATAATAAGGATTGCAATTCAAATAAGTAAGAAAATAATTCCTCTGCGAAAAATGTGAGAAATCACAGGCTAAAATAATCCCACAGGGGGATATCCAGGTGGCATTGATGGGAAAGCAAAAAAATCATATTTTGTCTTTTCTACTGTAAATTTGATTGTACAGTAAGTACGGTACAGTAAACTGGCATTTGAGGGGTTAAAATTCTGAGTAAGCATGAAATGTTGATATGAGGTATGAGGGATGAAGTTACCAATGGATAAGAATCAATATAAAAATCATAATAATAATTATAATAATTATTATGAATATAATTGATTATCAATATCCAGCTGCTGGACGAGGAAGTGTAACAGGCAAAAAATATAAGGAGGGTACAAGGGTTAAGTAACGAGGGATGATTAGGTGGCCATGATTGATGGAAGGCCTGTTTGGGAATTTAGCCAGGGCACCGGGGTTACACCCCTACTCTTATGAAGAGTGCAGATGGGATCTTTAATGACCACAGAGAGTCAGGACCTCGGTTTAACGTCTCATCCGAAGGACGGTGCTCACTCACAGGACAGAGTCCCTGTCTCTGCCCTGGGGCATTGGGGAGATTATTCATCAGACCGGATTATTCATCAGACCAGAGGGGAAGAGCACCTCCTACTGGTCCTCCAACACCACTTCCAGCACCAGTCTCCCATCCAAGGAGTATCCTAGCCAGACCTGCTTAGCTTCCCAAGGAAAGCCAGTAATGTAATGCAGGAGCCATTGGTGCTGACATTTTCCCTTATTTGCGCAACGAACAAGAGGTGTCTGGAATTCACACTCAGCCATATGAAATAACTCTGTTTGAAATAGTTTTTGCAATGTCATGTGAACAGAGAGATATTCTAAAACACTGTTGGTGTGGACAGGGGGGGGGGGGGATTGCAAACGGAGGAGAAAAATGCATTTTCAGAAATATTTGTGTTTGTGTGGTTCCTGTTCAAACTCAATGTTTTGGAGGTTGCCAGCTCTTGGCATTGCCCACAGTTATAAGACTATGATATATGATTACTAATACTACTACTGTCTGGCAGTATAAGAGCAATACCACAAATACTACCTTTTTCTGAGAGACAGCTTTGATCCCCAGGCCATCAGACAGTAACCTGACGCTGCCAGATGGTTAGTTTCACATTCTGTTTCACAAACACACATCCATCAGGGAACAAGCCGTTGAAGAGGGCAGTAGCTTTTTTAAAGCTACTTGGCAGGTGATTGGTTGACCCATCTATCACCTTCTGGGCGTGTTAACTGCAACCAATCAGATCAACTTGCCTCTGACGTAGCAGCCTGCGACGGGAGAGCAGAGAGTGAACAACCAATAGAACTACAAATATCTGAGCATTGAATGATAGCAGTTAGCATGGAGGTATATAGGGTTAGGGTTAGGTTAAAAAAAAAAAAATGTGTTAACGAACGAACGCCTGATCAGATCTTAAGATCTCGTGAGGATCCAGCTGGCTTGCGAGGTTAATGAAACTGATCAACAGGTCCATTACACTGCCCCCACCCTAACCCACCTCATACAGGAAACCTTACGTTGCCTATTCTCCCCCCACCCTCCCTCCACACACACCATAGATACAAACACACACACACACACACACACACACACACACACACACACACACACACACACACACACACACACACACACACACACACACACACACACACACACACACACACACACACACACACACACACACCACAACCACATCATACACTTTTTTGCAGACATTTTGCAAACCTGCACAGGACTTTGCACAGACATTTTGTCACTTAACATTGTGCATAGTGTTCTTGTTTGGATATTTATTATTATTCTCTCTTATCTCTACTTATATCTTGTGTTTCTTGATAGATTAATGGCATTCAGAGTGGAAGGCAAAGGAATCATTTCATGGTACGAGAGAAACTTGTTTTCAACTGTGTGCATATGACAATAAACACTTTGACAAGACTGACTTTGACAGCAAACACAAAATTTGGCCTAAAGTAAGATGGTTGATATGGAAAGGTTCCTTAGCTAATAGTCCCGTCTAGAAGTATCCTCTTTCACTACAAAGGAAGAATACACCTCTCTCATCTACTGTACATGTATTCAGTCTACAGTATCAAAGGCACTTGGTCATATTGCATGTGAATGCTTGAGTGAGAGACTGTTACGCGCTTCCTTTGTCTTCTCTCTGGCATACCACAACAATTTCCTTGTTTAGACATTTCATAGTTTCTGTGCGACGCCCAAATATCAGTGTATCATATCAGACTTGTCAGAGTAGGTTATGCATGTTGAGCACAGGGTGAAATAGAGCAGTTTGTCTGAACAGGTGACTGTCTCAGCTGAGGGACAGGGAGACATGGAGGCTGTGATTGGACTGTTGATGATGCTACTCGGACTCTCTCATGGTGAGCTCTTTGACTAGTCGACATATTAATATTCATGACGGTATATTGGGTGAATAAATGTTTTTATGTTGATCCAGTAATCCATATATTCTTCAATGAATACAAATACAAGATCATTATTGATCAAGTATGTGAGTATAGTTATGACCTCATCAGTGATGTTTACTGAAGCTGAATTAACTTCTCTGGCTGGAAATGAGCTGCCTGTCCTGGAGGATCGCTCACTTTTGTCAATAAATTAATTTACAATCTTCACTTTTTTTTCTTTTTTTTGTAATTAATTTGACAGATGTATGCATTAAGATTATCCTGCATACAATCCAGAACTGGAGCTCACAACATTTTGAGAGTTATAATCTGTAAATAGGAACTACAAAGGCCAGAGAGCAGTCTAGGTCTGTTTGGCAAGACCTCTGCTCTTCTTCTCTTCCCTCCTCTTCCCCCTATAAATATGGACAACTGGAATGAATAGTCATTGATTCCTCACAATATTCTTACTGTAAAAAAAAAGAACGTCACTTCATTAAACTGTCAAAAATGTAATCAATAATAATGATGATGATAATAATAATAATAATAATAATAATAATTATTATTATTATTATTATTCCACCAAGCAATACAGTTGATAGTTTTTGTTTCTTTTAAACAGACAAATATGCATTTGTCTGTTTAAAAGAAACAAAAACTATCATTTGAACAAAGAAGACATAATGAACCTGATTGAGCAAGCAATACAGTTTTTGAACAGCAGCTAAACAACTACAGTTAGTGTATGAATATAAATGAGCTGTCATAGTCACAGCTGTATATGTGGCTGCGGTTCCCAAGAAAAACCTTCAGTCTGCATGCTGTGGTCTGAGAGTCAAAGCTACACCTGTTATTCACAAATATATCCCTATATTGTAGCTTCATATTCAATACATTGATATGGCACTGTGGCACATGCCTAGAATCTTGCAGCAGTCATTAACATCGCTGCTGGTATTGTAAGAAATTGATGCAGATTGTGATATAGCATAATATATATTTTTTCATCTTGTGTGTTTTTTGTTTGTTTGTTTGTTTGTTTGTTTGTTTTTTAATTTCCAGGTGTGGAAACCTACTGTGATGGGACACAGAACGAGACGTGTTACGGTGCTCTGGGAGGAACTGTGGATATCCGACTGTTGGCTCAAGGAACAAATCTACAAGTCTACAAATTCGCATGGATGAAAAATAAAAAAAACACAGTTCTTACTGTGAGAAACAATACGGTTCTGGTTAATGACTTCAAAAACAGATCCTCCTTCACTGTGAGTAATGGAACATTTAGGCTACATAACCTCACCTACTCTGACAGTGCTGAATATGACCTTCATATCTACACAAACGATGGACAGCTGTCGGGAACAAGACAACTTAAACTGTTCATACAAGGTAAATAAGTACTTTAATAAATTGTTGGAGAGATTATTAATAATGATAGAAGACATATTCCACTATCTCATAGCCATTTGTCAACTTCCAGCAGAAAGTAGAAGCCATGCTCAGTTTGGACTTTATGGAAACAAATAATGTCAGTTAGTAATAGAACTGTCAAAAATAAAATGTGTGATTGTTATAATTGATAATACAGTGTCAGTAATATGATTTTCATTCATTTCATTAATTCATGTATTTGTTCCAATCATGATAATGATGAAGACAACATTTCAATTTTCAATTTACACATTCCATAATTTACACATTGTACAATTTACACATTGCATGGCCAGAATGTTACAGATAAATTAGTAAAAACTAATTTGACACTAGTTGAGTTGAGCCTGGAGCTAGGTAGCCTATAGCTATACTGTATTTTACTATTTGCAAACAAATGCACACTAGAAAATAGAAACACTGTAGGCCTAACCTACATGAAATGCTACAAAGAGAACACTGCCATGACAAAATATACAGTTGTACTGTTACTGTACTGCATCACTGTTGTTGTTTTTTTATAACCTTGTTAATCCAAAGTTGTTGATTTTCATGTTTTCACATTAACTCATTGAGTGCCATGGACGTCCTTCGACGTCCAATTAAATAGTGACGTAGAGTGCCACGGACGTCCTTCGACGTCCAATGCGTTTTTTGACGGTGGGACGTCGATCAAAGCCTTCCGCAGCTCCTGTACAACTATAGTAGCTATTGGAGGTCTATAACCTATTTTACAGAACCCTTAGGTGGCGACAGTGCTCTCCAGATTACAGAAATGTCAGGAATACACAGCCTGAAATAGCCTTGATCAAAGAGAACCCGCTCATGCTGCAGTCCAGAGCCATGTAGATTGTTCTGGCTGCAACTGACGGTGCGTGCGAACACAGTCAATCCGCGCACACAACTGAGCCCTTCTGCCCTGCCTTCTGCCTTCTCCCCTCTGTCTGTCTGTCAGCATAGTTTCTCCACATGATTAGCCGCTAGAAAAGCAGCAGCGCGACACTGAAAAGCCAAACCTTTCACTGCAGTCCGCGTGTGGCTTCTCCATGTTGCGCTGCTTGGGAGGCGGCGCACCAAAAGCATTCCGAAAATAGACGCTTGGTGCGAGGCTGTGTGTTACTAGTGTGGGGAGGAGTTTTCAGCTGAGGGGGGGGAGGGGGGGAGGGGGGGTGGGGCACGCAGGGCAGGACACAACTACACCACATCACTACATCAGAAAATATTATCTAGAGTCAGTGAATGTGCTTGAAATGCTGCATTTCACAAAAGGCTGAATATCTCAGCTTATAATTTGAAATGCCTGAAAACGCTGAAAACAACCTATCTTCTCCGGCTCATAACTAAAGAACGGAAAATGGTATTTACGGTGTTTACATAGTAATATCACACAATATTCTGTGGGCCTCGAGAAATCACTGAAAACGCTCTGAAAACTCTGGCACTGGGAGCGTCCGTTCTCCAAAAGTGGCTGGCACTCAATGAGTTAATCACAGGATGACATGAGTGGGTTGGGAAATTGTCAAACCTCTTGTGTTTTATGAAACTCTTTTAAAACCACTGGATCAACTCTAAATGTTTTATGAAACTCTTTTAAAACCACTGGATCAACTCTAAATGCACGGTGCAGAAACGGACATTTTGGAGACACAAGGTTTTCACACAACAGTGACAGCAGACTGACTGACACCAGACGACTCCAAGAAATTACACTGACAAAAGATTCTGACAATGTCCAAACTCATCTGAGTCCATTTCCCTCAGTGCCTGTGTCCACTGCCCAGCTGGCTGATGAGTGTCTGTCCCAGGGAGAGGTGATGGTGTCCTGCTCCTCTGAGACGGGGGACAGTCCTCAGTACAGCTGGACTATGGACGGACGCACACTGAGGGACACCGAGCTCGTCTCTGGTGATAAACCGACAAACAACAACATGACAAACAACAACAAGACAAACAACAACATGACAAACAACATGATGACAAACAACATCACTATGAAACCAGGCCTGATGGGACTTCTTGTCTGCTTGGTCAAGAATAACATCAGTAAAGCCACTGCAAGCAAGACCATATCAACCTGTCAAGGTGAGCCAGAACATGAAAAAGTGTGATGTTGGGGCGTCCAGGTGCAGTGGTAGATTCTCTGCCTACTAACACGAGGGTCGTGGGTTCGAGCCCCCGTATGCCCTCCGGCTTGGTCGGGTGTGCATACAGGCACAATTGGCCGTCTCTGCGGGTGGGAAGCGCTATTAAGGGTATGTGTCCTGGTCGCTGTACTAGCGCCTCCTCTGGTCGGTCGGGGCACCTGTCCAAGTGGAAGTGGAACTGGGGCAATTAATGTGATCCTCCCACCTGCTACATCCTGCCGGTGATACTCCTCGCTGTCAGGTGAAAATAAGCTGCTGGCTGCTGCAAATGTATCGGAGGAAGCATGTGGTAGTACAACTCTCAACTGGGACAACCTAGCAGGGAATTGGCCAAGTACAATTGGGGAGAAGAAGAAAAGGTGTGATGTTGATGAACTGATGATTATGATGATGTGACTGTCGTATTTGCCCACAGGCTTCATGTGTGACAACTGCACCTCATCCAATGAGACCAATGCCCAGTATATTAGCGGTAAGTCATTGTTATGGTCACATACAGCTGTCATTCATGAGCTGTCACTGGTCAGTCTAACTGTCAATCATAGGATGTCATTTGAGTGAATGGAGTAAGGTTACTGGCTAGCTCGTCTCGGTGGGCGGGCCTAATCACCATTCAGACGAGTGGTTTCAGGTGCACTCGAGATGCCATTGAGAGCTGAGGGAGCACATGAGCCAGTGTGTGAGGGTGAGGGAGCACATGAGCCAGTGTGTGAGGGTGAGGGAGCACATGAGCCAGTGTGTGAGGGTGAGGGAGCACATGAGCCAGTGTGTGAGGGTGAGTGAGCACATGAGCCAGTGTGTGAGGGTGGGTGAGCACATGAGCCAGTGTGTGAGGGTGAGGGAGCACATGAGCCAGTGTGTGAGGGTGAGGGAGCACATGAGCCAGTGTGTGAGGGTGAGTGAGCACATGAGCCAGTGTGTGAGGGTGAGTGAGCACATGAGCCAGTGTGTGAGGGTGAGGGAGCAAATGAGCCAGTGTGTGAGGGTGAGGGAGCACATGAGCCAGTGTGTGAGGGTGAGGGAGCACATGAGCCAGTGTGTGAGGGTGAGTGAGCACATGAGCCAGTGTGTGAGGGTGAGTGAGCCATGAGCCAGTGTGAGGGAGACTGAGGCAGTGTGTAGCTCCGTCAGATCAGCGTGGGTCTAAGTTCAACTCAAGTATCAGAAGAGAGACTAGTGAAACAGAAAGTTAACTGCAGATCAAGAGGCTTCCAGATGCTGAGAGTTAACTTTGAATACCAAACCAGTAAAGAGAGACTGTTGTGAGCGTGGATCTGACCACAGCCCAGTGACTGTTTGTTTGTCAGCGTTTGTCGTCTGTTTGTCGTGTGTTCGTATTAACTGGATGTTGAAGTCAAGTTCAGCACAACACTGTGTGAACTGACCACTGAAGCAGACAGACGTCTACCAGGCAGAGCACTGTGAGGGCAAGAGGGCGAGACGATGGAGGTTTCAAGGTGCAGTTTGGGTCAAGTCAGCAGAGCCAGAGCAACAGTGCAGGAGGCCTCCTCTGTGTCTAACCTATGCTGCAGCCTGATGCTAATTTTGGTCCATTCATTCATCCAAATGTTTATGGATAGTTGGTTTTGATGGTAATGTTGAAACCCCTAGACAACGAGGTAGCCAAAATAGTTATGTGATGACAGACCAGCTAACTGGCCCGTGACATTCAACATGAGCTGCAACCACGACCAAAGAACCTTTAAGTGAGGCCACCACCACGGGTAAAAAGACCGGCTCCACAGAGTTCGTTAGAGCCTCCACTCACATCAGACCCTCCAATCAAACCATGACTGTCAAAATCCACAGACCCCTGGTACATTAGTATGTGATGATTCATTCACTGATGTCATTTCTCTTTTCATATTATTATCTTTGCATCTGATGTGATGCATGTGATCTCTTGTCATTTGAACAGGACACATCGGGCTCATTGCTGGTTCTCTGTCGGCGCTGCTCGTTCTCTTAGTGGTTGTGGGCGGAGTCTGCTGTGTTGTGATGAAAAAGAAGAAGGAAGGAACCAGGAAGAAACAAGGTCCACAAACATTCTGCTCTTTTGTATCCACAGTAGAGTGTGCACATATCTGCTGTTGCTAATGATACAGGCTGCAGTTGATCTCCAGATGTGCTGAGTGTCAGAACTGTCACACAGCACGGCTTAACACTGAACACATGCAGCACATTTGCTTGCTGTCACTGGACCTTTGTGATCATGTGATCATCATCTGACATGTTTTGACCACCTGATTGACCTCCATCTCTCCTCTCCACAGAGAGCGGACAGGACATGACCTACGCTGACGTCCACATCTTGCAGCGTCAGGTGAAGTCACAGGAGGAAAAGGCCCACATGGAGGAGGAGGACAGCCAGGTCAATGTGTCGGGGGACCACAGGCAGCTCACTGAGGCCCAGTCGGAGGTGGAGGTCAACGTGCCCACTGAACAGACTGAGGATGACTGCGTGTACGCCAAGGTGGTGAAGAAATAAACTGCTCAGTATTTACAATGTATGCAGAACTGCTGATTGGCTGCCTGATCGGCGGGGGGGAAGAAGTGCAGATCATGGTGCAGATGCGGAAAACCTCCAAAACCAACATGGCAGTGTGGAGGAAAAAAATATCCACTGCAATGTCCTGCCGATTCATCAATAATTAGATATCCGTTTTAAATGTTCATAGGAGGTTTTCTTTATTTCCACAATCATCTCTCCGTGCACGGAGGTCTCCTCTTGTCTACATTTGACAATGCAAGAGCCCCGAATTATTGTTTACATCACATCATATACTGAAACTATCGCCCGCCCTCTTCTGGATCCGTTCATTGCACCTCCCTCCAACTCAGTACTTCTCCATGACGTCCATAGTTAATCTGATGTTCACCAGAATACATAACAAATCCAGTCTATAGTCACAACAAGACACAGGTTCCCACAGGAAACTCTATTCCCATAGACACTTCCCAAAACAAGATACTTGTTCTCACAGAACAGCAATCCTCCGCATTGCTGAAAAACACAGTTCACTAAATTACAGCATGGAATTGCCATAGCTAATAACTAATCAATCAATAAGCATTTGATCAATAATTTTCCATGACAATTCCACACTTTTGATAAGAATAAATCATTATTATCAATATTAAAAATAAATTATTGATAACAAACTATAAGTTCAAACACAGTCAAAGAAAACTAACATAACTATTATCCTTAACTTGTTAGAAAAAAATGTATCATCTCACACATCTATATAGATTAAAATTTCCCTATGTGTTCACAATCACAATTAATAAGTCCTTCATTTCTGTTACTTAATACTTAATACATACTTATGTTACAATGTATCATTTGCTCAAATCAAACTCTTAGTTATGCTAATATCAAATCAAGCATGATTATTTACCCAAGATTTCATATCATAAACAAAGTGTGTCAGAGGTCAATGGCCTTTTTTATTGTTCCACACTTTTTGGCATATTTTTTTTTTTCTCTTAAGAACACAGTTTACACATTTCTGGTAATTGGGCTTCTGTTCACTGGTGTTGGATTTTGGTAGCCGAAGTCAGAGGCGGCCCCTCCACTAAATCGTTTTGGCCCGCCTCCCACTTCGTCCTCCACTATCCACTCATATCAGCAAGCCGCTATTCACATTTCATACAAAAACATTCTCACAGGCTACAAATGTTTTTTCTTTTTTTTTTTTCTTTTTTTTCGGGTTCGCTACTACAATTGTTGACGATTTCCAAACCTCTGGCAGACATAGGCTACACACCAAGTGCACTTTGGCATGCAGCCCACTCAGAGGCTGGGAAATTGAACCCACGACCCAATTTTGATGCAAATGGTCAATCTAGTCTATTTTACAAGTCCAAGTCATGTCTCAAGTCTTTGTCCTCCTCTCCGCTCTCCAGTCACACTGGAGTCCCCTTTCTCCTGTCTAACTGGTGTACAATAACATTGCCTTCAACGATCACACACCTTTCACCGTCAAACATCACTCATTCACACTGTGTTCACACTCCCCTGTCTCCTATGACTCCAAAACGCTTTTTAATACACATGATCACAGTTTTTACACAAACCACGCAAAGTACGACTCTCTGCATCCGATTCGTCATGGGGAAACCGTCTGTGGTCCAGCTCACGCATGTGTGTGTGTGTGTGCAAAGCCTAAGCTAATTGCACTGGTGAAGGATATGGGAGGCTGGATCTCAGCATCTGGCATTGGAGATCGTCCCATGGTGATTGTCCAATCTGCTTATCTCAGTCTGCTTGTCCATCTGATTGTCTCAGTCACACAGGCACACAAAACACATACACCACAACAACAAAAACTTAAAAACAAAACAAAAAGCAGACACAAAAACAAAAGCTGCTTACCCCCTTTGACAGATGCGTTATATAACGCATGTGTCAATTAATTTAGCAGTTTTTCTATATACTTATTTTTTAGAGAGAGACACCCTTTAACTTGTCTCTGCCTCTCTCAGTCCTCTTGGGAAATGTGTGTGCGCTATGTACTGTGGTTATCTGGAGGGTGCTGCGCTTCAAGGCTTCAGGCCGAGAAGCGGGGGGGGGAAGAGAAATCTCAGTGTGTTCACAAACATTTACCTTTTCGCTTGGCAATTGGTTTTCCAGGCTAAATAATCCCTTTTCCTAAAAAAACATAACTTCTATCCAACAGTATTGTAATACTGCAAAAAAGTACTTTTGCTCTGTGTGCATTGCATGTACATAATGTATACAGTGTGTGATTCTCTTACTAAAACAATGGTTTGTCAAACAACTGTAACATGCAAATGTTCATGTGTGTCATTACTTATCTGCTCATAATTGGTGTCTTTGGAGAAAATTCTGCTGTGAACTCCTCCACCCTCAACTGGCTTGCGTCTCCGGCCGTGTCAGTCTCTCGCCTGTGATTGACCAGCGCCTCACACCCTCTCCGCTCCGTCTTGCTTCGCCTCGCTTGAGTCCTCTCTGCTGTTACTGTCCAGGTGGCGTCAACCTCCGGGCCAAGCCTATGAATCGAAAACTCCACGGCAGTCATATATTCTTTTACAGCAAGCAAACCACTCATATTGCATTTCTGTAGCCCTCACACCGGTGTGGTGAAACACTTACACGGGAGGGAGAGATTTTACTCTCTCCCATTGCTGGCCGCTAGCTGCGGTGTTCAGGGCTGGTGGCTGCGGTACGGATGTTGCTGCCGGTTTCCTGGCTGAAGCCTGCCCGGAGTGTTGATCGTCTGGCTGGAGCCTGGACCGCTGGTGGTCTTCAGTGTAGTTGAGCCTGGCGCTGACTCTCAGTCTGCTACATGATGGTGGTGAGGCACGGGTCAATTTCCAGGTTGAGACCTTTTAAGACACATTAAGAGACACTAGCGAAAGATTAAACTCCTCACATGATAATTGAAAGTGTATGTATGTATGGTATGTATGTATTGCTTCTGGCAGACATACTTTCTTTTCCCCTTCATAATAAATGTGTTGCTGTTGTTTTCTGTGGTTTTTCAAAACCACCTAGGCCATAACTTTTATACAGTCTATATTTCCCTCTAAATGTGGCGTGTAGGTCTGCTTGAGACAAATGTGCTTTCCTGGTGTGTATTTACACAAACCCATATTTATACAAACCCATAGCTCCTCGTGAGCTTTCTCTAAACAACTGTGGTTTTGTTTGTGTGTGCGAAATCAAAACCAATACCTTATGATATTACCAATAAAAACAAAATAACAACCAATCCCTCTTTTGTAGACAGGTATGGATTAAAATAAAAACACACTGTAGATTCACATAACAAAATAAACAACCCTGTTTGTCCCCTGCCGGCCGGCTTATCTACACACATATGAACGTTTAAGCCCCAAAATAAAAAGTTGAATTTGAACGTTTAGCCCCTGTTTAACGCTTGCATCCCAAAACAAAAAGTTCAATTTGAACGTTTAGCCCCACAACAAAAAGTTTAGTTTGTGATTTTTCTTCCTCTCATTTTTCTCATTCAGAAATTTCTCATTCATATCTCAGTCATTTCCCATTCATTTCCCATTCATTTTTTTTATTTTTTTTCTTCCTCAATGAGCCTCACTGCTCAGTTTCACCCACACTCTCCCCTTTTTTTATTTCATTTTTTTTTGTTCAAAGGAAAGAGACCTTTTGAAAACAACTTTTTTTTTTTTTTTTTCTTTTTCTGTAAATGAATGGTAAGAATTTTCCCAATGCTTTGACTTTGTAATTGTATCCCTTCTATTATATCCACATATAATTTATACCTCCTTTTGCAAAACCCAGGTCCGGGTATGTGTTTTTTTTCCACTTACTGCAGTTTTTAGACGCTAAGTATACCTTTCAACTTACGTCGACGCCAAGTAATACCTTTCAACCTGCGTCTTTACTGTTTGCCCGTCGACAAACAGGCCGATTTTTTCTTCTCTAAATCTTGCCCAAATATGAGTCGGCTCTAGTAAGCTCCCTTACGCGTGCGCTCTAAGCTACGGCAATAGTGAGTTTTATCTAATATTATCTCACGCGAGCATCCCCAGGACACATCGCACTCCCCTCAAAGGCAAAAGATTTCCCAGGCAGAAGTTACATCCGTTTTCCTAACGCAACGCCTCACCCTCTCGGGGGTGAGTATATCCGATAACGGCAATAGTGAGTTTTATTTAATATTATCTCACGCGGGCATCCCCAGGACCCCGCACTCCCCTCAAAGGCAAAGAATTGCCCAGGCAGAAGTTACATCCGTTCTCCACTACACAATCCCCCAGACCTGCAGCTTTTAACAGTAGTTACAATTGTCTATTTTTAGAACCAATTGTATAACATTATTCTAAATTTCACAGCTACTCAATTTGACATAAAACCGATCAATCAACATTGCATTCAGTGTGTATTTGCCTCACCAGGTTCCGCAGATCACAGCGCTGGGCTACATTCCTCCGCATGTCGACTCCTGCTCTCTTAGCATTAATCGAGCTTTCAGGTCCAACTTTGACAGGAGGTTATCACCAGTCGACATGCCAGAGGTCCGCATCCCAGTCGTGAGATCCCGGACGAGCCCCCAAGTTGTGGAGGAAAAAAATATCCACTGCAATGTCCTGCCGATTCATCAATAATTAGATATCCGTTTTAAATGTTCATAGGAGGTTTTCTTTATTTCCACAATCATCTCTCCGTGCACGGAGGTCTCCTCTTGTCTACATTTGACAATGCAAGAGCCCCGAATTATTGTTTACATCACATCATATACTGAAACTATCGCCCGCCCTCTTCTGGATCCGTTCATTGCACCTCCCTCCAACTCAGTACTTCTCCATGACGTCCATAGTTAATCTGATGTTCACCAGAATACATAACAAATCCAGTCTATAGTCACAACAAGACACAGGTTCCCACAGGAAACTCTATTCCCATAGACACTTCCCAAAACAAGATACTTGTTCTCACAGAACAGCAATCCTCCGCATTGCTGAAAAACACAGTTCACTAAATTACAGCATGGAATTGCCATAGCTAATAACTAATCAATCAATAAGCATTTGATCAATAATTTTCCATGACAGCAGCTCCTTGTAGAAGAAAACTGAGACAGAACATGTCAAACCAGATTGCAAAACTAATGGCTTGTAGAAGCACATGTTTTTCCAGGAAGGAAGCTAATAGCTTCCTATAGGGCAACAATACAGAGTCAGTCACACTTGTCACATTCTGTGAGTCGTTAGGTTGAAACATGACTAAAGTATATCTGTACTGTACGGACAAGGAGAAACTTGTTTTTCATCATATGGGAGCTTTAATAAATGTGCCAAAGCTTGCTCATCTCATCCTCAATATTAGACATTCATGAGTGAATGCATTTTATAATGAAATAGAGGTTATGTACTTATGTGTGTATATTGTGTGTATGTATATAATGTATATGTTTTATTTAGATATACTATTATATGTATGACTGTGTCTCAACTCTTATTAATGAGTGGTAGTCAACCTTTGTTTTTATTGGGGGTATTGTGTTTGCCCTGTATGTCGAGTGACACAATAATAAAATGATCTATCTACTATCTCTCTCTCTGTATCATATAATATAATACTATACTAGATCAAATACCATACTACACATTCACACCTACGGGCAAATTAGAGTCATCAGTTTACCTGACCATGTCTTAGGACTGTAAGAAGACACCGGTAGTCCCATTTCTCTAGGGACCACCTCTAGGGACTACTCCACTGCAATTGCCGTTTTAGTTTGACAAGCCTTCTAATTGACATGTAATCAGATTCAGTACAGTTTAATTACATGTTTATAAGTCAATCTTGTTGCTGTATTTCTCTTACTTTACTCTTCTGATTGAAATCCATGATCCACCTCGCTTTTGGAAAAAATCACACCCAGGTTTAGAAGTAAGTGGTGCAGGTGGTTTAGTCCCTGGGTTGTGCAGGTCACCCCCTTCTGCCCCGCCCCCCTCTCCACATGCATAGGCTACTCCTCATTGGTCAATCCTCTGGACACCTTGTGCTACAAATAGACACGTCATATTATAAAAGCGGCTGCATGGCTTAAAAACTGGCAGGAACAAAGTGAAGTGCTCAGTTTGTTGCCAGGCAGAGTGGGAAGTGAGTGAGGATCTTATCTGTTGAACTATTTTACACTCTTTGTTCGACCAACCATGGGGGTGTGGAGTCCGCACGACCGCACCATGTCATTAGTCCATGGGTACCAGATTCCGGTACCACTCAAGGTGGCAAAACTTGCTTATAATTTTTGATAAGACACATGTCTGTAGATGATATTTTGGTATGATAGCCATTCCTTAGTGGTAGCTGTGACACAGTTACAGCTCATGAAGTGAACCACCCCTAAAGTAAATTGCATTTAGACGCTGGTGCATATCCTGGGTTAGGCACATGGTCAGGGCATTTTTCAATGTTTGGTACTATTGTTTTTGGTCCTATTTTAAAGGGGACCTTCTTAGCTTTCATTTAAGGCAACTGCTGCTAACAACAACTGCTGTTTGCTTCAAGAGGAAACCTGCCTATCTCTGCTGCCAAAAGGGCCTTAACACCTCTGCCCTTTTCACACCTAGAAAACCCCCACTTTGCACTCAACAAGAACAAGAACAGCTCAGAAGTTAACTGAAAATGCATGCTGACATAAGCATGATCCCATCATTTTTACTGAACTATTCATATCCTAATTAATATTAGGTCAATAATAGATTAGTGTAATTGTGTTAATATTCCCATGAAATACTTTGGCCTAGATGTTATTTTCTAATGTTAGAAGTAACTGGTCAAGATGAGCTCTGATAATAAGACTGCTGGTAGGGGGGCTCAGCCCCTAATCAGAATGTGACATGCATACAGTGCCTCACAAAAGTGGTTGAACACCCCCCCCCCCACCACCAGCAGCTAAACAACTAATATAGCCAGTTCAGTAGTACATCTTTTTTTTTATGAAAATTGTAATATGTGCTGTTTGAAGTATCCACCAACCCCTTTCACTTTGGCAAACCTCAACTCAAATACACAATGGAGTCCACTGCAATGAATGTGCAAGGGCAGAACCGAAGCTGCACTGGCATTATAGCTACACTCACTGAGCACTTTACTGGAACCCCAGACTAATACTGGGTAGGTATCAGCTTTCAGCTCGGTGTTAACCGGCTACCAAAGTGACATCCGCCTTAAGGTTTGACGTGTTGCATTCTGAGATACTTTTCTGCTGACCAAAGTTGTTGTTTTTGCACCATTCTGTGTAAATTCTTGAGACTGTTGTGAGATCAGCAGTTTCAGAAGGGTTGTACCAACAACCATGCCGTGCCGCAGTCAAAGTCTCTTATGGTGTGAGTTGCATATGTTAATTAGTTTGTTCAGCCATAGTAACCACACACAATGCCAGCATTGGGAAAATAGCTGTTGAATTCAACAATTTGATCAGAGTGAAATAAATTATAAACAATAAACACATGTTGCATGCAGGTGTAATTACACCTCAAGTAGGTCAACAACAGACACGTTTGATGTTAAATCTGACAGACCAGAGCTCTGAAATGAAACCTACCATGTCTCTTGCCCAGGACAAAACTATCCCTTATTTTGACAAAATGTTCCATATGTTTATGGGCAATTAGAGGGTTATTGTGCTTTTGACTTTAATTGAATGTACCTGTGCTGTAAATCCTGTGTTATTAAGACAACATCCAAAATTAGCACCAGCCACCAGCCAAATGCTGGTAAAATATGCAAGTATATACTGTACCGTACTGTAGCTGCTACCATTACGTATGTCTAATGTTTAATTGTATGTTTAATAAGGAATATGTTATTTGCACCTGTATGTCAAATACGCCGAATTTAAAATGTTTAGCACGTCTAAAGTATGCACATGACATGTGCACCTATGTGCAGTGAATATGCCACTGTCTGACTTGTCTTATCACTATACTGCCTTATTGCTTGTTGTGTCTCTTGTTGTTTTTGCACTCATATGCCCTGTTATATTTGTACTATGTTGTAAACGGAGTCCACAGCACAAGAATTTCACACGTGATACTTGTACCATTGTACTTGACATAACAGTGTTTGAAATAGTTTTTGTGTTGTCCTGTGGACGGAGAGATATTCTAAAACACCGTTGGTGTGGCCTCTGGTGGCCATATTGGAGGTTGCCGGCTCTTGGCAGTGGCCACAGTTATAAGACTATAATACACTGTATTATTACTAATACTACTAGTGCCAAAAACACTAAGAGAAATGCCACCTTTTTCTGAGGGACAGCTTTTACCCCCAGGCCATCAGACTGATCAACAGATGCAATCCACTGCCCCTGCCTCCACGCTAACCCACCTCCAGTCATTATACAGGAAACTTCACTCTGCCCAGTGCCCCGCACACACGCATGCATGCACACGCGCACACACACCCACCCACACCCACACACACACACGCACGCACACGCACACACACACACACACACACACGCACACAACCTCCATGCAAAATTTTTAGCCTTCTATGTCGAAAACTGTGCCCGCTAAAGGGTGGTGAACTTTTTGTGGACCGACCGACAGAGTGACTTCTAGAGCTGCTGATCACAGCTAATAAATATCCAAAGAACTCTCTACAATATACAGAGCAATAATGTTACGTGACCAAATCAAATGTCTGTGCAAATGTTTGCAAAATGTCTCGGGTCTGTGGTTGTGCAGTGTGTGTGGTTAGTTAGTGTGTGTGTGTGTGTGTGTGTGTGTGTGTGTGTGTGTGTGTGTGTGTGTGTGTGTGTGTGTGTGTGTGTGTGTGTGTGTGTGTGTGTTCATGCCACAAACACACGTTCACACACACAGGAGGCGGTGGGGGGGAGGCAAATTGTCATATGTAGTCGCAGCTTTTGTGAATTTGCACTTATAATTATTATTATTATTATTATTATTATTATTATTATTATTATTATTATTATTATTACCTTTATTGTTGTATCTCTACTCTTGATATCCTGTGTTTCTTGATAGATAAATGGCATTTAGAGTGGAAGGCAAAGGAAGAATTCCATGGTAGACGGTAGATGGTGGACGTTGGGGGCGGCCCTGTGGTCGCATTTTGCCCATGTATTGAATAAACACTTTGACTGACAAAAAGATGTAGGCCTACTTAAACTTATTGATCGGTAGATATGGAAAAGTTCCTTAGACCCATCTAGAAGTATGTTTCAATGATTGTTGTTTTGTCACTGCCATATTATAGAGGTGCCTTGAACACCTTAGAAGTCTCAGCTCAAATCCTCTTTTGCTATGAAGGAAGAATACACCCGTCTCCTCCCTTCACTCTATTAAAGGCACTTGGCCATATTGTGTGTGATGCTTTAGTGAGACTGATAAACACTTCCTTCTTCCGTCTTCTCTCTACCTATAAATAGGCCTACCACAACAATTTCCTTGTTTAGACATTTCATAGTTTCTGTGCGATGACCATACCAGTGTATCATATAAGGCTTGTCAGAGGAGAGCATGTTGAGCACAGGGTGAAATAGAGCAGTTTGTCTGAACAGGTGACTGTCTCAGCTGAGGGACAGGGAGACATGGAGGCTGTGATTGGACTGTTGATGATGCTACTCAGACTCTCTCATGGTGAGTTCTTTGACTAGTCTACATATTAATATTCATGATGGTATATTGTGTGAATAAACTGTTTTGTGTTGAACCAGTAATCCATATATTCTTCAATGAATACAAATAAAAGATCATTATTGATCAAGTATGTGAGTATAGTTATGACCTCATCAGTGATGTTTACTGAAGCTGATGGAACTGAGCTTTTGTCAATAAATGAATTAACAATCTTCACATTATTATTTTTAGTTTTTAGTTTTGTAATTAATTTGACAGATGTATGCATTAACGTTATCCTGCATACAACCCAGAGCTCACAACATTTTGAGAGTTTGTATCTGTATATAGGAACTACAAAGGCCAGAGAGCGGTCTAGGTCTGTTTGTCAAGACCTCTGCTCTTCTTCTCTTCGCCCTATAAATATGGACAACTGGAATGAATAGTCATTGATTCCTCACAGTATTCTTACTGTAAAAAAAGAACGTCACTTCATTAAACTGTCAAAAATGTAATCAATAATAATGATGATGATAATAATAATAATAATAATAATAATAACATGCATTCTTCCACCAAGCAATACAGTTGATAGTTTTTGTTTCTTTTAAACAGACAAATGCATATTTGCCTGTTTAAAAGAAACAAAAACTATCATTTGAACAAAGAAGACATAATGAACCTGATTGAGCAAGCAATACAGTTTTTGAACAGCAGCTAAACAACTACAGTTAGTGTATGAATATAAATGAGCTGTCATAGTCACAGCTGTATATGTGGCTGCGGTTCCCAAGAAAAACCTTCAGTCTGCATGCTGTGGTCTGAGAGTCAAAGCTACACCTGTTATTCACAAATATATCCCTACTGTATATTGTAGCTTCATATTCAATACATTGATATGGCACTGTGGCACATGCCTAGAATCTTGCAGCAGTCATTAACATCGCTGCTGGTATTGTAAGAAATTGATACAGATTGTGATATAGCATAATATATATTTTTTCATCTTGTGTGTTTTTTGTTTGTTTGTTTGTTTGTTTTTTAATTTCCAGGTGTGGAAACCTACTGTGATGGGACACAGAACGAGACGTGTTACGGTGCTCTGGGAGGAACTGTGGATATCCAACTGTTGGCTCAAGGAACAAATCTACAAGTCTACAAATTCTTATGGATGAAAAATAAAAAAAACAAAGTTCTTACTGTGAGAGACAATAGGGTTCTGGTTAATGACTTCAAAGACAGATCCTCCTTCACTGTGAGTAATGGAACATTTAGGCTACGTAACCTCACCTACTCTGACAGTGCTGAATATGACCTTCATATCTACACAAACGATGGACAGCTGTCGGGAACAAGACAACTGAAACTGTTCATACAAGGTAAATAAGTACTTTAATAAATTGTTGGAGAGATTATTAATAATGATAGAAGACATATTCCACTATCTCATAGCCATTTGTCAACTTCCAGCAGAAAGTAGAAGCCATGCTCAGTTTGGGCTTTATGGGAACAAATAATGTCAGTTAGTAATATAAGTGTCAAAAATAAAATGTGTGATTGTTATAATTGATAATACAGTGTCAGTAATATGATTTTCATTCATTTCATTAATTAATGTATTTGTTCCAATCATGATAATGCTGAAAACAACATTTCAATTTTCAATTTACACATTCCATAATTTACACATTGCATGGCTGGAATGTTACAGATAAATTAGTAAAAACTAATTTGACACTAGTTGAGTTGAGCCTGGAGCTAGGTAGCCTATATACTGTATTTTACTATTTGCAAACAAATGCACACTAGAAAAGAGAAACACTTTAGCCTACATGAAATGCTACAAAGAGAACACTTCCATGACCAAATATACAGTTGTACTGTTACTGTACTGCATCACTTTACTTTACTTTACTTTATTTCATTTAGCAGACGCTTTTGTCCAAAGCGACTTACAGCATATTACAATATAGCATAAAAATACAGCAATAAAATGCAACAATAAACAACAATAAACAGAAACAAAAACGGGATCATAAAATACACACATCACTTTTCCTAGGGGCCCAGGTGTAGTTCGAAAAAGTGTGTTTTTAGTCTCCGGCGGAAAATGGCCAACGAGTCAGCCAGCATAACAGAGGGGGGAGCTCGTTCCACCATTGAGGAGCCAGGGAGGAAAAGAGTCGTGAGTGGGCTAAGCGGCCCCCAGGGTCACGTAGTGATGGAGGGGCAAGGCGAGCTGTGCAGGTGGAGGAGCGGAGGGGACGGTTGGTTGTTTGAAAACTAACCAAAGATTGCAGATAGGTAGGGGCTGACCGGTGAACTGCCCGGTAGGCCAGTACAAGAGTCTTGAATTTAATGCGGGCTATAATTGGGAGCCAGTGGAGGTCGCGGAGAAGGGGAGTGACGTGAGAGAATTTAGGTAGATTGAACACCAGTCGGGCAGCTGCGTTCTGGATGAGCTGGAGGGATTGGAAGGCCGAGGCAGGTAGCCCCGCCATGAGAACATTGCAGTAATCAAGGCGGGAAAGAACAAGTGCCTGTACGAGAAGTTGAGTTGCCTCCCTAGTGAGAAATTTTCTGATTTTTCTGATATTGTACAGTTGGAACCTACATGAGCGGGCGGTTGCAGAGATGAAAGATGAGGTTGAAAGCTGATTATCTATAATTACACCTAGGTTTTTGACAGTTTTTGATGGCCGTACAGTGGTATTTTCTATGGTGATGGAAAGGTCTGTGAGAGGGCAGTTTTTTCCGGGGATGAAAAGAAGTTCTGTTTTGTCGAGATTGAGTTTTAGATGGTGGGCGGTCATCCAGGTTAAAATGTCTTTGAGACACGCGGCTAGGCGTGCCTCAATTTGGGTATCGTCGGGGGGAAAAGAAAGAAAGAGTTGAGTGTCGTCGGCATAGCTGTGATAGGAAAACCCGTGAGAGGAGATTATGTGACCAAGGGACCTAACATACAGAAGAAATAGGAAGGGGCCGAGGACAGATCCCTGGGGACACCCGTGTTCAGAGTGCATGATTTAGAGAGGGACCCACACCAGAGAACCTGAAGGGAGCGGTTGGAAAGGTAAGAGGTGAACCATGAGAGTGCAGTGCCAGAAATACCAAGATCAGTGAGAGTGGAGAGGAGGATGTGATGATTCACCGTGTCAAATGCAGCTGACAGATCCAGGAGTACTAAAACAGAGGAGAGGGAGGAGGCTTTGGCTGTGTGAAGGGCATGAGTGACAGAGAGGAGAGCTGTTTCAGTGGGTGAGCGGGTTTAAAACCAGATTGTAGGGGGTCCAGAAGGTTATTGCGAGAGAGATGGAGAGAAAGCTGTTCCGATACTGCGCGTTCAAGGGTTTTTGAGATGAATGGAAGGAGAGAAACTGGGCAGTAATTTTGTATGACAGTATGGTCCAGGGAGGGTTTTTTGAGGAGTGGCTTGATTCTAGCTGTTTTAAGGGGAGCCGGGACTATACCAGAGGACAGGGAGGAGTTGATGAGGGAAGTGAGGAAAGGAGATAGATCGGAGGATATGGTTTGGAGAAGAGGGGAGGGGATAGGATCCAGGGGGCAGGTGGTGGCAGGATGGGACAAGAGTTGTTGTTTTCAAACAACAACTGTTGTTGTTTGAAAACCTTGTTAATCCAAAGTTGTTGATTTTCATGTTTTCACGTTAATCAAAGGATGACATGAGTGGGTTGGGAAATTGTCAAACCTCTTGTGTTTTATGAAACTCTTTTCAAACCGCTGGATCAACTCTAAATGCACGGTGCAGAAACTGACATTTTGGAGACACAAGGTTTTCACACAACAGTGACGGCAGACTGACTGACACCAGACGACTCCAAGAAATTACACTGACAAAAGATTCTGCCAATGTCCAAACTCATCTGAGTCCATTTCCCTCAGCGCCTGTGTCCACTGCCCAGCTGGCTGATGAGTGTCTGTCCCAGGGAGAGGTGATGGTGTCCTGCTCCTCTGAGACGGGGGACAGTCCTCAGTACAGCTGGACTCTGGACGGACGCACACTGAGGGACACCGAGCTCGTCTCTGGTAACAACATGATGACAAACAGCATCACTCTGAAACCAGGCCTGATGGGACTGCTTGTCTGCTTGGTCAAGAATAACATCAGTAAAGCCACTGCAAGCAAGAACATATCAACCTGTCCAGGTGAGCCAGAACATGTGAAAAAGTGTGATGTTGGGGCGTCCAGGTGCAGTGGTAGATTCTCTGCCTACTAACACGAGGGTCGTGGGTTCGAGCCCCCGTATTCCCTCCGGCTTGGTCGGGTGTGCATACAGGCACAATTGGCCGTACTGTGGGTGGGAAGCGCGATTAAGGGTATGTGTCCTGGTCGCTGTACTAGCGCCTCCTCTGGTCAGTCGGGGCACCTGTCCAAGTGGAAGTGGAACTGGGGCAAATAATGTGATCCTCCCACCTGCTACGTCCTGCCGGTGATACTCCTCGCTGTCAAGTGAAAATAAGCTGCTGGCTACTGCAAATGTATCAGAGGAAGCATGTGGTAGTAAGACTCTCAACTGGGATAACCTAGCAGGGAATTGGCCAAGTACAATTGGGGACAAGAAGAAAAGGTGTGATGTTGTTGAACTGATGATTATGATGATGTGACTGTCGTATTTGCCCACAGGCTTCATGTGTGACAACTGTACCTCATCTAATGGGACCAATGCCCAGTATATTAGCGGTAAGTCAATGTTATGGTCACATACAACTGTCATTCAAGAGCTGTCACTGGTTAGTCTAACTGTCAATCATAGGATGTCATTTGAGTGAATGGAGTAAGGTTACTGGCTAGCTCGTCTCGGTGGGCGGGCCTAATCACCATTCAGATGAGTGGTTTCAGGTGCGCTCGAGATGCCATTGAGAGCTGAGGGAGCACATGAGCCAGTGTGAGAGGGTGAGTGAGCACATGAGCCAGTGTGTGAGGGTGAGTGAGCACATGAGCCAGTGTGTGAGGGTGAGGGAGCACATGAGCCAGTGTGTGAGGGTGAGTGAGCACATGAGCCAGTGTGTGAGGGTGAGGGAGCACATGAGCCAGTGTGTGAGGGTGAGGGAGCACATGAGCCAGTGTGAGAGGGTGAGTGAGCACATGAGCCAGTGTGTGAGGGTGAGGGAGCACATGAGCCAGTGTGAGAGGGTGAGGGAGCACATGAGCCAGTGTGTGAGGGTGAGTGAGCACATGAGCCAGTGTGTGAGGGTGAGTGAGCACATGAGCCAGTGTGTGAGGGTGAGTGAGCACATGAGCCAGTGTGTGAGGGTGAGGGAGCACATGAGCCAGTGTGTGAGGGTGAGGGAGCACATGAGCCAGTGTGTGAGGGTGAGGGAGCACATGAGCCAGTGTGTGAGGGTGAGGGAGCACATGAGCCAGTGTGTGAGGGTGAGGGAGCACATGAGCCAGTGTGTGAGGGTGAGTGAGCACATGAGCCAGTGTGTGAGGGTGAGTGAGCCATGAGCAGCTGTGGGAAGACTGCAGTGTGTGGACTCCGTCAGATCAGCGTGGGTCTAAGTATCAACTCAAGTATCAGAAGAGAGACTAGTGAAACAGTCTAAAAACTGTTAAATGTAGGTGCAATAGCACTCCGGAAGTGTGGGGGGCATTAGTGAGTATACAGTGAGTAAACAGTGAGTCGTTGTTCCGGGTTGCTCCAGATGACTGATTTTCGGTTTTTCAAAGACAGAAAAGTGGATTTTATGCAACGATTTGGAAGAGGCAACTATATGTATTTAAAAAAAGAGGATGTTGGCCATCGGATAGCGTCTTCACTTCATGTGTTTGGCTCAGGTAAGGGTTGGTTTTTATACCTAGATGTGAGAGCGGCACAATTGTTTGATGAGAAATGCGTTGACGTTCGCCGGGCGCTAATGCTCAGTATGAGCGAGAAGCGCCCGGCCAGCGGGGTAAGTGACAGACCAGCTAACCGTGTAACTACACTGGTTCAATGTCTCTTAGAAATGATGGCCACGCTTCATACTGATGTCTTTTGACGATTTTATTTCTCTCTCTCTTTACCAGCTGACACTCTCTCTCTCTCTGTGTCAGCACACACAATCAGCAGACACCGTGAAAACTGAAGAAATAACAACAAAACGATTCTGTCAATTCCAAGTCTCTCCAGCAATTATACATGTCCAACATATATTACCACAACTAAAATGTGCTGAAATCAAATACAATTGTTTACATCGTATCACATCGTTTATGCAATGTCAAAATTACATTAACAGACCTTTTACACAAATATAAACCAAATTAAAGACATTTACCGTGTGCGCCTTTTGAACCACGTGCGGACTGGGTTTAGATTGGGGCTGTACGTCTTTACTCTGCAGCAGCCATATTCGTTCTGACCCAAAACGCCACGGTCACGCCCTTAACTAAACTCTGGTCATGTAACTCATTACACTCATTACACATTAAAACTTACATGAAGTGCACTTAGTTTTTACCCAACATTAGGCTATTTTAAAGTAGTATATTTTAGACAACTTTTACCCTTTTTAATCTCTTATTTATAACATCTTATTTATTACATTTTTAATCTTTTTAATGACTATGAACTCAAATCACCATGAATTTATGACGGAAGAATGAATATGAATTATGAATCAACTTTTCAATAAAACATGTCTCTGGGACAGTTACAAACCGGCCCGTGACAGTCAACATGAGCTGCAATCTGGCTGCAACCACGACCAAAGAACCTTTAAGTGAGGCCACCACCACGGGTAAAGAGACGTTAGAGCCTCCACTCACATCAGACCCTCCAATCAAACCATGACTGTCAAACCCACAGACCCCTGGTACATTAGTATGTGATGATTGATTCACTGATGTAATTTTTCTTTTCATATTATTATCTTTGTATCTCCTGGCAGACTGGCTAACTCAGCATGTGATCTCTTGTCATTTGAACAGGACACATCGGGCTCATTGCTGGTTCTCTGTCGGCGCTGCTCGTTCTCTTAGTGGTTGTGGGCGGAGTCTGCTGTGTTCTGATGAAAAAGAAGAAGAAAGGAACCAGGAAGAAACAAGGTCCACAAACATTCAGCTCTTTTGTATCCACAGTAGAGTGTGCACATATCTGCTGTTGCTAATGATACAGGCTGCAGTTGATCTCCAGATGTGCTGAGTGTCAGAACTGTCACACAGCACGGCTTAACACTGAACACATGCAGCACATTTGCTTGCTGTCACTGGACCTTTGTGATCATGTGATCATCATCTGACATGTTTTGACCACCTGATTGACCTCCATCTCTCCTCTCCACAGAGAGCGGACAGGACATGACCTACGCTAACGTCCACATCTTGCAGCGTCAGGTGAAGTCACGGGAGGAAACGGCCCACATGGAGGTGGAGGACAGCCAGGTCAATGTGTCGGGGGACCACAGGCAGCTCACTGAGGCCCAGTTGGAGGTGGAGGTCAATGTGCCCACTGAACAGACTGAGGATGAGATCCGACCCAGATCCGACCCAGACGCCACCTACCAGAGCCTCAGTCCAGCCACCATGGATCAGGACCAAACATATTCTACTCTCAAACAGACTGGATAGTAGTGGGCAGAGCCGTGTAGATAGAAGAGTCCCGACATCTCCATTCACTCCAATGGACCAGTTTTTTACTCTCAAGAGTTCCAGGAAGTAAGGTCCTGGATTAAGCAGCACTGTCGAGTTGCAGCAAAATAGACAGTTTGTGTTGTACTCTGAAATGGTTTTTCCCCCCTTGAATCAAATTGTACATTATCAGCTTTATTTTAGCATGCAAAAGTAGCGCGAGACCCAGTCCTGGCTGTTCATTGGCTAATGAGTCTTGCATTTTGGTCCTCCGCTCAGGGCCGCTGCTGGCCATTTGGGTGCCCTAAGCGTAATTGTTCGTTGGCCATTTTCCGCTGGAGACTAAAAACACACTTTTTCGAACTACACCTGGGCCCCTAGGAAAAGTGATGTGTGTATTTTATGATCCCCCCCCCCCCCCCCCCCCCCCGCAAAACTTTCAATAACTGTCAAACGAAAGACTGCAAAAGCAGGGGCGGACTGGGATCATAATTCAGGCCAGGCATTAGATACCAAGCAGGCCAGGCCAATACGGGCTGACGTGTGTGCCGGCGTCCGAAGGGCGGCGGCGAATTTTTTGGGCTGTTTGAAGCCCAATTTGGGCCATTTGAAGCCAGATTTGGGCTGTTTGAAGCCAGATTTGGGCCGTTTGAAGCCCGATTTGGGCCGTTTGAAACCCGATTTGGGCCAGTTGAAGCCAGATTTGGGCCGGTTGAAGCCAGATTTGGGCCGTTTGAAGCCCAATTTGGGCCGTTTGAAGCCCAATTTGGGCCGACTCCAATTTTACAATGAGATGCACCCACTTTAACCCTGAATAAAGTAATAAAACCACTAGTAAACCAGTAGGCAGCGCCTGGCCTGCTGTTCAGTGAGTGGCCTGACTGAGGGCACCAATTTTTTTTTTTTTTTTTTGTGCCCTCAGTCACATGATGCCCTACGCAGTCTGCGTACTCTGCGTAATGGGGTGCGGCGGGCTCCGCTGACACCACTCTCTCTCTAGAGGACACTAGTAGTGGGGTGCTGAGATGCAGGAGTTTGTATTGTATCTGTATATTTGATGAAACAAGAAAATTCTTGTATTCTTGTATATTTATACTGTATATAATAACTATGTATATAATATAGCCTACTTCCTGTTGAAACACAATGTTGGATGTTTGGTCCGGTCATAACGCGGGGAGGGATCATTCCAAAGTGTAAACCAATGGGAGATCACTTACGGAAAAAGGCAGTTTTATTGGATGGGAGGAGTCGAGGGGTGGAATTGTTAAAAAAATCTGTGATGTTTATTGACTGGAGTTTTTATTTATGCCTCCTGGTGCAACATAAGGTTACCATTCAAGATACACTGTTTTCTTGTAAATGTAATGCGATTTTGAGATCAAAATGGGGGCGGGGCGTATGGTTCTTCCACCTGCTACTGAGGCTCCTGACTGTGTTCAATGAATAAAGCGTAAAAATTGTCAATATGTCTTGTTTGTTAAATCATTTAATCCCCAAACAACTCAAAACTATAGAGTCAATACCAACAGGAGGATACACTGTTTGACATTGGCAGGGAAATTTGGAACATTTGACATCGGCTCTACTGACACAATCAGCTGTGCTGCTCATCCCACAAATGCAGAATCCTCCTTACAAATGAGACAGTGTTGTGAAGGGAAATGAACAGGCTTTCCAATAACATAAGATACAATGCTGAGGATACAGTAACAGCAGAGATATGATCAACCAAACAAGTTTACAAACTTTTTTTTGAGGAGTTTATTTCTGTTGTCTACTCTCCTCAGAATTAGGTTTTAAGTTATATCTTGAAATGTAGTAAGAGTAATTGTATTGTGTCTTTACTCAATACACCACAAGAAATAGAAGAAATAAAATATGTAATATGTGATAAATACAATGCGTACATTACACAATGTACACCACAATACAATTTATAACAAGAATGGGGAACCTAGTAACCTATATATGTCGAACAAAAATATAAACGCAACACTGTTTTTTTGCTCCCATTTTTCATGAGATGAAGTAAAAGATCTAAGACTTTTTCTATGCACACAAATTTGTTTATGAGCACTTCTCCTTTGCCAGAATAATCCATCCACCTGACAGGTGTGACATATCAAGATGCTGATGAAACACCAGGATTATTATTGCACAGGTGTGTCTTGGGCTGCTCACAATAAAAGGCCAGTCTAAAATGTGCAGTTTTATCACACAACACAGTGACACAGATGTAGGAAGTTTTGAGGGACTGTGCAAATTGCATGCTGACTGCAGGAATGTCCACCAGAGCTGCTGCCTGTGAATTTAATGTTAATTTCACCACCATAAACCATAAACCATCTCCAATGTGTTCAGAAAATGTCCACTTCCGAAGTGGTGAATACCACAGGAGGGGGGCCGTTCCTATGGACTCTTCCCTTGAACACGATAAACACGACCGCATTTGAAGGCAGCATTATTGTGACGAGCTCATGGCACACCTGTGCAATAATCATGATGTAATCATGCCACACCTGTCAGGTGGATCAAGGGTGTCACCTTGTGTTGAAAAGTGGGAGGGCATAATCTAGTCATAGGCTATATGCCCTCCTCCTATAGTGTAGCCTATAGGCCCTGTAGGTCCCCAGCAAATTGATGAAGTGTTGTTAACGTCACAATTATTTGATTTTTTTAGAGAATGTAGAAGAATGACTGTTTACAGATAGTTATGAGATTCTGGACAAAATCATCTCTAACAATAAAAAAAAAAGTCAGATTTGGGTCTGAGAGAAACCATCTCGGGCATCCGTGGCCCTAATAATGTGGACTAAATGAGGGGTCCTTGATATGAAAAAGGCTGAGTCACTGCATTAGTCTGCATGTTAGCCCGGCTTACCACTGATGAAAAGACCAAACATGCATGCTACAGGAAGTGGCTAGCACCTTCTTGCAAGTAGCACCTAACAGTTTCCTCATGGTAACAGGAACACATCAGCAGGGCAGGTTTCAAGTGAAAAACATTTTCAGTGAAATATGGAGCCAAAGAGGAAACTATGAGGGCGCGTCCACATGAACACAGATATCATTGAAAGTGTAGTTTTTACATTTTTTATCAGTCAATAATAAGGCAGAGTGAGAAGTGAGTGAGGATCTTATCCGCTCAAGTTGAACTATTTTAATAATATTTTTTATTAATAATAATAATAATAATAATAATAATAATAGATAGGATTTATATAGCGCCTTTCAAGACACTCAAAGCGCTTCACATATCAGGGGAGGGAACTCAACTCATCCACCACCGATGTGTAGCACCCACCTGGATGATGCACGGCAGCCAGTTTGCACCAGAACGCTCACCACACATCAGCTCTCACGGTGGAGAGTTGAGGACTGAATGTGCCAGCTTCCCCAGGAAAGCCAGTAATGTAATGCAGCATTCACACTCAGCCATATGAAATAACTGTGTTTTAAATAGTTTTTGCAATGTCATGTGAACAGAGAGATATTCTAAAACACTGTTGGTGTGGACAGGGGGGGGGGGATTGCAAACGGAGGAGAAAAATGCATTTTCAGAAATATTTGTGTTCGTGTGGTTCCTGTTCAAACTCAATGTTTTGGAGGTTGCCAGCTCTTGGCATTGCCCACAGTTATAAGACTATGATATATGATTACTAATACTACTACTGTCTGGCAGTATAAGAGCAATACCACAAATACTATCTTTTTCTGAGAGACAGCTTTGATCCCCAGGCCATCAGACAGTAACCTGACGCTGCCAGATGGTTAGTTTCACATTCTGTTTCACAAACACACATCCATCTCGGAATGGAACAACTCAAGCCTTGAAGAGGGCAGTCACTTTTTTAAAGCTACTTGACAGGTGATTGGTTGACCTATCTGTCTATCACCGTCTGGGCATGTTAACTGCAACCAATCAGATCAACTTGCCTCTGACGTAGCAGCCTGCGACGGGAGAGCAGAGAGTGAACAACCAATAGAACTACAAATATCTGAGCATTGAATGATAGCAGTTAGCATGGAGGAATATAGGGTTAGGGTTGGGTTGAAAAAGTTAAAAGGTGTTAACGAACGAACGCCTGATCAGATCTCAAGATCTTAAGGATCCAGCTGGCTTGCGAGGTTAATGAAACTGATCAACAGGTCCATTACACTGCCACCACCCTAACCCACAGGAAACCTTACCCTGCCTATTCTCCCCCCACCCTCCCTCCACACACACCATAGATACAAACACACACACACACACACACACACACACACACACACACACACACACACACACACACACACACACACACACACACACACACACACACACACACACACACACACACACACACACAAACACACCACAACCACAACCACAGCATATACACTTTTTTTGCAGACATTTTGCGAACCTGCACAGGACTTTGCACAGACATTTTGTCACATAACATTGTGCATAGTGTTCTTGTTTGGATATTTATTATTATTCTCTCTTATCTCTACTTATATCTTGTGTTTCTTGATAGATTAATGGCATTCAGAGTGGAAGGCAAAGGAATCATTTCATGGTACGAGAGAAACTTGTTTTCAACTGTGTGCATATGACAATAAACACTTTGACATGACTGACTTTGACAGCAAACACAAAATTTGGCCTAAAGTAAGATGGTTGATATGGAAAGGTTCCTTAGCTAATAGTCCCATCTAGAAGTATCCTCTTTCACTACAAAGGAAGAATACACCTCTCTCATCTACATGTATTCAGTCTACAAAGGCACTTGGTCATATTGCATGTGAATGCTTGAGTGAGACTGTTACGCGCTTCCTTTGTCTTCTCTCTGGCATACCACAACAATTTCCTTGTTTAGACATTTCATAGTTTTTGTGCAACGCCCAAATATCAGTGTATCAGGCTTGTCAGTTTAGGTTATGCATGTTGAGCACAGGGCGAAATAGAGCAGTTTGTCTGAACAGGTGACTGTCTCAGCTGAGGGACAGGGAAGAGACATGGAGGCTGTGATTGGACTGTTGATGATGCTACTCGGACTCTCTCATGGTGAGCTCTTTGACTAGTCGACATATTAATATTCATGATGGTATATTGGGCGAATAAATGTTTTTATGTTGATCCAGTAATCCATATATTCTTCAATGAATACAAATACAAGATCATTATTGATCAAGTATGTGAGTATAGTTATGACCTCATCAGTGATGTTTACTGAAGCTGAATTAACTTCTCTGGCTGGAAATGAGCTGCCTGTCCTGGAGGATCGCTCACTTTTGTCAATAAATTAATTTACAATCTTCACTTTTTTTTCTTTTTTTTGTAATTAATTTGACAGATGTATGCATTAAGATTATCCTGCATACAATCCAGAACTGGAGCTCACAACATTTTGAGAGTTATAATCTGTAAATAGGAACTACAAAGGCCAGAGAGCAGTCTAGGTCTGTTTGGCAAGACCTCTGCTCTTCTTCTCTTCCCTCCTCTTCCCCCTATAAATATGGACAACTGGAATGAATAGTCATTGATTCCTCACAATATTCTTACTGTAAAAAAAAAGAACGTCACTTCATTAAACTGTCAAAAATGTAATCAATAATAATGATGATGATAATAATAATAATAATAATAATAATAATAATTATTATTATTATTATTCCACCAAGCAATACAGTTGATAGTTTTTGTTTCTTTTAAACAGACAAATATGCATTTGTCTGTTTAAAAGAAACATCAGTGATGTTTACTGAAGCTGATGGAACTGAGCTTTTGTCAATAAATGAATTAACAATCTTCACATTATTATTTTTAGTTTTTAGTTTTGTAATTAATTTGACAGATGTATGCATTAACGTTATCCTGCATACAACCCAGAGCTCACAACATTTTGAGAGTTTGTATCTGTATATAGGAACTACAAAGGCCAGAGAGCGGTCTAGGTCTGTTTGTCAAGACCTCTGCTCTTCTTCTCTTCGCCCTATAAATATGGACAACTGGAATGAATAGTCATTGATTCCTCACAATATTCTTACTGTAAAAAAAGAACGTCACTTCATTAAACTGTCAAAAATGTAATCAATAATAATGATGATGATAATAATAATAATAATAATAATAATAACATGCATTCTTCCACCAAGCAATACAGTTGATAGTTTTTGTTTCTTTTAAACAGACAAATGCATATTTGTCTGTTTAAAAGAAACAAAAACTATCATTTGAACAAAGAAGACATAATGAACCTGATTGAGCAAGCAATACAGTTTTTGAACAGCAGCTAAACAACTACAGTTAGTGTATGAATATAAATGAGCTGTCACAGCTGTTTATGTGGCTGCGGTTCCCAAGAAAAACCTTCAGTCTGCATGCTGTGGTCTGAGAGTCAAAGCTACACCTGTTATTCACAAATATATCCCTATATTGTAGCTTCATATTCAATACATTGATATGGCACTGTGGCACATGCCTAGAATCTTGCAGCAGTCATTAACATCGCTGCTGGTATTGTAAGAAATTGATACAGATTGTGATATAGCATAATATATATTTTTTCATCTTGTGTGTTTTTTGTTTGTTTGTTTGTTTTTTAATTTCCAGGTGTGGAAACCTACTGTGATGGGACACAGAACGAGACGTGTTACGGTGCTCTGGGAGGAACTGTGGATATCCGACTGTTGGCTCAAGGAACAAATCTACAAGTCTACAAATTCGCATGGATGAAAAATAAAAAAAACAAAGTTCTTACTGTGAGAAACAATATGGTTCAGCTTAATGACTTCAAAGACAGATCCTCCTTCACTGTGAGTAATGGAACATTTAGGCTACGTAACCTCACCTACTCTGACAGTGCTGAATATGACCTTCATATCTACACAAATGATGGACAGCAGTCGGGAACAAGACAACTTAAACTGTTCATACAAGGTAAATAAGTACTTTAATAAATTGTTGGAGAGATTATTAATAATGATAGAAGACATATTCCACTATCTCATAGCCATTTGTCAACTTCCAGCAGAAAGTAGAAGCCATGCTCAGTTTGGGCTTTATGGGAACAAATAAGGGCTGGGTTTCCCAAAAGCTTCTTTGCGCTAAGAAGCTAATTCAACCCTTCTTAAGGCCCCCTTAAGAAGCAAACGCGTTTCCCAATTGCTTCTTTACGAAGGCATGCGTTTCCCAAAAGCTTCTTAGCGCTAAGAAGCTTCTTTGACCCTTCTTAAGGCTCCCGTAAGAAGCCAACGAAGCCAACGCGTTTCCCGATTGCTTCTTAGCCTAAAATTATCTTCCAATTATCCTCCGTTAAGAAGGCTGCGTTTCCCAAAAGCTTCTTAGCGCTAAGATGATCTTTCGTTAAGAAGGTTTTGTAAGAAGGGTCTGGAGCCTTCTTAACACCTTCTTAATGACAAAACACTGGCAGATCCAGCCGCGTCAGGCAAAAGGAGATACTTGTGTCCACTGTTCCTCTTGTGTTTTTCCCTTTTTCCTTTCTTTCATGTACCCTTTAGTGTTTAAAATTAGGGAACACTTGAAAATCTCCCCTGTATGTATGGTTACTTGTGTTTTAAATGTTTTACCGTAGGCTATATTCCTCTAATCAGAATGGATTACTTTTATAATGTTGTGGATTTATATAGCACCTTTCACAGAACCCAAGGTCGCTTAAATTCTGTAGTGTTTCTCTGTTTTGTTGTATGCTGTGTATGTAAAGCAATTTGAACTGCAGTCCATGTCTGAAATAAATAATGTTTAATAAAGTTTAACATGACCATGATTAGGTGTTAACAGTGTTTCTCAACCACTGAGTCGTGGCCCACTGCTGGGCTCAGAGTGCCATCAAGTGAGCCGCTCCAGTTAAGATGCTTCTTAAGAGCCTTCTATTTTTTTTATTTTTCTCGACTCTTAAGAAGGCGTTTGGGAAACACTTCTTTGGAGCCTTCTTAACTCCTTAAGAAGCTTCTTAACTCCTTAAGAAGCTTCTTAACTCTTAAGAAGCTTCTTTGTTGGGAAACTCAGCCAAGGTCAGTTAGTAATATAAGTGTGAAAAATAAAATGTGTGATTGTTATAATTGATAATACAGTGTCAGTAATATGATTTTCATTAATTTAATTAATGAATGTATTTGTTCCAATCATGATAATGCTGAAAACAACATTTCAATTTTCAATTTACACATTCCATAATTTACACATTGCATGGCCGGAATGTTACAGATAAATTAGTAAAAACTAATTTGACACTAGTTGAGTTGAGCCTGGAGCTAGGTAGCCTATATACTGTATTTTACTATTTGCAAACAAATGCAAACTAGAAAAGAGAAACACTTTAGCCTACATGAAATGCTACAAAGAGAACATTTCCATGACCAAATATACAGTTGTACTGTTACTGTACTGCATCACTGTTGTTGTTTGAAAACCTTGTTAATCCAAAGTTGGTGATTTTCATGTTTTCACATTAATCAAAGGATGACATGAGTGGGTTGGGAAATTGTCAAACCTTTTGTGTTTTATGAAACTCTTTTAAAACCACTGGATCAACTCTAAATGTTTTATGAAACTCTTTTAAAACCACTGGATCAACTCTAAATGCACGGTGCAGAATAGCAGAAAGTGACATTTTGGAGACACAAGGTTTTCACACAACAGTGACAGCAAAATGACTGACACCAGACGACTCCAAGAAATGACATTGACAAAAGATTCTGCCAATGTCCAAACTCATCTGAGTCCATTTCCCTCAGCACCTGTGTCCACTGCCCAGCTGGCTGATGAGTGTCTGTCCCAGGGAGAGGTGATGGTGTCCTGCTCCTCTGAGACGGGGGACAGTCCTCAGTACAGCTGGACTCTGGACGGACGCACACTGAGGGACACCGAGCTCGTCTCTGGTGATAAACCGACAAACAACAACATGACAAACAACAACACGACAAACAACATCACTCTGAAACCAGGCCTGATGGGACTTCTTGTCTGCTTGGTCAAGAATAACATCAGTAAAGCCACTGCAAGCAAGAACATATCAACCTGTCAAGGTGAGCCAGAACATGAAAAAGTGTGATGTTGGGGCGTCCAGGTGCAGTGGTAGATTCTCTGCCTACTAACACGAGGGTCGTGGGTTCGTGGGGTGTGCATACAGGCACAATTGGCTGTACTGCGGGTGGGAAGCGCGATTAAGGGTATGTGTCCTGGTCGCTGTACTAGCGCCTCCTCTGGTTGGTCGGGGCACCTGTCCAAGTGGAAGTGGAACTGTGGCAAATAATGTGATCCTCCCACCTGCTACGTCCTGCCGGTGATACTCCTCGCTGTCAGGTGAAAATAAGCTGCTGGCTACTGCAAATGTGTCAGAGGAAGCATGTGGTAGTAAGACTCTCAACTGGGACAACCTAGCAGGGAATTGGCCAAGTACAATTGGGGACAAGAAGAAAAGGTGTGATGATTATGATGTTGTGACTGTCGTATTTGCCCACAGGCTTCATGTGTGACAACTGTACCTCATCCAATGAGACCAATGCCAAGTATATTAGCGGTAAGTCAATGTTATGGTCACATACAGCTGTCATTCAAGAGCTGTCACTGGTTAGTCTAACTGTCAATCATAGGATGTCATTTGAGTGAATGGAGTAAGGTTACTGGCTAGCTCGTCTCGGTGGGCGGGCCTAATCACCATTCAGACGAGTGGTTTCAGGTGCGCTCGAGATGCCATTGAGAGCTGAGGGAGCACATGAGCCAGTGTGTGAGGGTGAGTGAGCACATGAGCCAGTGTGTGAGGGTGAGGGAGCACATGAGCCAGTGTGAGAGGGTGAGGGAGCACATGAGCCAGTGTGAGAGGGTGAGGGAGCACATGAGCCAGTGTGTGAGGGTGAGGGAGCACATGAGCCAGTGTGTGAGGGTGAGGGAGCACATGAGCCAGTGTGAGAGGGTGAGGGAGCACATGAGCCAGTGTGTGAGGGTGAGGGAGCACATGAGCCAGTGTGTGAGGGTGAGGGAGCACATGAGCCAGTGTGTGAGGGTGAGTGAGCACATGAGCCAGTGTGTGAGGGTGAGTGAGCACATGAGCCAGTGTGTGAGGGTGAGGGAGCACATGAGCCAGTGTGTGAGGGTGAGGGAGCACATGAGCCAGTGTGTGAGGGTGAGGGAGCACATGAGCCAGTGTGTGAGGGTGAGGGAGCACATGAGCCAGTGTGTGAGGGTGAGGGAGCACATGAGCCAGTGTGTGAGGGTGAGTGAGCACATGAGCCAGTGTGTGAGGGTGAGTGAGCCATGAGCCAGTGTGTGAGGGTGAGGGAGCACATGAGCGAGTGTGTGAGGGTGAGGGAGCACATGAGTCAGTGTGTGAGGGTGAGGGAGCACATGAGTCAGTGTGTGAGGGTGAGGGTGCACATGAGCCAGTGTGTGAGGGTGAGTGAGCACATGAGCCAGTGTGTGAGGGTGAGTGAGCACATGAGCCAGTGTGTGAGGGTGAGGGAGCACATGAGCCAGTGTGTGAGGGTGAGTGAGCACATGAGCCAGTGTGTGAGGGTGAGGGAGCACATGAGCCAGTGTGTGAGGGTGAGGGAGCACATGAGCCAGTGTGTGAGGGTGAGTGAGCACATGAGCCAGTGTGTGAGGGTGAGGGAGCACATGAGCCAGTGTGTGAGGGTGAGGGAGCACATGAGCCAGTGTGTGAGGGTGAGGGAGCACATGAGCCAGTGTGTGAGGGTGAGTGAGCCATGAGCAGCTGTGGGAAGACTGAGGCAGTGTGTGGACTCCGTCAGATCAGCGTGGGTCTAAGTTCAACTCAAGTATCAGAAGAGAGACTAGTGAAACAGGAAGTTAACTGCAGATCAAGAGGCTTCCAGATGCTGAGAGTTAACTTTGAATACCAAACCGGTAAAGAGACTGTTGTGAGCGTGGATCTGACCACAGCCCAGTGACTGTTTGTTTGTCAGCGTTTGTCGTCTGTTTGTCGTGTGCTCGTATTAACGGGATGTTGAAGTCAAGTTCAGCACAACACTGTGTGAACTGACCACTGAAGCAGACAGACGTCTACCAGGCAGAGCACTGTGAGGGCAAGAGGGCGAGACGATGGAGGTGTCAAGGTGCAGTTTGGGTCAAGTCAGCAGAGCCAGAGCAACAGTGCAGGAGGCCTCCTCTGTGTCTCACCTATGCTGCAGCCTGATGCTACTGGTCCATTCATTCATCCAAATGTTTATGGATAGTTGGTTTTGATGGTAATGTTGAAACCCCTAGACAACGAGGTAGCCAAAATAGTTATGTGATGAGAGACCAGCTAACTGGCCCGTGACATTCAACATGAGCTGCAACCACGACCAAAGAACCTTTAAGTGAGGCCACCACCACGGGTGGCTCCACAGAGTTCGTTAGAGCCTCCACTCACATCAGACCCTCCAATCAAACCATGACTGTCAAAACCACAGACCCCTGGTACATTAGTATGTGATGATTCATTCACTGATGTCATTTCTCTTTTCATATTATTATCTTTGCATCTCCTGGCAGACTGGCTAACTCAGCATGTGATCTCTTGTCATTTGAACAGGACACATCGGGCTCATTGCTGGTTCTCTGTCGGCGCTGCTCGTTCTCTTAGTGGTTGTGGGCGGAGTCTGCTGTGTTGTGATGAAAAAGAAGAAGAAAGGAACCAGGAAGAAACAAGGTCCACAAACATTCAGCTCTTTTGTATCCACAGTAGAGTGTGCACATATCTGCTGTTGCTAATGATACAGGCTGCAGTTGATCTCCAGATGTGCTGAGTGTCAGGAGAACTGTCACACAGCACGGCTTAACACTGAACACATGCAGCACATTTACTTGCTGTCACTGGGCCTTTGTGATCATGTGATCATCAGCGGACATGTTTTGACCACCTGATTGACCTCCATCTCTCCTCTCCACAGAGAGCGGACAGGACATGACCTACGCTGACGTCCACATCTTGCAGCACCAGGTGAAGTCACGGGAGGAAAAGGCCCACATGGAGGAGGAGGAGGACAGCCAGGTCAATGTGTCGGGGGACCACAGGCAGCTCACTGAGGCCCAGTCGGAGGTGGAGGTCAACGTGCCCACTGAACAGACTGAGGATGACTGCGTGTACGCCAAGGTGGTGAAGAAATAAACTGCTCAGTATTTACAATGTATGCAGAACTGCTGATTGGCTGCCTGATCGGCAGGGTAAGGGGGGGGGGGGGTGCATATCATGGTGCAGATGCGGAAAACCTCCAAAACCAACATGGCAGCTCCTTGTAGAAGAAAACTGAGACAGAACATGTCAAACCAGATTGCAAAACTAATGGCTTGTAGAAGCACATGTTTTTCCAGGAAGGAAGCTAATAGCTTCCTATTCATAGCTTTCAAGGGGCGTTACGTGCTGCCGGGAACGCCCACCTGGCGGTCAAAAAACAAACTTGTTCATTCGCTGCCAGCCAAGTCGACTAGTTTCTCACGCAGTGTTTGTTCAGCCGTTTGTACACACGTCTTTGCAGCCAACATTTCCTCAAAGGTAAGCTCAAGTAACGTTACAATAATGATTAAAATACCCCGTTAACGTTACTTGAGCTTACCTTTGATGAAATGTTGGCTGCAAAGACGTGTGTACTTTGATGGTAGCCATTTGCCCTCCCCAGCGACTGAACCACGTCTAATCGCACAAATCCACAACCTCCTCCTGTCTGAGTTTTCTTTCTCCGACGGCATTCTGTAAAAGCACAAGCCAGGCGAAAATGCCGGATACCTGTTGTGCTATCGGTTGCACTAACCGACGAGGAGACACGCCTGGCTTGTGCTTTTACAGAATGCCGTCGGAGAAAGAAAACTCACACACACACACCCACACCCACACCAGTCCCCTTACGAGGGAACTGCTTTTTACTGGCAGAGCTGTGCTGCGCGTTTCCAATATGAAGCAGACACTGGAGTCACGGTGCAAAGTGAATCGATTCACCGTGTCAGTATGTCACTAATGAAACAGAGCTGTGCTGCGTTTAAATATTCCTGACTGGAAACTGGAGGAAAAAAGACCGCTTTTTGATGCATCTGCGTCTGGTCAGTGTTAAGCGCCATTGTTGTTTTGAGTTTTGACCGCCAGAAGGGGCGTTCCTTGTACTTACGTAACGCCCCTTGAAAGCTATGAATAGGGCAACAATACAGAGTCAGTCACACTTGTCACATTCTGTGAGTCGTTAGGTTGAAACATGACTAAAGTATATCTGTACTGTACGGACAAGGAGAAACTTGTTTTTCATCATATGGGAGCTTTAATGAATGTGCCAAAGCTTGCTCATCTCATCCTCAATATTAGACATTCATTCATGAGTGAATGCATTTTATAATGAAATAGAGGTTATGTACTTATGTGTGTGTATATTGTGTGTATGTATATAATGTATATGTTTTATTTAGATATACTATTATATGTATGACTGTGTCTCAACTCTTATTAATGAGTGGTAGTCAACCTTTGTTTTTATTGGGGGTATTGTGTTTGCCCTGTATGTCGAGTGACACAATAATAAAATGATCTATCTACTATCTCTCTCTCTCTCTGTATCCTATAATATAATATAATACTATACTAGATCAAATACCATACTACACATTCACACCTACGGGCAAATTAGAGTCATCAGTTTACCTGACCATGTCTTAGGACTGTAGGAAGACACCGGTAGTCCCACTTATCTAGGGACCACCTCTAGGGACTACTCGACTGCAATTGCCGTTTTAGTTTGTGTATATTGTGTGTATGTATATAATGTATGTATAAAGTTTTATTTAGATATATATTCTATTATATGTATGACTGTGTCTCAACTCTTATTGAGTGGTAGTCAACCTTTGTTTTTATTGGGGGTATTGTGTTTGTCCTGTATGTCAAGTGACACAATAATAAAATGATCTATCTACTATCTCTCTCTCTCTCTGTATCCTGGCTATAATATAATATAATACTATACTAGATCAAATACCATACTACACATTCACACCTACGGGCAAATTAGAGTCATCAGTTTACCTGACCATGTCTTAGGACTGTAGGAAGACACCGGTAGTCCCACTTATCTAGGGACCACCTCTAGGGACTACTCGACTGCAATTGCCGTTTTAGTTTGACAAGCCTTCTAATTGACATGTAATCAGATTCAGTACAGTTTAATTACATGTTTATAAGTCAATCTTGTTGCTGTATTTCTTTTACTTTACTCTTCTGATTGAAATCCATGATCCACCTCGCTTTTGGAAAAAATCACACCCAGGTTTAGAAGTAAGTGGTGCAGGTGGTTTAGTCCCTGGGTTGTGCAGGTCACCCCCTTCTGCCCCGCCCCCCTCTCCATATGCATAGGCTACTCCTGATTGGTCAATCCTCTGGACACCTTGTGCTACAAATAGACACGTCATATTATAAAAGCGGCTGCATGGCTTAAAAACTGGCAGGAACAAAGTGAAGTGCTCAGTTTGTTGCCAGGCAGAGTGGGAAGTGAGTGAGGATCTTATCTGTTGAACTATTTTACACTCTTTGTTCGACCAACCATGGGGGTGTGGAGTCCGCACGACCGCACCATGTCATTAGTCCATGGGTACCAGATTCCGGTACCACTCAAGGTGGCAAAACTTGCTTATAATTTTTGATAAGACACATGTCTGTAGATGATATTTTGGTATGATAGCCATTCCTTAGTGGTAGCTGTGACACAGTTACCAGCTCATGAAGTGAACCACCCCTAAAGTAAATTGCATTTAGACGCTGGTGCATATCCTGGGTTAGGCATATGGTCAGGGCATTTTTCAATGTTTGGTACTATTGTTTTTGGTCCTATTTTAAATGGGACCTTCTTAGCTTTCATTTAAGGCAACTGCTGCTAACAACAACTGCTGTTTGCTTCAAGAGGAAACCTGCCTATCTCTGCTGCCAAAAGGGCCTAAACACCTCGGCCCTTTTCACACCTAGAAAACATCCACTTTGCACTCAACAAGAACAAGAACAGCTCAGAAGTTAACTGAAAATGCATGCTGACATAAGCATGATCCCATCATTTTTTACTAATCTATTCATATCCTAATTAATATTAGGTCAATAATAGATTAGTGTAATTGTGTTAATATTCCCATGAAATACTTTGGCCTAGATGTTATTTTCTAATGTTAGAAGTAACTGGTCAAGATGAGCTCTGATAATAAGACTGTTGGTAGGGGGGCTCAGCCCCTAATCAGAATGTGACATGCAGATGTGATGGGGCCAGTTTTGTATATTTTTATCTGTTCAGTTTGACAGAGAACTGCCGTCTGACTGTCCCTGAAGGCCACAGCTGTGGCCTAATCACAGAAAGTACCCTCACCTGTGCAGGCAGCACAGGTGAGGGTATATAAGGAGCCACAGTCAATGAGAGAGATTGAAAAAGAGAGCAGAGAGGAGAAAGATGGCTGACTGACAGGAGTCCAGACGGAGGAGCGGCGGAGATGGGGAGCAGCGTTCAGCCCTGCCTGCGGCTTGGGTGAGATGCAGGTGTGAGCGGCTTGGCCGCTGAGTACCCCTCTCTCCAGGCGTACCTATGGGCGCACCGTGGCGGATTCACGGGGGAGAAGGAGAGAGGGGGAAGGCCCGGAAGCCGCTCCACCTGGAACTGGGAGCCGCAGGCGGGGTGGGGCTCCCCAGTCTCTTACAGATGCCGTTCCTCGTCCAGACGAGAGGGACAGAGACACACAGAGGAGGGAAGCAGGAGAGACGTACAGGACGAGACGGGAGAGCCAACACCCGCAAACTCCAAGGAAAGGACACGGTCGAGAGCCAGAGAGAGGGAGGAGAAGCCGCCACCGAGAGACGAGACGTTGTGTGTGAGCCAGGTGACGCAGATCTGAGACAAGGGTCATCCCACAGAAGAGCGACACAGAGACCAAACGCAGACCGGAGCCGAGCGGTGTAGCGGTGACCAGCGCTGATCGCCGGTGAAAGCCAGGGGGAAGCCAAGGACCCGCAGCAGAGGGGTAAACGTTTCAATCATCTAATTGCAGCGCCGCAGAGCCAGCTGGCTACGCCTCTTGACACGGTCTGGCTACGCCTCTTGACACGGTCTGGCTACGCCTCTTGACACGGTCTGGTATACACATCACCCTTCAAAATAAAATACTCGTTATTTTTCTCTTGATTTAAAGAATTACAAGAACAATTATGCTTTCTATCTTCCACACTGAGCGTACCCAGCGAGCATTTTTTGGTTGAAAAGACGTTTAAAAAACGTTTAGGGTCAACGTTGAAAAAACGTGCAAGGAAGGTTTGAAAGTGAAAGTTTTTTCACCCACTATTTGCAGACGTTTATTGAACGTTCAGATTTAGACCATATTTCACCAGGTTCTTAAATTAAAAATTCAGCAGCGCACACCCCGCTTTCCCACATTCAAGCCAGTCCGCTTAACGCGCTGAGCTATACATTTTCTTATACTCTATAGAGAGCTGGGCACATATATACTCTATCTCGCACACAACTTGTAGACTACATGATTGTCGACGATCGGGAGTTAAGTTATTTTATGTGATGTGTACGAGACTATTATATTAATGTAACAGACTAAAATTATGTTGTGTGTGTGTGTGTTGTCTATAGGCTGTAGCCTATGGCTTCAGAGGTTACTTCATTTAACACCAGAGACTGAGGAGGTACACAGAGCCTCCTCGCAGAGGAATAACATAGCGTGCCCAGAGCACCTCGTTCCGCACTTGGTGCAGACCGGTGCAGACTTGCTTTGGTCTAGTCTAGTCAGTCACGGTTAGTATAGCTAGCAATTAAGTACTTGCGCATGCATGTTGCGGCAGGAACTGAATTCATTATTTTATAGTATTGCGCTAAACTATTAACCATAGTTGTGTCCTGGAAGCTTTTTGCTGGCACCACATAGCCTATATAGTCCCATATTTATGATATTTCATGTGACATAAAATGCGTTGAAATGTAGTTTTCGTATAGACCAGATTTCAACGCTCAGTTACACAATAAAATGGACAAATGCCAATCCACACACTATCAATATTGCCTCTATTCCAAGCTACAACAAATGTTTTAACAATATGATGAACCAAATTGTGTTTTTTTACACGTTGACGTTGTAACCGCATTTTAGCCGGTTGAAAAGAGGGTGAAATTAGGTCTTAGACGTTCAAACCCAATATCACCCAGATTTCAACTAAAAATCAACGTTGAAAAAACGTTTTGTGCTCGCTGGGTAGTTAGGCTCGTTTTTCAACTCACCCAACACATTTTGTTTTTCATACTGTATATTTTATGGATTTGGAAAATGTTTCTAAATCATTTTTAAAGGTTGTAGACAGAGTAGAGTTTTGCTATACAGTATTTACATTTCTGTATAAAATATTTGGTCAAAATAATTACATTGTTCATTAAAAATTAAATTTTTTTACCTTCAATGAATATTCAAAATTTGACAGTTTCAAGTATAAATGGTGGTAGTGCATCAATGCTATATTTAATCCATAAATAAAAATAAATAATATAAAAATAAATAAATAAATACATGTGTATTTATGCCAGCTGGCCAGCTGGCGTAGCCAGCTGGCTCTGCGGCGCTGCAATTAGATGTATCTCAAACGTTTCGACGAGCCCCTCTGTCGAGTTAAGTACCTGTTTTACCCCTGGCTCCGTCCTCCCTGCTTGCACTTTATTCAATACGCCGATGGCCGGATTTTAATACCATTCTAGCCTTTTAATATTTGTCACTTCCCCCTTGTTTTGATCGGGCCCTTTTATCTCCAGCCAGTTTTTAATCGTCCACTGTCCCATTTTAATTCCCCCCTGTCAAGCCCACCGGGACTCTTTTTTGGCCGTTAGAACAGCTCACTAACTCCTCAACCTCAATCGGAGTGCCGTGTTTATATGCATGTTTTTGAGCTTAATACCTACGGGTTCGTTTTTATAAGAGTGCAGTGGCTGTTGAAACGGATATATTTTTTGATGTGGAACTATGTGCATTGAGTGACAGTTAGCTGACGCTATACTTTGGCCCCATCAAGGGAACCGGAGGACCAGGACGGGAGACCAGAGCCGGAAGCAGCGACGATTGGACTTTTTAGCATAGTACTGGACTTGGGGCCGGGCCGGGGAAATCATTTTAATATATTTTTGTAATAAACATGGTTAACTTTTTACCTTGGGTTTTTAGTGGTTTTTTACTCTGCTCACTCCTGATTTTAAAGAACCTGTGTGACCACCTCTTTTATTCTTAATGAGTTCCTAGTCTCTTTTAAAACTAGGTGGCGTTGTCGGCAACACGTTTAGAATATTAACCAGGTTTTTTATGTGGTTTTAGCCACGTTACACATACAGTGCCTCACAAAAGTGGTTGAACACCCCCCCCCCCCCACCACCAGCAGCAGCTAAACAACTAATATAGCCAGTTCAGTAGTACATTTTTTTTTTTAATGAAAAATGTAATATGTGCTGTTTGAAGTATCCACCAACCCCTTTCACTTTGGCAAACCTCAACTCAAATACACAGTGGAGTCCACTGCAATGAATGCAAGGGCAGAACCGAAGCTGCCCTGGCATTATAGCTACACTCACTGAGCACTTTACTGGAACCCCAGACTAATACTGGGTAGGTATCAGCTTTCAGCTCGGTGTTAACCGGCTACCAAAGTGACATCCGCCTTAAGGTTTGACGTGTTGCATTCTGAGATACTTTTCTGCTGACCAAAGTTGTTGTTTTTGCACCATTCTGTGTAAATTCTTGAGACTGTTGTGATATCAGCAGTTTCAGAAGGGTTGTACCAACAACCATGCCGTGCCGCGGTCAAAGTCTCTTATGGTGTGAGTTGCATATGTTAATTAGTTTGTTCAGCCATAGTAACCACACGCAATGCCAGCATTGGTAAAATAGCTGTTGAATTCAACAATTTGATCAGAGTGAAATAAATTATAAACAATAAACACATGTTGCATGCAGGTGTAATTACCCCTCAAGTAGGTCAACAACAGACACGTTTGATGTTAAATCCGACAGACCAGAGCTTTGAAATGAAACCCACCACGTCTCTTGCCCAGGACAAAACTATCCCTTATTTTGACAGAATGTTCCATATGTTTATGGGCAATTAGAGGGTTATTGTGCTTTTGACTTTAATTGAATGTACCTGTGCTGTAAATCCTGTGTTAAGACAGCATCCAAAATTAGCACCAGCCAAATGCTGGTAAAATATGCACCAGCCAAATGCTGGTAAAATATGCAAGTGGCTGGTAGATTTGCTTCACTCACCATCCAAAAAAACCACAATGGTCTATCGAGTGGCTGGTAAAATGTTTACATTCACTAGCCATTTGACTGGACAAAAAAGTTAATTTTGGACCCTGTATTGAGATCCAGGTGAATGTATTTCTTGTTGTGCTGTTGGTTTTTGAGTGTTCAGGTGGCTGTGCTATAAATCCTGTTGAGTCAGGTGAATGTGTCTTAGTTAATCTGGCTTTAATTCTGCATACCGGTATGTGCACTGTGAGGGGGGGCTCTTTGTGACCATGCACAGGGGCCCATGTCATATTCCGCCTATGGGGCATAAGATGTTGGGAGAAGTACATTCCTCTATACCGGTGGAGAGGAGTGGAACAAAATCCCTAACGGAATTGAATCTGCAAATTCTCTAAATGGTTTTAAAAATCTGAAAAGATTATTGCTGAGTAAACTAGAGTAATGTGCAAGCCTTCTGTTGTCATGGTTATTGAACTTGTGTGTTTTTGTTGATTGTTCTATTTGGTTTATTTGATGTTGTATGTCCTGTTTTTATAAGACCAGGGACCATGTTGGAAATAAGTGTTCACACTATTAGATGTCTCTCTTGGATTTTGTTATTCTATATCCATGAAATCAATCAATCAGATACTCTGGTACCAGACCTATGAGCATCCTTATGCTTGACTATGGTGTGTGTTAGGGCCAATCCATGTCTAAAGCACAGAAGTCCAATAATAGAACACTCAGGTTCAGATCAGGAAACCATCCCAATCATGCCCCTCCAAGTGCTGTGAGCAGTGGCGGACTGCATAATCGGGCACGTCGGGCAAATGCCCGGTGGCCTGGCCTGGCCTGCCAATTTTTTTTTTTTTTTTTTGCAGGCCAGGCCAGGCCACTCACTGAACAGCAGGCCAGGCGCCGCCTACTGGTTTACTAGTGGTTTTATTACTTTATTCAGGTTTAAAGTGTGTGCATCTCATTGTAAAATTGGACTTGGCCCAAATTGGGCTTCAAACGGCTCAAATTGGGCTTCAAACGGCCCAAATCGGGCTTTAAACTACCCAAATCTGGCTTTAAACTACCCAAATCTGGCTTCAAACGGCCCAAATTGGGCTTCAAACGCCCCAAATTGAGCTTCAAACGCCCCAAATCTTTCGCCGCCGCCCTTCGGACGCCGGCACGCGCGTCGGCCCGTATCGGCCTGGCCTGCTTGGTATCTAATGCCCGGCCTGAATTATGATCCCAGTCCGCCCCTGGCTGTGAGCATTCCAGTTTTTGTGTTTTGTGTTTCTCATGTTCCTTGATGCCACAGGGCTAAAATACAATTTAGGCAGAAATTGTGGAAAAATGTCTGTCATTGATGGGTTGAAGAGCTCAAGTCACCTCTATATGTGTCAGAAAAAAATCACAACTGGCCTTAAATGAAATCTAAGAAGGTCCCCTTTAAAATAGGACCAAAAACAATAGTACAAAAGATTGAAAAATGTCCTGACCATGTACCCAGGATATGCACCAGCGTCTAAAATGCAATTTACTTTAGGGGTGGTTAACTTCATGAGCTGGTAGCTGTGTCACAGCTACCACTATCATACCAAAATATCATCTACAGACTTGTATGTTATAAAAAATCATAAGCAAGGTTTGCCACCTTGAGTGGTACCGACAAGTGAGATTTTGAGCTCTGGCCCATGGACTACATAGGACATAACAGTGTTTGAAATAGTTTTGTGTTGTCGTGTAGACGGAGAGATATTCTAAAACACCGTGGATGTGGCCTCTGGTGGCCATATTGGAGGTTGCCGGCTCTTGGCAGTGGCCACAGTTATAAGACTATAATACACTGTATTATTACTAATACTACTAGTGCCAAAAACACTAAGAGAAATGCCACCTTTTTCTGAGGGACAGCTTTTACCCCCAGGCCATCAGACTGATCAACAGATGCAATCCACTGCCCCTGACCACGCTAACCCACCTCCAGTCATTATACAGGAAACTTCACTCTGCCCAGTGCCCCACACGCATGCATGCACACGCGCACACACACCCACCCACACCCACACACACGCACGCACGCACACACACACACACACGCACACACGCACACAACCTCCATGCAAAAGTTTTAGCCTTCTGTCGAAAACTGTGCCCGCTAAAGGGTGGTGAACTTTTTGTGTGACTTCTAGAGCTGCTGATCACAGCTAATAAATATCCAAAGAAGAAGAACTCTCTACAATATACAGAGCAATAATGTTACGTGACCAAATCAAATGTCTGTGCAAATGTTTGCAAAATGTCTCTGCAAAAAATGTCTATATGCAGACAGCGGGTCTGTGGTTGTGCAGTGTGTGTGGTTAGTTTGTGTGTGTGTGTGTGTGTGTGTGTGTGTTCATGCCACAAACACACATTCACACACACAGGAGGCGTTGGGGGGGGGGGGGGGGGAGGCAAATTGTCATATGTAGTCGCAGCTTTTGTGAATTTGCACTTATAATTATTATTATTATTGTTGTTGTATCTCTAATCTTGATATCCTGTGTTTCTTGATAGATAAATGGCATTTAGAGTGGAAGGCAAAGGAAGAATTCCATGGTAGACGGTAGATGGTGGACGTTGGGGGCCAGATTGAGATGGTCCAGGGGCCGGGGCCGGCCCTGTGGTCACATTTTGCCCATGTATTGAATAAACACTTTGACTGACAAAAAGATATAGGCCTACTTCAACTTATTGATCGGTAGATATGGAAAAGTTCCTTAGCCCCATCTAGAAGTATGTTTCAATGATTGTTGTTTTCTCACTGCCATATTATAGAGGTGCCTTGAACACCTTAGAAGTCTCAGCTCAAATCCTCTTTTGCTATGAAGGAAGAATACACCCGTCTCCTCCATTCAGTCTATTAAAGGCACTTGGCCATATTGTGTGTGATGCTTTAGTGAGACTGATAAACACTTCCTTCTTCCGTCTTCTCTCTACCTACTGTATAAATAGGCCTACAGGCTACCACAACAATTTCCTTGTTTAGACATTTCATAGTTTCTGTGCGATGACCATACCAGTGTATCATATCAGACTTGACAGAGTAGGTTATGCATGTTGAGCACAGGGTGAAATAGAGCAGTTTGTCTGAACAGGTGACTGTCTCAGCTGAGGGACAGGGAGACATGGAGGCTGTGATTGGACTGTTGATGATGCTACTCAGACTCTCTCATGGTGAGTTCTTTGACTAGTCTACATATTAATGTTCATGATGGTATATTGTGTGAATAAACTGTTTTGTGTTGAACCAGTAATCCATATATTCTTCAATGAATACAAATAAAAGATCATTATTGATCAAGTATGTGAGTATAGTTATGACCTCATCAGTGATGTTTACTGAAGCTGAATGAGCTTCTCTGGCTGGAAATGAGCTGCCTGTCCTGGAGGATCGCTCGCTTTTGTCAATAAATTAATTTTACAATCTTCACTTTTTTTTTATTTTTTTTTTATGTTTTGTAATTAATTTGACAGATGTATGCATTAAGATTATCCTGCATACAATCCAGAACTGGAGCTCACAACATTTTGAGAGTTATAATCTGTAAATAGGAACTACAAAGGCCAGAGAGCGGTCTAGGTCTGTTTGTCAAGACCTCTGCTCTTCTTCTCTTCCCTCCTCTTCCCCCTATAAATATGGACAACTGGAATGAATTGTCATTGATTCCTCACAATATTCTTACTGTAAAAAAAAAGAACGTCACTTCATTAAACTGTCAAAAATGTAATCAATAGTAATGATAATAATAATAATAATAATAATAATAGCATGCATTCTTCCAAGCAATACAGTTGATCGTTTTTGTTTCTTTTAAACAGACAAATATGCATTTGTCTGTTTAAAAGAAACAAAAACTATCATTTGAACAAAGAAGACATAATGGGGCGGCTTTAGCTCAGGAGATAGAGCGGGTCGGCCAATGATGCAAGGGTTGGCGGTTCGATCCCCGCTCCCTCCCAGCTGCTGTCGTTGTTTCCTTGGGCAAGACACTTAACCCTCCTTGCCTCGTATGAATGTAGACATGAATGATCGTGGTCGGAGGGGCCGTTGAGCACCGATGTGTGGCTGCCGCGCTTTCGAACCACCGGTACGAATGGTGTGAACGAATAATGATTCTGTGAAGCGCTTTGAGCACTTGGAAAGGCGCTATATAAATCCAATCATTATTATTATAATGAACCTGATTGAGCAAGCAGTACAGTTTTTGAAGAGCAGCTAAACAACTAGTAGTGATTTACAGTTAGTGTATGAATATAAATGAGCTGTCACAGCTGTTTATGTGGCTGCGGTTCCCAAGAAAAACTTTCAGTCTGCACGCTGTGGTCTGAGAGTCAAAGTTACACCTGTTGTTCACAAATATATCCGTATACTGTAGCTTTATATCCAATACATTGATATGGCACTGTGGCACATGCATAGAATCTTGCAGCGGTCATTAACATCGCTGCTGGTATTGTAAGAAATTGATACAGATTGTGATATAGCATAATATATATTTTTTCATCTTGTGTGTTTTTTGTTTGTTTGTTTGTTTGTTTTTTAATTTCCAGGTGTGGAAACCTACTGTGATGGGACACAGAATGTGACATGTTACGGTGCTCTGGGAGGAACTGTGCATATCCAACTGTTGACTGAAAAAACAGTCTACATACTTACATGGGTAAAAAATCAATCATCCACAGTTCTTACTGTGAGAGACAATATGGTTCTGGTTAATAAATTCAAAAACAGATCCTCCTTCACTGTGAGTAATGGAACATTTAGGCTACGTAACCTCACCTACTCTGACAGTGCTGAATATGACCTTAAGAGCTACAATAAGCATGGAGAGCTGTCGGAAACAAGAAAACTAGAACTGTTCATACAAGGTAAATAAGTACTTTAATAAATTGTTGGAGAGATTATTAATAATGATAGAAGACATATTCCACTATCTCATAGCCATTTGTCAACTTCCAGCAGAAAGTAGAAGTGTGGGTTTTATGAGAACAAACTCAGTTAGTAATGTAACTGTCAAAAATTAAATGTGTGATTGATATAATTGATAATACAGTGTCAGTAATATGATTTTCATTAATTTAATTAATTAATGTATTTGTTCCAATCATGATGATGCTGAAAACAACAACATTTAAATTTTCTATTTACACATTCCACAATTTACACATTCTACAATTTACACATTGCATGGCCGGAATGTTACAGATAAATTAGTAAAAACTAATTCGACACTAGTTGAGTTGAGCCTGGAGCTAGGTAGCCTATACTGTATTTTACTATTTGCAAACAAATGCACACTAGAAAATAGAAATGTAGCCTATATGAAATGCTACAAAGAGAACACTTCCATGACAAAATAAACAGCTGTACTGTTACTGTACTGCATCACTGTTGTTGTTTGAAAACCTTGTTAATCCAAAGTTGTTGATTTTCATGTTTTCACATTAATCAAAGGATGACATGAGTGGGTTGGGAAATTGTCAAACCTCTTGTGTTTTATGAAACTCTTTTAAAACCACTGGATCAACTCTAAATGCACGGTGCAGAAACGGACATTTTGGAGACACAAGGTTTTCACACAACAGTGACAGCAGACTGACTGACACCAGACGACTCCAAGAAAGTACACTGACAAAAGATTCTGACAATGTCCAAACTCATCTGAGTCCATTTCCCTCAGTGCCTGTGTCCACTGCCCAGCTGGCTGATGAGTGTCTGTCCCAGGGAGAGGCGATGGTGTCCTGCTCCTCTGAGACGGGGGACAGTCCTCAGTACAGCTGGACTCTGGACGGACGCACACTGAGGGACACCGAGCTCGTCTCTGGTAACAACACGACAAACAACATCACTCTGAAACCAGGCCTGACGGGACTTCTTCTCTGCTTGGTCAAGAATAACATCAGTAAAGCCACTGCAAGCAAGACCATATCAATCTGTGAAGGTGAGCCAGAACATATGAAAAAGTGTGATGTTGGGGCGTCCAGGTGCAGTGGTAGATTCTCTGCCTACTAACACGAGGGTCGTGGGTTCGAGCCCCCGTATTCCCTCCGGCTTGGTCGGGTGTGCATACAGGCACAATTGGCCGTCTCTGCGGGTGGGAAGCGCGGTTAAGGGTATGTGTCCTGGTCGCTGTACTAGCGCCTCCTCTGGTCGGTCGGAGCACCTGTCCAAGTGGAAGTGGAACTGGGGCAAATAATGTGATCCTCCCACCTGCTACTTCCTGCCGGTGATACTCCTCGCTGTCAGGTGAAAATAAGCTGCTGGCTACTGCAAATGTATCAGAGGAAGCATGTGGTAGTAAGACTCTCAACTGGGACAACCTAGCAGGGAATTGGCCAAGTACAATTGGGGACAAGAAGAAAAGGTGTGATGATTATGATGATGTGACTGTCGTATTTGCCCACAGGCTTCATGTGTGACAACTGCACCTCATCCAATGACACCAATGCCCAGTATATTAGCGGTAAGTCAATGTTATGGTCACATACAGCTGTCATTCATGAGCTGTCACTGGTTAGTCTAACTGTCAATCATAGGATGTCATTTGAGTGAATGGAGTAAGGTTACTGGCTAGCTCGTCTCGGTGGGCGGGCCTAATCACCATTCAGACGAGTGGTTTCAGGTGCGCTCGAGATGCCATAGACCAAATCACCGTGACGTCACCATGTAAACAAATTTACTTCCGGGTACCACTTGGGGAAGGCGGCAGGTTTAAATGTGCGTGTTGTCAAATAAATGCTGTCAAACCCTCTCGTTGTTTTCGGCCGACTACTTTCAATTTAAATGGTTAAACGGTTGGTAAACATGCTTGTCCGACGTATCTAGCCTTTCTTCTGTGTTTGTTTTATGTAGTGTTAGCTAGCTAATAATGTTTGTTTGTCTGTCAAACTCGCTGTTTTTTTGCAGACTCGTAACCTCGCGTCACCAGGCTCTTCTCGGCGAGAAAGAGCCTGGTACAGACAGAGCTACTGACGCCACGTCAATTTAATTTAGCTTCAAGTCTACTCTAGTCTGGTCCAACAGGTAAATTAGCTAGTCTGGTCTCCACTAACGTTAGTGAAAGTGTTGTTATGAATGATATTAAACAACACAACACGGACGAACCATTTTTGTCTTCTTTGTCTGTTTTTGTCTTCAACACGTCAGTTTGTGCCGTCCACCGCCATTATAATGTGTGGACCTCAGGGGTACCCGGAAGTAAATGTAAACATCCCGCTGATTTGGTCTATTGAGAGCTGAGGGAGCACATGAGCCAGTGTGTGAGGGTGAGGGAGCACATGAGCCAGTGTGTGAGGGTGAGGGAGCACATGAGCCAGTGTGTGAGGGTGAGGGAGCACATGAGCCAGTGTGTGAGGGTGAGGGAGCACATGAGCCAGTGTGTGAGGGTGAGGGAGCACATGAGCCAGTGTGAGGGAGACTGAGCCAGTGTGTGAGGGTGAGTGAGCCATGAGCAGCTGTGGGAAGACTGAGGCAGTGTGTGGACTCCGTCAGATCAGCGTGGGTCTAAGTTCAACTCAAGTATCAGAAGAGAGACTAGTGAAACAGAAAGTTAACTGCAGATCAAGAGGCTTCCAGATGCTGAGAGTTAACTTTGAATACCAAACCAGTAAAGAGAGACTGTTGTGAGCGTGGATCTGACCACAGCCCAGTGACTGTTTGTTTGTCAGCGTTTGTCGTCTGTTTGTCGTGTGCTCGTATTAATGGGACCTCCATGTTGAAGTCAAGTTCAGCACAACACTGTGTGAACTGACCACTGAAGCAGACAGACGTCTACCAGGCAGAGCACTGTGAGGGCAAGAGGGCGAGAAGATGGAGGTGTCAAGGTGCAGTTTGGGTCAAGTCAGCAGAGCCAGAGCAACAGTGCAGGAGGCCTCCTCTGTGTCTAACCTATGCTGCAGCCTGATGCTAACATTGGTCCATTCATTCATCCAAATGTTTATGGATAGTTGGTTTTGATGGTAATGTTCAAACCCCTAGACAACGAGGTAGCCAAAATAGTTATGTGATGAGAGACCAGCTAACTGGCCCGTGACATTCAACATGAGCTGCAACCACGACCAAAGAACCTTTAAGTGAGGCCACCACCACGGGTAAAAAGACCGGCTCCACAGAGTTCGTTAGAGCCTCCACTCACATCAGACCCTCCAATCAAACCATGACTGTCAAACCCCACAGACCCCTGGTACATTAGTATGTGATGATTCATTCACTGATGTCATTTTTCTTTTCATATTATTATCTTTGCATCTGATGTGATGCATGTGATCTCTTGTCATTTGAACAGGACACATCGGGCTCATTGCTGGTTCTCTGTCGGCGCTGCTCGTTCTCTTAGTGGTTGTGGGCGGAGTCTGCTGTGTTGTGATGAAAAGGAAGAAGAAAGGAACCAGGAAGAAACAAGGTCCACAAACATTCTGCTCTTTTGTATCCACAGTAGAGTGTGCACATATCTGCTGTTGCTAATGATACAGGCTGCAGTTGATCTCCAGATGTGCTGAGTGTCAGAACTGTCACACAGCACGGCTTAACACTGAACACATGCAGCACATTTGCTTGCTGTCACTGGGCCTTTGTGATCATGTGATCATCATCTGACATGTTTTGACCACCTGATTGACCTCCATCTCTCCTCTCCACAGAGAGCGGACAGGACATGACCTACGCTGACGTCCACATCTTGCAGCGTCAGGCGAAGGCACGGGAGGAAAAGGCCCACATGGAGGAGGAGGAGGACAGCCAGGTCAATGTGTCGGGGGACCACAGGCAGCTCACTGAGGCCCAGTCGGAGGTGGAGGTCAATGTGCCCACTGAACAGACTGAGGATGACTGCGTGTACGCCAAGGTGGTGAAGAAATAAACTGCTCAGTATTTACAATGTATGCAGAACTGCTGATTGGCTGCCTGATCGGCAGGGTAAGGGGGGGGGGGGGGGTGCATATCATGGTGCAGATGCGGAAAACCTCCAAAACCAACATGGCAGCTCCTTGTAGAAGAAAACTGAGACAGAACATGTCAAACCAGATTGCAAAACTAATGGCTTGTAGAAGCACGTTTTCCCAGGAAGGAAGCTAATAGCTTCCTATAGGGCAACAATACAGAGTCAGTCACACTTGTCACATTCTGTGAGTCGTTAGGTTGAAACATGACTAAAGTATATCTGTACTGTACGGACAAGGAGAAACTTGTTTTTCATCAGATGGGAGCTTTAATGAATGTGCCAAAGCTTGCTCATCTCATCCTCAATATTAGACATTCATTCATGAGTGAATGCATTTTATAATGAAATAGAGGTTATGTACTTATGTGTGTATATTGTGTGTATGTATATAATGTATATGTTTTATTTAGATATACTATTATATGTATGACTGTCTCAACTCTTATTAATGAGTGGTAGTCAACCTTTGTTTTTATTGGGGGTATTGTGTTTGTCCTGTATGTCGAGTGACACAATAATAAAATGATCTACCGGTATCTACTATCTCTCTCTCTGTATAATATAATACTATACTAGATCAAATACCATACTACACATTCACACCTACGGGCAAATTAGAGTCATCAGTTTACCTGACCATGTCTTAGGACTGTAGGAAGACACTGGTAGTCCCACTTCTCTAGGGACTACTCCACTGCAATAGACTACTTGCACAACTCCACTACTTCCTGAAATGAGTAGGGCATCTTGGTTTCCTGTCCTACAATATTGGATGAACTGATTAATGTCAGGTGTGCCTGATCACTGTTGTTGTGACTGCAGCAGTCAGGCATCCCTGACATTAATCAGTTCATCCAATAGTGTAGGAGAGGAAACCAAGATGCCCTACTCATTTCAGGAAGTAGTGGAGTTGTGCAAGTAATCTATTGCCGTTTTAGTTTGACAAGCCTTCTAATTGACATGTAATCAGATTCAGTACAGTTTAATTACATGTTTATAAGTCAATCTTGTTGCTGTATTTCTCTTACTTTACTCTTCTGATTGAAATCCATGATCCACCTCGCTTTTGGAAAAAATCACACCCAGGTTTAGAAGTAAGTGGTGCAGGTGGTTTAGCCCCTGGGTTGTGCAGGTCACCCCCTTCTGCCCCGCCCCCCTCTCCATATGCATAGGCTACACCTGATTGGTCAATCCTCTGGACACCTTGTGCTACAAATAGACACGTCATATTATAAAAGCGGCTGCATGGCTTAAAAACTGGCAGGAACAAAGTGAAGTGCTCAGTTTGTTGCCAGGCAGAGTGGGAAGTGAGTGAGGATCTTATCTGTTGAACTATTTTACACTCTTTGTTCGACCAACCATGGGGGTGTGGAGTCCGCACGACCGCACCATGTCATTAGTCCATGGGCCAGACCAGATTCCGGTACCACTCAAGGTGGCAAAACTTGCTTATAATTTTTGATAAGACACATGTCTGTAGATGATATTTTGGTATGATAGCCATTCCTTAGTGGTAGCTGTGACACAGTTACCAGCTCATGAAGTGAACCACCCCTAAAGTAAATTGCATTTAGACGCTGGTGCATATCCTGGGTTAGACACATGGTCAGGGCATTTTTCAATGTTTGGTACTATTGTTTTTGGTCCTATTTTAAATGGGACCTTCTTAGCTTTCATTTAAGGCAACTGCTGCTAACAACAACTGCTGTTTGCTTCAAGAGGAAACCTGCCTATCTCTGCTGCCAAAAGGGCCTAAACACCTCGGCCCTTTTCACACCTAGAAAACCCTCACTTTGCACTCAACAAGAACAAGAACAGCTCAGAAGTTAACTGAAAATGCATGCTGACATAAGCATGATCCCATCATTTTTACTAATCTATTCATATCCTAATTAATATTAGGTCAATAATAGATTAGTGTAATTGTGTTAATATTCCCATGAAATACTTTGGCCTAGATGTTATTTTCTAATGTTAGAAGTAACTGGTCAAGATGAGCTCTGATAATAAGACTGCTGGTAGGGGGGCTCAGCCCCTAATCAGAACGTGACATGCATACAGTGCCTCACAAAAGTGGTTGAACCCCCCCCCCCCCCCCCCCCCCCCCACCACCAGCAGCTAAACAACTAATATAGCCAGTTCAGTAGTACATCTTTTTTTTTAATGAAAAATGTAATATGTGCTGTTTGAAGTATCCACCAACCCCTTTCACTTTGGCAAACCTCAACTCAAATACACAGTGGAGTCCACTGCAATGAATGTGCAAGGGCAGAACCGAAGCTGCTCTGGCATTATAGCTACACTCACTGAGCACTTTACTGGAACCCCAGACTAATACTGGGTAGGTATCAGCTTTCAGCTTGGTGTTAACCAGCTACCAAAGTGACATCCGCCTTAAGGTTTGACGTGTTGCATTCTGAGAAACTTTTCTGCTGACCAAAGTTGTTGTTTTTGCACCACTCTGTGTAAATTCTTGAGACTGTTGTGAGATCAGCAGTTTCAGAAGGGTTGCACCAACAACCATGCCGTGCCGCAGTCAAAGTCTCTTATGGTGTGAGTTGCATATGTTAATTAGTTTGTTCAGCCATAGTAACCACACACAATGCCAGCATTGGGAAAATAGCTGTTGAATTCAACAATTTGATCAGAGTGAAATAAATTATAAACAATAAACACATGTTGCATGCAGGTGTAACTACACCTCAAGTAGGTCAACAACAGACACGTTTGATGTTAAATCCGACAGACCAGAGCTCTGAAATGAAACCCACCACGTCTCTTGCCCAGGACAAAACTATCCCTTATTTTGACAAAATGTTCCATATGTTTATGGGCAATTAGAGGGTTATTGTGCTTTTGACTTTAATTGAATGTACCTGTGCTGTAAATCCTGTGTTATTAAGACAACATCCAAAATTAGCACCAGCCAGCAGCCAAATGCTGGTAAAATATGCAAGTGGCTGGTAGATTTGCTTCACTCACCATCCAAAAAACCCACAATGGTCTATCTATCTATTGAGTAGCTGGTAAAATGTTTACATTCACTAGCCATTTGACTGGTGGACAAAAAAGTTAATTTTGGACCCTGTATTGAGATCCAGGTGAATGTATTTCTTGTTCTTGTTTCAGGTGGCTGTGCTGTAAATCCTGTTGAGAGTCAGGTGAATGTGTCTTAGTTAATCTGGCTTTAATTCTGCATACCATGTGTGCTGTGAGAGGGGGCTCTTTATGTGACCATGCCCAGGGGCCCATCATGTCATATTCCGCCTATGGGGCACAAGATGTTGGGAGAAGTACATTCCTCTATACCGGTGGAGAGGAGTGGAACAAAATCCCTAACGGAATTGAATCTGCAAATTCTCTAAATGGTTTTAAAAATCTGAAAAGATTATTGCTGAGTAAACTGAGTAATGTGCAAGCCTTCCGTTGTCATGGTTATTGAACTTGTGTGTTTTTGTTGATTGTTCTATTTGGTTTATTTGATGTATGTCCTGTTTTTATAAGACCAGGGACCATGTTGGAAATAAGTGTTCACACTATTAGATGTCTCTCTTGGATTTTGTTATTCTATATCCATAAAATCAATCAATCAATCAGATACTCTGGTACCAGACCTATGAGCATCCTTATGCTTGACTATGGTGTGTGTTAGGGCCAATCCATGTCTAAAGCACAGAAGTCCAATAATAGAACACTCAGGTTCAGATCAGGAAACCATCCCAATCATGCCCCTCCAAGTGCTGTGAGCAGTGGCGGACTGCATAATCGGGCACGTCGGGCAAATGCCCGGTGGCCTGGCCTGGCCTGGCCTGCCATTTTTTTTTTTTTTTTTTTTTTTTTGCAGGCCAGGCCACTCACTGAACAGCAGGCCAGGCGCCGCCTACTGGTTTACTAGTGGTTTTATTACTTTATTCAGGTTTAAAGTGTGTGCATCTCATTGTAAAATTGGACTTGGCCCAAATTGGGCTTCAAACGGCTCAAATTGGGCTTCAAATGGCCCAAATCGGGCTTCAAACAGCCCAAATCTGGCTTTAAACGACCCAAATCTGGCTTCAAACGGCCCAAATTGGGCTTCAAACGCCCCAAATTGAGCTTCAAACGCCCCAAATTTTTCGCCGCCGCCCTTCGGACGCCGGCACGCACGTCGGCCTGGCCTGCTTGGTATCTAATGCCTGGCCTGAATTATGATCCCAGTCCGCCCCTGGCTGTGAGCATTCCAGTTTTTGTGTTTTGTGTTTCTCATGTTCCTTGATGCCACAGGGCTAAAATACAATTTAGGCAGAAATTGTGGAAAAATGTCTGTCATTGATGGGTTGAAGAGCTCAAGTCACCTCTATATGTGTCAGAAAAAAATCACAACTGGCCTTAAATGAAATCTAAGAAGGTCCCCTTTAAAATAGGACCAAAAACAATAGTACAAAAGATTGAAAAATGTCCTGACCATGTGCCTAACCCAGGATATGCACCAGCGTCTAAAATGCAATTTACTTTAGGGGTGGTTAACTTCATGAGCTGGTAGCTGTGTCACAGCTACCACTATCATACCAAAATATCATCTACAGACTTGTATGTTATAAAAAATCATAAGCAAGGTTTGCCACCTTGAGTGGTACCGACAAGTGAGATTTTGAGCTCTGGCCCATGGACTACATAGGACATAACAGTGTTTGAAATAGTTTTGTGTTGTCGTGTAGACGGAGAGAT
>NC_139627.1:18049668-18104668 GCF_964638095.1 Poromitra crassiceps | reverse complement strand
CTATATAAATCCAATCATTATTATTATAATGAACCTGATTGAGCAAGCAGTACAGTTTTTGAAGAGCAGCTAAACAACTAGTAGTGATTTACAGTTAGTGTATGAATATAAATGAGCTGTCACAGCTGTTTATGTGGCTGCGGTTCCCAAGAAAAACTTTCAGTCTGCACGCTGTGGTCTGAGAGTCAAAGTTACACCTGTTGTTCACAAATATATCCGTATACTGTAGCTTTATATCCAATACATTGATATGGCACTGTGGCACATGCATAGAATCTTGCAGCGGTCATTAACATCGCTGCTGGTATTGTAAGAAATTGATACAGATTGTGACATAGCATTTCTTTTCATCTTGTGTGTTTGTTTGTTTTTTAATTTCCAGGTGTGGAAACCTACTGTGATGGGACACAGAATGTGACGTGTTACGGTGCTCTGGGAGGAACTGTGCATATCCAACTGTTGACTGAAAAAACAGTCTACATACTTACATGGGTAAAAAATCAATCATCCACAGTTCTTAATGTGAGAGACAATACGGTTCTGGTTAATACATTCAAAAACAGATCCTCCTTCACTGTGAGCAATGGAACATTTAGGCTACGTAACCTCACCTACTCTGACAGTGCTGAATATGACCTTAAGAGCTACAATAAGGATGGAGAGCTGTCGGAAACAAGAAAACTAGAACTGTTCATACAAGGTAAATAAGTACTTTAATAAATTGTTGGAGAGATTATTAATAATGATAGAAGACATATTCCACTATCTCATAGCCATTTGTCAACTTCCAGCAGAAAGTAGAAGTGTGGGTTTTATGAGAACAAACTCAGTTAGTAATGTAACTGTCAAAAATTAAATGTGTGATTGATATAATTGATAATACAGTGTCAGTAATATGATTTTCATTAATTTAATTAATTAATGTATTTGTTCCAATCATGATGATGCTGAAAACAACAACATTTAAATTTTCTATTTACACATTCCACAATTTACACATTCTACAATTTACACATTGCATGGCCGGAATGTTACAGATAAATTAGTAAAAACTAATTCGACACTAGTTGAGTTGAGCCTGGAGCTAGGTAGCCTATACTGTATTTTACTATTTGCAAACAAATGCACACTAGAAAATAGAAATGTAGCCTATATGAAATGCTACAAAGAGAACACTTCCATGACAAAATATACAGTTGTACTGTTACTGTACTGCATCACTGTTGTTGTTTGAAAACCTTGTTAATCCAAAGTTGTTGATTTTCATGTTTTCACATTAATCAAAGGATGACATGAGTGGGTTGGGAAATTGTCAAACCTCTTGTGTTTTATGAAACTCTTTTAAAACCACTGGATCAACTCTAAATGCACGGTGCAGAAACGGACATTTTGGAGACACAAGGTTTTCACACAACAGTGACAGCAGACTGACTGACACCAGACGACTCCAAGAAAGTACACTGACAAAAGATTCTGACAATGTCCAAACTCATCTGAGTCCATTTCCCTCAGTGCCTGTGTCCACTGCCCAGCTGGCTGATGAGTGTCTGTCCCAGGGAGAGGCGATGGTGTCCTGCTCCTCTGAGACGGGGGACAGTCCTCAGTACAGCTGGACTCTGGACGGACGCACACTGAGGGACACCGAGCTCGTCTCTGGTAACAACACGACAAACAACATCACTCTGAAACCAGGCCTGACGGGACTTCTTCTCTGCTTGGTCAAGAATAACATCAGTAAAGCCACTGCAAGCAAGACCATATCAATCTGTGAAGGTGAGCCAGAACATATGAAAAAGTGTGATGTTGGGGCGTCCAGGTGCAGTGGTAGATTCTCTGCCTACTAACACGAGGGTCGTGGGTTCGAGCCCCCGTATTCCCTCCGGCTTGGTCGGGTGTGCATACAGGCACAATTGGCCGTCTCTGCGGGTGGGAAGCGCGGTTAAGGGTATGTGTCCTGGTCGCTGTACTAGCGCCTCCTCTGGTCGGTCGGAGCACCTGTCCAAGTGGAAGTGGAACTGGGGCAAATAATGTGATCCTCCCACCTGCTACTTCCTGCCGGTGATACTCCTCGCTGTCAGGTGAAAATAAGCTGCTGGCTACTGCAAATGTATCAGAGGAAGCATGTGGTAGTAAGACTCTCAACTGGGACAACCTAGCAGGGAATTGGCCAAGTACAATTGGGGACAAGAAGAAAAGGTGTGATGATTATGATGATGTGACTGTCGTATTTGCCCACAGGCTTCATGTGTGACAACTGCACCTCATCCAATGACACCAATGCCCAGTATATTAGCGGTAAGTCAATGTTATGGTCACATACAGCTGTCATTCATGAGCTGTCACTGGTTAGTCTAACTGTCAATCATAGGATGTCATTTGAGTGGAGTAAGGTTACTGGCTAGCTCGTCTCGGTGGGCGGGCCTAATCACCATTCAGACGAGTGGTTTCAGGTGCGCTCGAGATGCCATAGACCAAATCACCGTGACGTCACCATGTAAACAAATTTACTTCCGGGTACCACTGGGGGAAGGCGGCAGGTTTAAATGTGCGTGTTGTCAAATAAATGCTGTCAAACCCTCTCGTTGTTTTCGGCCGACTACTTTCAATTTAAATGGTTAAACGGTTGGTAAACATGCTTGTCCGACGTATCTAGCCTTTCTTCTGTGTTTGTTTTATGTAGTGTTAGCTAGCTAATAATGTTTGTTTGTCTGTCAAACTCGCTGTTTTTTTGCAGACTCGTAACCTCGCGTCACCAGTCTCTTCTCGGCGAGAAAGAGCCTGGTACAGACAGAGCTACTGACGCCACGTCAATTTAATTTAGCTTCAAGTCTACTCTAGTCTGGTCCAACAGGTAAATTAGCTAGTCTGGTCTCCACTAACGTTAGTGAAAGTGTTGTTATGAATGATATTAAACAACAACACAACACGGACGAACCATTTTTGTCTTCTTTGTCTGTTTTTGTCTTCAACACGTCAGTTTGTGCCGTCCACCGCCATTATAATGTGTGGACCTCAGGGGTACCCGGAAGTAAATGTAAACATCCCGCTGATTTGGTCTATTGAGAGCTGAGGGAGCACATGAGCCAGTGTGTGAGGGTGAGGGAGCACATGAGCCAGTGTGTGAGGGTGAGGGAGCACATGAGCCAGTGTGTGAGGGTGAGGGAGCACATGAGCCAGTGTGAGGGAGACTGAGCCAGTGTGTGAGGGTGAGTGAGCCATGAGCAGCTGTGGGAAGACTGAGGCAGTGTGTGCCCCTGTCAGATCAGCGTGGGTCTAAGTTCAACTCAAGTATCAGAAGAGAGACTAGTGAAACAGAAAGTTAACTGCAGATCAAGAGGCTTCCAGATGCTGAGAGTTAACTTTGAATACCAAACCGGTAAAGAGACTGTTGTGAGCGTGGATCTGACCACAGCCCAGTGACTGTTTGTTTGTCAGCGTTTGTCGTCTGTTTGTCGTGTGCTCGTATTAATGGGACCTCCATGTTGAAGTCAAGTTCAGCACAACACTGTGTGAACTGACCACTGAAGCAGACAGACGTCTACCAGGCAGAGCACTGTGAGGGCAAGAGGGCGAGAAGATGGAGGTGTCAAGGTGCAGTTTGGGTCAAGTCAGCAGAGCCAGAGCAACAGTGCAGGAGGCCTCCTCTGTGTCTAACCTATGCTGCAGCCTGATGCTACTGGTCCATTCATTCATCCAAATGTTTATGGATAGTTGGTTTTGATGGTAATGTTCAAACCCCTAGACAACGAGGTAGCCAAAATAGTTATGTGATGAGAGACCAGCTAACTGGCCCGTGACATTTAACATGAGCTGCAACCACGACCAAAGAACCTTTAAGTGAGGCCACCACCACGGGTAAAAAGACCGGCTCCACAGAGTTCGTTAGAGCCTCCACTCACATCAGACCCTCCAATCAAACCATGACTGTCAAACCCCACAGACCCCTGGTACATTAGTATGTGATGATTCATTCACTGATGTCATTTTTCTTTTCATATTATTATCTTTGCATCTGATGTGATGCATGTGATCTCTTGTCATTTGAACAGGACACATCGGGCTCATTGCTGGTTCTCTGTCGGCGCTGCTCGTTCTCTTAGTGGTTGTGGGCGGAGTCTGCTGTGTTGTGATGAAAAGGAAGAAGAAAGGAACCAGGAAGAAACAAGGTCCACAAACATTCTGCTCTTTTGTATCCACAGTAGAGTGTGCACATATCTGCTGTTGCTAATGATACAGGCTGCAGTTGATCTCCAGATGTGCTGAGTGTCAGGAGAACTGTCACACAGCACGGCTTAACACTGAACACATGCAGCACATTTACTTGCTGTCACTGGACCTTTGTGATCATGTGATCATCATCTGACATGTTTTGACCACCTGATTGACCTCCATCTCTCCTCTCCACAGAGAGCGGACAGGACATGACCTACGCTGACGTCCACATCTTGCAGCGTCAGGCGAAGTCACAGGAGGAAAAGGCCCACATGGAGGAGGAGGAGGACAGCCAGGTCAATGTGTCGGGGGACCACAGGCAGCTCACTGAGGCCCAGTCGGAGGTGGAGGTCAACGTGCCCACTGAACAGACTGAGGATGACTGCGTGTACGCCAAGGTGGTGAAGAAATAAACTGCTCAGTATTTACAATGTATGCAGAACTGCTGATTGGCTGCCTGATCGGCAGGGTAAGGGGGGGGGGGGGGGTGCATACTGTATCATGGTGCAGATGCGGAAAACCTCCAAAACCAACATGGCAGCTCCTTGTAGAAGAAAACTGAGACAGAACATGTCAAACCAGATTGCAAAACTAATGGCTTGTAGAAGCACGTTTTCCCAGGAAGGAAGCTAATAGCTTCCTATAGGGCAACAATACAGAGTCAGTCACACTTGTCACATTCTGTGAGTCGTTAGGTTGAAACATGACTAAAGTATATCTGTAGCCTACTGTACGGACAAGGAGAAACTTGTTTTTCATCATATGGGAGCTTTAATGAATGTGCCAAAGCTTGCTCATCTCATCCTCAATATTAGACATTCATTCATGAGTGAATGCATTTTTATAATGAAATAGAGGTTATGTACTTATGTGTGTATATTGTGTGTATGTATATAATGTATATGTTTTATTTAGATATACTATTATATGTATGACTGTGTCTCAACTCTTATTGAGTGGTAGTCAACCTTTGTTTTTATTGGGGGTATTGTGTTTGTCCTGTATGTCGAGTGACACAATAAAATGATCTATCTACTATCTCTCTCTCTCTCTGTATCATATAATATAATACTATACTAGATCAAATACCATACTACACATTCACACCTACGGGCAAATTAGAGTCATCAGTTTACCTGACCATGTCTTAGGACTGTAGGAAGACACCGGTAGTCCCACTTATCTAGGGACCACCTCTAGGGACTACTCGACTGCAATTGCCGTTTTAGTTTGACAAGCCTTCTAATTGACATGTAATCAGATTCAGTACAGTTTAATTACATGTTTATAAGTCAATCTTGTTGCTGTATTTCTTTTACTTTACTCTTCTGATTGAAATCCATGATCCACCTCGCTTTTAGAAAAAATCACACCCAGGTTTAGAAGTAAGTGGTGCAGGTGGTTTAGCCCCTGGGTTGTGCAGGTCACCCCCTTCTGCCCCGCCTCCCTCTCCATATGCATAGGCTACTCCTCATTGGTCAATCCTCTGGACACCTTGTGCTACAAATAGACACGTCATATTATAAAAGCGGCTGCATGGCTTAAAAACTGGCAGGAACAAAGTGAAGTGCTCAGTTTGTTGCCAGGCAGAGTGGGAAGTGAGTGAGGATCTTATCTGTTGAACTATTTTACACTCTTTGTTCGACCAACCATGGGGGTGTGGAGTCCGCACGACCGCACCATGTCATTAGTCCATGGGTACCAGATTCCGGTACCACTCAAGGTGGCAAAACTTGCTTATAATTTTTGATAAGACACATGTCTGTAGATGATATGTTGGTATGATAGCCATTCCTTAGTGGTAGCTGTGACACAGTTACCAGCTCATGAAGTGAACCACCCCTAAAGTAAATTGCATTTAGACGCTGGTGCATATCCTGGGTTAGGCACATGGTCAGGGCATTTTTCAATGTTTGGTACTATTGTTTTTGGTCCTATTTTAAAGGGGACCTTCTTAGCTTTCATTTAAGGCAACTGCTGCTAACAACAACTGCTGTTTGCTTCAAGAGGAAACCTGCCTATCTCTGCTGCCAAAAGGGCCTAAACACCTCTGCCCTTTTCACACCTAGAAAACCCCCACTTTGCACTCAACAAGAACAAGAACAGCTCAGAAGTTAACTGAAAATGCATGCTGACATAAGCATGATCCCATCATTTTTACTGAACTATTCATATCCTAATTAATATTAGGTCAATAATAGATTAGTGTAATTGTGTTAATATTCCCATGAAATACTTTGGCCTAGATGTTATTTTCTAATGTTAGAAGTAACTGGTCAAGATGAGCTCTGATAATAAGACTGCTGGTAGGGGGGCTCAGCCCCTAATCAGAATGTGACATGCATACAGTGCCTCACAAAAGTGGTTGAACACCCCCCCCCCCCCACCACCAGCAGCTAAACAACTAATATAGCCAGTTCAGTAGTACATCTTTTTTTTTATGAAAATTGTAATATGTGCTGTTTGAAGTATCCACCAACCCCTTTCACTTTGGCAAACCTCAACTCAAATACACAATGGAGTCCACTGCAATGAATGTGCAAGGGCAGAACCGAAGCTGCACTGGCATTATAGCTACACTCACTGAGCACTTTACTGGAACCCCAGACTAATACTGGGTAGGTATCAGCTTTCAGCTTGGTGTTAACCAGCTACCAAAGTGACATCCGCCTTAAGGTTTGACGTGTTGCATTCTGAGATACTTTTCTGCTGACCAAAGTTGTTGTTTTTGCACCATTCTGTGTAAATTCTTGAGACTGTTGTGAGATCAGCAGTTTCAGAAGGGTTGTACCAACAACCATGCCGTGCCGCAGTCAAAGTCTCTTATGGTGTGAGTTGCATATGTTAATTAGTTTGTTCAGCCATAGTAACCACACACAATGCCAGCATTGGGAAAATAGCTGTTGAATTCAACAATTTGATCAGAGTGAAATAAATTATAAACAATAAACACATGTTGCATGCAGGTGTAATTACACCTCAAGTAGGTCAACAACAGACACGTTTGATGTTAAATCTGACAGACCAGAGCTCTGAAATGAAACCTACCATGTCTCTTGCCCAGGACAAAACTATCCCTTATTTTGACAAAATGTTCCATGTGTTTATGGGCAATTAGAGGGTTATTGTGCTTTTGACTTTAATTGAATGTACCTGTGCTGTAAATCCTGTGTTATTAAGACAACATCCAAAATTAGCACCAGCCACCAGCCAAATGCTGGTAAAATATGCAAGTATATACTGTACCGTACTGTAGCTGCTACCATTACGTATGTCTAATGTTTAATTGTATGTTTAATAAGGAATATGTTATTTGCACCTGTATGTCAAATACGCCGAATTTAAAATGTTTAGCACGTCTAAAGTATGCACATGACATGTGCACCTATGTGCAGTGAATATGCCACTGTCTGACTTGTCTTATCACTATACTGCCTTATTGCTTGTTGTGTCTCTTGTTGTTTTTGCACTCATATGCCCTGTTATATTTGTACTATGTTGTAAACGGAGTCCACAGCACAAGAATTTCACACGTGATACTTGTACCATTGTACTTGACATAACAGTGTTTGAAATAGTTTTTGTGTTGTCCTGTGGACGGAGAGATATTCTAAAACACCGTTGGTGTGGCCTCTGGTGGCCATATTGGAGGTTGCCGGCTCTTGGCAGTGGCCACAGTTATAAGACTATAATACACTGTATTATTACTAATACTACTAGTGCCAAAAACACTAAGAGAAATGCCACCTTTTTCTGAGGGACAGCTTTTACCCCCAGGCCATCAGACTGATCAACAGATGCAATCCACTGCCCCTGCCTCCACGCTAACCCACCTCCAGTCATTATACAGGAAACTTCACTCTGCCCAGTGCCCCGCACACACGCATGCATGCACACGCGCACACACACCCACCCACACCCACACACACACACGCACGCACACGCACACACACACACACACACACACGCACACAACCTCCATGCAAAATTTTTAGCCTTCTATGTCGAAAACTGTGCCCGCTAAAGGGTGGTGAACTTTTTGTGGACCGACCGACAGAGTGACTTCTAGAGCTGCTGATCACAGCTAATAAATATCCAAAGAACTCTCTACAATATACAGAGCAATAATGTTACGTGACCAAATCAAATGTCTGTGCAAATGTTTGCAAAATGTCTCGGGTCTGTGGTTGTGCAGTGTGTGTGGTTAGTTAGTGTGTGTGTGTGTGTGTGTGTGTGTGTGTGTGTGTGTGTGTGTGTGTGTGTGTGTGTGTGTGTGTGTGTGTGTGTGTGTTCATGCCACAAACACACGTTCACACACACAGGAGGCGGTGGGGGGGAGGCAAATTGTCATATGTAGTCGCAGCTTTTGTGAATTTGCACTTATAATTATTATTATTATTATTATTATTATTATTATTATTATTATTATTATTATTATTATTATTATTATTATTGTTGTATCTCTACTCTTGATATCTTGTGTTTCTTGATAGATAAATGGCATTTAGAGTGGAAGGCAAAGGAAGAATTCCATGGTAGACGGTAGATGGTGGACGTTGGGGGCGGCCCTGTGGTCGCATTTTGCCCATGTATTGAATAAACACTTTGACTGACAAAAAGATGTAGGCCTACTTAAACTTATTGATCGGTAGATATGGAAAAGTTCCTTAGACCCATCTAGAAGTATGTTTCAATGATTGTTGTTTTGTCACTGCCATATTATAGAGGTGCCTTGAACACCTTAGAAGTCTCAGCTCAAATCCTCTTTTGCTATGAAGGAAGAATACACCCGTCTCCTCCCTTCACTCTATTAAAGGCACTTGGCCATATTGTGTGTGATGCTTTAGTGAGACTGATAAACACTTCCTTCTTCCGTCTTCTCTCTACCTATAAATAGGCCTACCACAACAATTTCCTTGTTTAGACATTTCATAGTTTCTGTGCGATGACCATACCAGTGTATCATATAAGGCTTGTCAGAGGAGAGCATGTTGAGCACAGGGTGAAATAGAGCAGTTTGTCTGAACAGGTGACTGTCTCAGCTGAGGGACAGGGAGACATGGAGGCTGTGATTGGACTGTTGATGATGCTACTCAGACTCTCTCATGGTGAGTTCTTTGACTAGTCTACATATTAATATTCATGATGGTATATTGTGTGAATAAACTGTTTTGTGTTGAACCAGTAATCCATATATTCTTCAATGAATACAAATAAAAGATCATTATTGATCAAGTATGTGAGTATAGTTATGACCTCATCAGTGATGTTTACTGAAGCTGATGGAACTGAGCTTTTGTCAATAAATGAATTAACAATCTTCACATTATTATTTTTAGTTTTTAGTTTTGTAATTAATTTGACAGATGTATGCATTAACGTTATCCTGCATACAACCCAGAGCTCACAACATTTTGAGAGTTTGTATCTGTATATAGGAACTACAAAGGCCAGAGAGCGGTCTAGGTCTGTTTGTCAAGACCTCTGCTCTTCTTCTCTTCGCCCTATAAATATGGACAACTGGAATGAATAGTCATTGATTCCTCACAGTATTCTTACTGTAAAAAAAGAACGTCACTTCATTAAACTGTCAAAAATGTAATCAATAATAATGATGATGATAATAATAATAATAATAATAATAACATGCATTCTTCCACCAAGCAATACAGTTGATAGTTTTTGTTTCTTTTAAACAGACAAATGCATATTTGCCTGTTTAAAAGAAACAAAAACTATCATTTGAACAAAGAAGACATAATGAACCTGATTGAGCAAGCAATACAGTTTTTGAACAGCAGCTAAACAACTACAGTTAGTGTATGAATATAAATGAGCTGTCATAGTCACAGCTGTATATGTGGCTGCGGTTCCCAAGAAAAACCTTCAGTCTGCATGCTGTGGTCTGAGAGTCAAAGCTACACCTGTTATTCACAAATATATCCCTACTGTATATTGTAGCTTCATATTCAATACATTGATATGGCACTGTGGCACATGCCTAGAATCTTGCAGCAGTCATTAACATCGCTGCTGGTATTGTAAGAAATTGATACAGATTGTGATATAGCATAATATATATTTTTTCATCTTGTGTGTTTTTTGTTTGTTTGTTTGTTTGTTTTTTAATTTCCAGGTGTGGAAACCTACTGTGATGGGACACAGAACGTGATGTGTTACGGTGCTCTGGGAGGAACTGTGGATATCCAACTGTTGGCTCAAGGAACAAATCTACAAGTCTACAAATTCTTATGGATGAAAAATAAAAAAAACAAAGTTCTTACTGTGAGAAACAATATGGTTCAGCTTAATGACTTCAAAGACAGATCCTCCTTCACTGTGAGTAATGGAACATTTAGGCTACGTAACCTCACCTACTCTGACAGTGCTGAATATGACCTTAAGAGCTACAATAAGGATGGAGAGCTGTCGGAAACAAGAAAACTAGAACTGTTCATACAAGGTAAATAAGTACTTTAATAAATTGTTGGAGAGATTATTAATAATGATAGAAGACATATTCCACTATCTCATAGCCATTTGTCAACTTCCAGCAGAAAGTAGAAGTGTGGGTTTTATGAGAACAAACTCAGTTAGTAATGTAACTGTCAAAAATTAAATGTGTGATTGATATAATTGATAATACAGTGTCAGTAATATGATTTTAATTAATTTAATTAATTAATGTATTTGTTCCAATCATGATGATGCTGAAAACAACAACATTTAAATTTTCTATTTACACATTCCACAATTTACACATTCTACAATTTACACATTCTACAATTTACACATTGCATGGCCGGAATGTTACAGATAAATTAGTAAAAACTAATTCGACACTAGTTGAGTTGAGCCTGGAGCTAGGTAGCCTATACTGTATTTTACTATTTGCAAACAAATGCACACTAGAAAATAGAAATGTAGCCTATATGAAATGCTACAAAGACAACACTTCCATGACAAAATATACAGTTGTACTGTTACTGTACTGCATCACTTTACTTTACTTTACTTTATTTCATTTAGCAGACGCTTTTGTCCAAAGCGACTTACAGCATATTACAATATAGCATAAAAATACAGCAATAAAATGCAACAATAAACAACAATAAACAGAAACAAAAACGGGATCATAAAATACACACATCACTTTTCCTAGGGGCCCAGGTGTAGTTCGAAAAAGTGTGTTTTTAGTCTCCGGCGGAAAATGGCCAACGAGTCAGCCAGCATAACAGAGGGGGGAGCTCGTTCCACCATTGAGGAGCCAGGGAGGAAAAGAGTCGTGAGTGGGCTAAGCGGCCCCCAGGGTCACGTAGTGATGGAGGGGCAAGGCGAGCTGTGCAGGTGGAGGAGCGGAGGGGACGGTTGGTTGTTTGAAAACTAACCAAAGATTGCAGATAGGTAGGGGCTGACCGGTGAACTGCCCGGTAGGCCAGTACAAGAGTCTTGAATTTAATGCGGGCTATAATTGGGAGCCAGTGGAGGTCGCGGAGAAGGGGAGTGACGTGAGAGAATTTAGGTAGATTGAACACCAGTCGGGCAGCTGCGTTCTGGATGAGCTGGAGGGATTGGAAGGCCGAGGCAGGTAGCCCCGCCATGAGAACATTGCAGTAATCAAGGCGGGAAAGAACAAGTGCCTGTACGAGAAGTTGAGTTGCCTCCCTAGTGAGAAATTTTCTGATTTTTCTGATATTGTACAGTTGGAACCTACATGAGCGGGCGGTTGCAGAGATGAAAGATGAGGTTGAAAGCTGATTATCTATAATTACACCTAGGTTTTTGACAGTTTTTGATGGCCGTACAGTGGTATTTTCTATGGTGATGGAAAGGTCTGTGAGAGGGCAGTTTTTTCCGGGGATGAAAAGAAGTTCTGTTTTGTCGAGATTGAGTTTTAGATGGTGGGCGGTCATCCAGGTTAAAATGTCTTTGAGACACGCGGCTAGGCGTGCCTCAATTTGGGTATCGTCGGGGGGAAAAGAAAGAAAGAGTTGAGTGTCGTCGGCATAGCTGTGATAGGAAAACCCGTGAGAGGAGATTATGTGACCAAGGGACCTAACATACAGAAGAAATAGGAAGGGGCCGAGGACAGATCCCTGGGGACACCCGTGTTCAGAGTGCATGATTTAGAGAGGGACCCACACCAGAGAACCTGAAGGGAGCGGTTGGAAAGGTAAGAGGTGAACTATGAGAGTGCAGTGCCAGAAATACCAAGATCAGTGAGAGTGGAGAGGAGGATGTGATGATTCACCGTGTCAAATGCAGCTGACAGATCCAGGAGTACTAAAACAGAGGAGAGGGAGGAGGCTTTGGCTGTGTGAAGGGCATGAGTGACAGAGAGGAGAGCTGTTTCAGTGGAGTGAGCGGGTTTAAAACCAGATTGTAGGGGGTCCAGAAGGTTATTGCGAGAGAGATGGAGAGAAAGCTGTTCCGATACTGCGCGTTCAAGGGTTTTTGAAATGAATGGAAGGAGAGAAACTGGGCGGTAATTTTGTATAACAGTATGGTCCAGGGAGGGTTTTTTGAGGAGTGGCTTGATTCTAGCTGTTTTAAGGGGAGCCGGGACTATACCAGAGGACAGGGAGGAGTTGATGAGGGAAGTGAGGAAAGGAGATAGATCGGAGGATATGGTTTGGAGAAGAGGGGAGGGGATAGGATCCAGGGGGCAGGTGGTGGCAGGATGGGACAAGAGTTGTTGTTTTCAAACAACAACTGTTGTTGTTTGAAAACCTTGTTAATCCAAAGTTGTTGATTTTCATGTTTTCACGTTAATCAAAGGATGACATGAGTGGGTTGGGAAATTGTCAAACCTCTTGTGTTTTATGAAACTCTTTTCAAACCGCTGGATCAACTCTAAATGCACGGTGCAGAAACTGACATTTTGGAGACACAAGGTTTTCACACAACAGTGACGGCAGACTGACTGACACCAGACGACTCCAAGAAATTACACTGACAAAAGATTCTGCCAATGTCCAAACTCATCTGAGTCCATTTCCCTCAGCGCCTGTGTCCACTGCCCAGCTGGCTGATGAGTGTCTGTCCCAGGGAGAGGTGATGGTGTCCTGCTCCTCTGAGACGGGGGACAGTCCTCAGTACAGCTGGACTCTGGACGGACGCACACTGAGGGACACCGAGCTCGTCTCTGGTAACAACATGATGACAAACAACATCACTCTGAAACCAGGCCTGATGGGACTGCTTGTCTGCTTGGTCAAGAATAACATCAGTAAAGCCACTGCAAGCAAGAACATATCAACCTGTCCAGGTGAGCCAGAACATGTGAAAAAGTGTGATGTTGGGGCGTCCAGGTGCAGTGGTAGATTCTCTGCCTACTAACACGAGGGTCGTGGGTTCGAGCCCCCGTATTCCCTCCGGCTTGGTCGGGTGTGCATACAGGCACAATTGGCCGTACTGCGGGTGGGAAGCGCGATTAAGGGTATGTGTCCTGGTCGCTGTACTAGCGCCTCCTCTGGTTGGTCGGGGCACCTGTCCAAGTGGAAGTGGAACTGGGGCAAATAATGTGATCCTCCCACCTGCTACGTCCTGCCGGTGATACTCCTCGCTGTCAGGTGAAAATAAGCTGCTGGCTACTGCAAATGTATCGGAGGAAGCATGTGGTAGTAAGACTCTCAACTGGGACAACCTAGCAGGGAATTGGCCAAGTACAATTGGGGAGAAGAAGAAAAGGTGTGATGTTGATGAACTGATGATTATGATGATGTGACTGTTGTATTTGCCCACAGGCTTCATGTGTGACAACTGCACCTCATCCAATGGGACCAATGCCCAGTATATTAGCGGTAAGTCAATGTTATGGTCACATACAACTGTCATTCAAGAGCTGTCACTGGTTAGTCTAACTGTCAATCATAGGATGTCATTTGAGTGAATGGAGTAAGGTTACTGGCTAGCTCGTCTCGGTGGGCGGGCCTAATCACCATTCAGATGAGTGGTTTCAGGTGCACTCCAGATGCCATTGAGAGCTGAGGGAGCACATGAGCAGCTGTGTGTGAGGGTGAGGGAGCACATGAGCCAGTGTGAGAGGGTGAGGGAGCACATGAGCCAGTGTGTGAGGGTGAGGGAGCACATGAGCCAGTGTGAGAGGGTGAGTGAGCCATGAGCAGCTGTGGGAAGACTGAGGCAGTGTGTGGACTCCGTCAGATCAGCGTGGGTCTAAGTATCAACTCAGAAGAGAGACTAGTGAAACAGTCTAAAAACTGTTAAATGTAGGTGCAATAGCACTCCGGAAGTGTGGGGGGCATTAGTGAGTATACAGTGAGTAAACAGTGAGTCGTTGTTCCGGGTTGCTCCAGATGACTGATTTTCGGTTTTTCAAAGACAGAAAAGTGGATTTTATGCAACGATTTGGAAGAGGCAACTATATGTATTTAAAAAAAGAGGATGTTGGCCATCGGATAGCGTCTTCACTTCATGTGTTTGGCTCAGGTAAGGGTTGGTTTTTATACCTAGATGTGACATGATGTGAGAGCGGCACAATTGTTTGATGAGAAATGCGTTGACGTTCGCCGAGCGCTAATGCTCAGTATGAGCGAGAAGCGCCCGGCTAGCGGGGTAAGTGACAGACCAGCTAACCGGCCCGTGACAGTCAACATGAGCTGCAATCTGGCTGCAACCACGACCAAAGACACAGGTAAAGAGACCGGCTCCACAGAGTCCGTTAGAGCCTCCACTCACATCAGACCCTCCAAAGCAACCATGACTGTCAAACCCACAGACCCCTGGTACATTAGTATGTGATGATTGATTCACTGATGTCATTTTTCTTTTCATATTATTATCTTTGTATCTCCTGGCAGACTGGCTAACTCAGTATGTGATCTCTTGTCATTTGAACAGGACACATCGGGCTCATTGCTGGTTCTCTGTCGGCGCTGCTCGTTCTCTTAGTGGTTGTGGGCGGAGTCTGCTGTGTTCTGATGAAAAAGAAGAAGAAAGGAACCAGGAAGAAACAAGGTCCACAAACATTCAGCTCTTTTGTATCCACAGTAGAGTGTGCACATATCTGCTGTTGCTAATGATACAGGCTGCAGTTGATCTCCAGATGTGCTGAGTGTCAGGAGAACTGTCACACAGCACGGCTTAACACTGAACACATGCAGCACATTTGCTTGCTGTCACTGGACCTTTGTGATCATGTGATCATCATCTGACATGTTTTGACCACCTGATTGACCTCCATCTTTCCTCTCCACAGAGAGCGGACAGGACATGACCGACGCTAACGTCCACATCTTGCAGCGTCAGGTGAAGTCACGGGAGGAAACGGCCCACATGGAGGTGGAGGACAGCCAGGTCAATGTGTCGGGGGACCACAGGCAGCTCACTGAGGCCCAGTCGGAGGTGGAGGTCAATGTGCCCACTGAACAGACTGAGGATGAGATCCGACCCAGATCCGACCCAGACGCCACCTACCAGAGCCTCAGTCCAGCCACCATGGATCAGGACCAAACATATTCTACTCTCAAACAGACTGGATAGTAGTGAGCAGAGCCGTGTAGATAGAAGAGTCCCGACATCTCCATTCACTCCAATGGACCAGTTTTTTACTCTCAAGAGTTCCAGGAAGTAAGGTCCTGGATTAAGCAGCACTGTCGAGTTGCAGCAAAATAGACAGTTTGTGTTGTACTCTGAAAGGGTTTTTCCCCCCTTGAATCAAATTGTACATTATCAGCTTTATTTTAGCATGCAAAAGTAGCGTGAGAGACCCATTCCTGGCTGTTCATTGGCTAATGAGTCTCGCATTTTGGTCCTCCGCTGACGCCACTCTCTCTAGCGGACACTAGTAAAGAAAGAAAATTCTTGTATTCTTGTATATTTATACTGTATATAATAACTATGTATATAATATAGCCTACTTCCTGTTGAAACACAATGTTGGATGTTTGGTCCGGTCATAACGCGGGGAGGGATCATTCCAAAGTGTAAACCAATGGGAGATCACTTACGGAAAAAGGCAGTTTTATTGGATGGGAGGAGTCGAGGGGTGGAATTGTTAAAAAAATCTGTGATGTTTATTGACTGGAGTTTTTATTTACACCTCCTGGTGCAACATAAGGTTACCATTCAAGATACACTGTTTTCTTGTAAATGTAATGCGATTTTGAGATCAAAATGGCGGCGGGGCGTATGGTTCTTCCACCTGCTACTGAGGCTCCTGACTGTGTTCAATGAATAAAGCGTAAAAATTGTCAATATGTCTTGTTTGTTAAATCATTTAATCCCCAAACACCTCAAAACTATAGAGTCAATACCAACAGGAGGATACACTGTTTGACATTGGCAGGGAAATTTGGCACATTTGACATCGGCTCTACTGACACAATCAGCTGTGCTGCTCATCCCACAAATGCAGAATCCTCCTTACAAATGAGACAGTGCTGTGAAGGGAAATGAACAGGCTTTCCAATAACATAAGATACAATGCTGAGGATACAGTAACAGCAGAGATATGATCAACCAAACACAAGTTTACAAACCTTTTTTTGAGGAGTTTATTTCCGTTGTCTACTCTCCTCAGAATTAGGTTTATAAGTTATATCTTGAAATGTAAGAGTAATTGTATTGTGTCTTTACTCAATACACCACAAGAAATAGAAGAAATAAAATATGTAATATGTGATAAATACAATGCGTACATTACACAATGTACACCACAATACAATTTATAACAAGAATGGGGAACCTAGTAACCTATATATGTCGAACAAAAATATAAACGCAACACTGTTTTTTTGCTCCCATTTTTCATGAGATGAAGTAAAAGATCTAAGACTTTTTCTATGCACACAAATTTGTTTATGAGCACTTCTCCTTTGCCAGAATAATCCATCCACCTGACAGGTGTGACATATCAAGATGATGATGAAACACCAGGATTATTATTGCACAGGTGTGTCTTGGGCTGCTCACAATAAAAGGCCAGTCTAAAATGTGCAGTTTGATCACACAACACAGTGACACAGATGTAGGAAGTTTTGAGGGACTGTACAAATTGCATGCTGACTGCAGGAATGTCCACCAGAGCTGCTGCCTGTGAATTTAATGTTAATTTCACCACCATAAACCATCTCCAATGTGTTCAGAAAATGTCCACTTCCGAAGTGGTGAATACCACAGGAGGGGGGCCGTTCCTATGGACTCTTCCCTTGAACACGATAAACACGACCGCATTTGAAGGCAGCATTATTGTGACGAGCTCATGGCACACCTGTGCAATAATCATGATGTAATCATGCCACACCTGTCAGGTGGATCAAGGGTGTCACCTTGTGTTGAAAAGTGGGAGGGCATAATCTAGTCATAGGCTATATGCCCTCCTCCTATAGTGTAGCCTAGGCCCTGTAGGTCCCCAGCAAATTGATGAAGTGTTGTTAACTTCACAATTATTTCATTTTTTTAGAGAATGTAGAAGAATGACTGTTTACATATAGTTATGAGATTCTGGACAAAATCATCTCTAACAATAAAAATAAAGTCAGATTTGGGTCTGAGAGAAACCATCTCGGGGGTCCCTGGCTCTAATGTGGACTAAATGAGGGGTCCTTGATATGAAAAAGGCTGAGTCACTGCATTAGTTTGCATGTTAGCCCTGCTTACCACTGATGAAAAGACCAAAACGTATGCACGCATGCTACAGGAAGTGGCTAGCACCTTCTAGCTAGCAAGTAGCACCTAACAGTTTCCTCATGGTAACAGGAACACATCAGCAGGGCAGGTTTCAAGTGAAAAACATTTTCAGTGAAATATGGAGCCAAACAGGAAACTATGAGGGCCCGTCCACATGAACACGGATATCATTGAAAGTGTAGTGCATTTAATTTTTGGGAATGCATTTTCAGAAATATTTGTGTTGGTGTGGTTCATGTTCAAACTCAATGTTTTGGAGGTTGCCAGCTCTTGGCATTGCCCACAGTTATAAGACTATGATATATGATTACTAATACTACTACTGTCTGGCAGTAAGAGCAATACCACAAATACTACCTTTTTCTGAGAGACAGCTTTTATCCCCAGGCCATCAGACAGTAACCTGATGCTGCCAGATGGTTAGTTTCACATTCTGTTTCACAAACACACATCCATCTGGGAACAGAGCAACTCAAGCCGTTGAAGAGGGCAGTCACTTTTTTAAAGCTACTTGGCAGGTGATTGGTTGACCCATCTGTCTATCACAGTCTGGGCGAATCAGATCAACTTGCCTCTGATGTAGCAGCCTGCGACGGGAGAGCAGAGAGTGAACAACCAATACAACTACAAATATCTGAGCATTGAATGATAGCAGTTAGCATGGAGGTAGGGTTAGTGTTAGGTTAAAAAAGTTAAAAGGTGTTAACGAACGAACGCCTGATCAGATCTTAAGATCTCGTGAGGATCCACAATGGAAACAAGCCCTCGGGCTTTATTGTGTTTTACTCCTTTTGATCAATATTGTTTTGTTGTATTGTCTTGCACAATTCTGCATTTATTGAATCAATAAAGATATCAATCAATCAATCCAGCTGGCTTGCGAGGTTAATGAAACTGATCAACAGGTCTATTACACTGCCCCCACCCTAACCCACCTCATACAGGAAACCTTACCCTGCCTATTCTCCCCCTACCCTTCCTCCACACACACATACACCATAGATACAACACACACACACACACACACACACACACACACACACACACACACACACACACACACACACACACACACACACACACACACACACACACACACACACACACAGACACACACACACACACACACACACACACACACCACAACCACAACCACAGCATATACACTTTTTTGCAGACATTTAGCAAACCTGCACAGGACTTTGCACAGACATTTTGTCACATAACATTGTGCATAGTGTTCTTGTTTGGATATTTATTATTATTCTCTCTTATCTCTACTTATATCTTGTGTTTCTTGATAGATTAATGGCATTCAGAGTGGAAGGCAAAGGAATCATTTCATGGTACGAGAGAAACTTGTTTTCAACTGTGTGCATATGACAATAAACACTTTGACATGACTGACTTTGACAGCAAACACAAAATTTGGCCTAAAGTAAGATGGTTGATATGGAAAGGTTCCTTAGCTAATAGTCCCATCTAGAAGTATCCTCTTTCACTACAAAGGAAGAATACACCTCTCTCATCTACATGTATTCAGTCTACAAAGGCACTTGGTCATATTGCATGTGAATGCTTGAGTGAGACTGTTACGCGCTTCCTTTGTCTTCTCTCTGGCATACCACAACAATTTCCTTGTTTAGACATTTCATAGTTTTTGTGCGACGCCCAAATATCAGTGTATCAGGCTTGTCAGTTTAGGTTATGCATGTTGAGCACAGGGCGAAATAGAGCAGTTTGTCTGAACAGGTGACTGTCTCAGCTGAGGGACAGGGAAGAGACATGGAGGCTGTGATTGGACTGTTGATGATGCTACTCGGACTCTCTCATGGTGAGCTCTTTGACTAGTCGACATATTAATATTCATGATGGTATATTGGGCGAATAAATGTTTTTATGTTGATCCAGTAATCCATATATTCTTCAATGAATACAAATACAAGATCATTATTGATCAAGTATGTGAGTATAGTTATGACCTCATCAGTGATGTTTACTGAAGCTGATGGAACTGAGCTTTTGTCAATAAATGAATTAACAATCTTCACATTATTATTTTTAGTTTTTAGTTTTGTAATTAATTTGACAGATGTATGCATTAACGTTATCCTGCATACAACCCAGAGCTCACAACATTTTGAGAGTTTGTATCTGTATATAGGAACTACAAAGGCACAGAGAGCGGTCTAGGTCTGTTTGTCAAGACCTCTGCTCTTCTTCTCTTCGCCCTATAAATATGGACAACTGGAATGAATAGTCATTGATTCCTCACAATATTCTTACTGTAAAAAAAGAACGTCACTTCATTAAACTGTCAAAAATGTAATCAATAATAATGATGATGATAATAATAATAATAATAATAATAATAACATGCATTCTTCCACCAAGCAATACAGTTGATAGTTTTTGTTTCTTTTAAACAGACAAATGCATATTTGTCTGTTTAAAAGAAACAAAAACTATCATTTGAACAAAGAAGACATAATGAACCTGATTGAGCAAGCAATACAGTTTTTGAACAGCAGCTAAACAACTACAGTTAGTGTATGAATATAAATGAGCTGTCATAGTCACAGCTGTATATGTGGCTGCGGTTCCCAAGAAAAACCTTCAGTCTGCATGCTGTGGTCTGAGAGTCAAAGCTACACCTGTTATTCACAAATATATCCCTATATTGTAGCTTCATATTCAATACATTGATATGGCACTGTGGCACATGCCTAGAATCTTGCAGCAGTCATTAACATCGCTGCTTGTATTGTAAGAAATTGATACAGATTGTGATATAGCATAATATATATTTTTTCATCTTGTGTGTTTTTTGTTTGTTTGTTTGTTTTTTAATTTCCAGGTGTGGAAACCTACTGTGATGGGACACAGAACGAGACGTGTTACGGTGCTCTGGGAGGAACTGTGGATATCCGACTGTTGGCTCAAGGAACAAATCTACAAGTCTACAAATTCGCATGGATGAAAAATAAAAAAAACAAAGTTCTTACTGTGAGAAACAATATGGTTCAGCTTAATGACTTCAAAGACAGATCCTCCTTCACTGTGAGTAATGGAACATTTAGGCTACGTAACCTCACCTACTCTGACAGTGCTGAATATGACCTTCATATCTACACAAATGATGGACAGCAGTCGGGAACAAGACAACTTAAACTGTTCATACAAGGTAAATAAGTACTTTAATAAATTGTTGGAGAGATTATTAATAATGATAGAAGACATATTCCACTATCTCATAGCCATTTGTCAACTTCCAGCAGAAAGTAGAAGCCATGCTCAGTTTGGGCTTTATGGGAACAAATAATGGCTGGGTTTCCCAAAAGCTTCTTTGCGCTAAGAAGCTAATTCAACCCTTCTTAAGGCCCCCTTAAGAAGCAAACGCGTTTCCCAATTGCTTCTTTACGAAGGCATGCGTTTCCCAAAAGCTTCTTAGCGCTAAGAAGCTTCTTTGACCCTTCTTAAGGCTCCCGTAAGAAGCCAACGAAGCCAACGCGTTTCCCGATTGCTTCTTAGCCTAAAATTATCTTCCAATTATCCTCCGTTAAGAAGGCTGCGTTTCCCAAAAGCTTCTTAGCGCTAAGATGATCTTTCGTTAAGAAGGTTTTGTAAGAAGGGTCTGGAGCCTTCTTAACACCTTCTTAATGACAAAACACTGGCAGATCCAGCCGCGTCAGGCAAAAGGAGATACTTGTGTCCACTGTTCCTCTTGTGTTTTTCCCTTTTTCCTTTCTTTCATGTACCCTTTAGTGTTTAAAATTAGGGAACACTTGAAAATCTCCCCTGTATGTATGGTTACTTGTGTTTTAAATGTTTTACCGTAGGCTATATTCCTCTAATCAGAATGGATTACTTTTATAATGTTGTGGATTTATATAGCACCTTTCACAGAACCCAAGGTCGCTTAAATTCTGTAGTGTTTCTCTGTTTTGTTGTATGCTGTGTATATAAAGCAATTTGAACTGCAGTCCATGTCTGAAATAAATAATGTTTAATAAAGTTTAACATGACCATGATTAGGTGTTAACAGTGTTTCTCAACCACTGAGTCGTGGCCCACTGCTGGGCTCAGAGTGCCATCAAGTGAGCCGCTCCAGTTAAGATGCTTCTTAAGAGCCTTCTATTTTTTTTATTTTTCTCGACTGTTAAGAAGGCGTTTGGGAAACACTTCTTTGGAGCCTTCTTAACTCCTTAAGAAGCTTCTTAACTCCTTAAGAAGCTTCTTAACTCTTAAGAAGCTTCTTTGTTGGGAAACTCAGCCAATGTCAGTTAGTAATATAAGTGTGAAAAATAAAATGTGTGATTGTTATAATTGATAATACAGTGTCAGTAATATGATTTTCATTAATTTAATTAATTAATGTATTTGTTCCAATCATGATAATGCTGAAAACAACATTTCAATTTTCAATTTACACATTCCATAATTTACACATTGCATGGCCGGAATGTTACAGATAAATTAGTAAAAACTAATTTGACACTAGTTGAGTTGAGCCTGGAGCTAGGTAGCCTATACTGTATTTTACTATTTGCAAACAAATGCACACTAGAAAAGAGAAACACTTTAGCCTACATGAAATGCTACAAAGAGAACATTTCCATGACCAAATATACAGTTGTACTGTTACTGTACTGCATCACTGTTGTTGTTTGAAAACCTTGTTAATCCAAAGTTGGTGATTTTCATGTTTTCACATTAATCAAAGGATGACATGAGTGGGTTGGGAAATTGTCAAACCTTTTGTGTTTTATGAAACTCTTTTAAAACCACTGGATCAACTCTAAATGTTTTATGAAACTCTTTTAAAACCACTGGATCAACTCTAAATGCACGGTGCAGAATAGCAGAAAGTGACATTTTGGAGACACAAGGTTTTCACACAACAGTGACAGCAAAATGACTGACACCAGACGACTCCAAGAAATGACATTGACAAAAGATTCTGCCAATGTCCAAACTCATCTGAGTCCATTTCCCTCAGCACCTGTGTCCACTGCCCAGCTGGCTGATGAGTGTCTGTCCCAGGGAGAGGTGATGGTGTCCTGCTCCTCTGAGACGGGGGACAGTCCTCAGTACAGCTGGACTCTGGACGGACGCACACTGAGGGACACCGAGCTCGTCTCTGGTGATAAACCGACAAACAACAACATGACAAACAACAACACGACAAACAACATCACTCTGAAACCAGGCCTGATGGGACTTCTTGTCTGCTTGGTCAAGAATAACATCAGTAAAGCCACTGCAAGCAAGAACATATCAACCTGTCAAGGTGAGCCAGAACATGAAAAAGTGTGATGTTGGGGCGTCCAGGTGCAGTGGTAGATTCTCTGCCTACTAACACGAGGGTCGTGGGTTCGAGCCCCCGTATTCCCTCCGGCTTGGTCGGGTGTGCATACACGCACAATTGGCTGTACTGCGGGTGGGAAGCGCGATTAAGGGTATGTGTCCTGGTCGCTGTACTAGCGCCTCCTCTGGTCGGTCGGGGCACCTGTCCAAGTGGAAGTGGAACTGTGGCAAATAATGTGATCCTCCCACCTGCTACGTCCTGCCGGTGATACTCCTCGCTGTCAGGTGAAAATAAGCTGCTGGCTACTGCAAATGTGTCAGAGGAAGCATGTGGTAGTAAGACTCTCAACTGGGACAACCTAGCAGGGAATTGGCCAAGTACAATTGGGGAGAAGAAGAAAAGGTGTGATGTTGATGAACTGATGATTATGATGATGTGACTGTTGTATTTGCCCACAGACTTCATGTGTGACAACTGCACCTCATCCAATGAGACCAATGCCCAGTATATTAGCGGTAAGTCAATGTTATGGTCACATACAGCTGTCATTCATGAGCTGTCACTGGTTAGTCTAACTGTCAATCATAGGATGTCATTTGAGTGAATGGAGTAAGGTTACTGGCTAGCTCGTCTCGGTGGGCGGGCCTAATCACCATTCAGACGAATGGTTTCAGGTGCGCTCGAGATGCCATTGAGAGCTGAGGGAGCACATGAGCCAGTGTGTGAGGGTGAGTGAGCACATGAGCCAGTGTGTGAGGGTGAGGGAGCACATGAGCCAGTGTGTGAGGGTGAGGGAGCACATGAGCCAGTGTGAGAGGGTGAGGGAGCACATGAGCCAGTGTGAGAGGGTGAGGGAGCACATGAGCCAGTGTGTGAGGGTGAGGGAGCACATGAGCCAGTGTGTGAGGGTGAGGGAGCACATGAGCCAGTGTGAGAGGGTGAGGGAGCACATGAGCCAGTGTGAGAGGGTGAGGGAGCACATGAGCCAGTGTGAGAGGGTGAGGGAGCACATGAGCCAGTGTGTGAGGGTGACTGAGGCAGTGTGTGAGGGTGAGGGAGCACATGAGCCAGTGTGTGAGGGTGAGGGAGCACATGAGCCAGTGTGTGAGGGTGAGGGAGCACATGAGCCAGTGTGTGAGGGTGAGTGAGCACATGAGCCAGTGTGTGAGGGTGAGGGAGCACATGAGCCAGTGTGTGAGGGTGAGGGAGCACATGAGCCAGTATGTGAGGGTGACTGAGGCAGTGTGTGAGGGTGAGGGAGCACATGAGCCAGTGTGTGAGGGTGAGGGAGCACATGAGCCAGTGTGAGAGGGTGAGGGAGCACATGAGCCAGTGTGAGAGGGTGAGGGAGCACATGAGCCAGTGTGTGAGGGTGAGGGAGCACATGAGCCAGTGTGTGAGGGTGACTGAGGCAGTGTGTGAGGGTGAGGGAGCACATGAGCCAGTGTGTGAGGGTGAGGGAGCACATGAGCCAGTGTGTGAGGGTGAGTGAGCACATGAGCCAGTGTGTGAGGGTGAGGGAGCACATGAGCCAGTGTGTGAGGGTGAGTGAGCCATGAGCAGCTGTGGGAAGACTGAGGCAGTGTGTGGACTCTGTCAGATCAGCGTGGGTCTAAGTTCAACTCAAGTATCAGAAGAGAGACTAGTGAAACAGGAAGTTAACTGCAGATCAAGAGGCTTCCAGATGCTGAGAGTTAACTTTGAATACCAAACCGGTAAAGAGAGACTGTTGTGAGCGTGGATCTGACCACAGCCCAGTGACTGTTTGTTTGTCAGCGTTTGTCGTCTGTTTGTCGTGTGCTCGTATTAACGGGATGTTGAAGTCAAGTTCAGCACAACACTGTGTGAACTGACCACTGAAGCAGACAGACGTCTACCAGGCAGAGCACTGTGAGGGCAAGAGGGCGAGACGATGGAGGTGTCAAGGTGCAGTTTGGGTCAAGTCAGCAGAGCCAGAGCAACAGTGCAGGAGGCCTCCTCTGTGTCTAACCTATGCTGCAGCCTGATGCTAACATTGGTCCATTCATTCATCCAAATGTTTACGGATAGTTGGTTTTGATGGTAATGTTGAAACCCCTAGAAAACGAGGTAGCCAAAATAGTTATGTGATGAGAGACCAGCTAACTGGCCCGTGACATTCAACATGAGCTGCAACCACGACCAAAGAACCTTTAAGTGAGGCCACCACCACGGGTAAAAAGACCGGCTCCACAGAGTTCGTTAGAGCCTCCACTCACATCAGACCCTCCAATCAAACCATGACTGTCAAACCCCACAGACCCCTGGTACATTAGTATGTGATGATTCATTCACTGATGTCATTTCTCTTTTCATATTATTATCTTTGCATCTCCTGGCAGACTGGCTAACTCAGTATGTGATCTCTTGTCATTTGAACAGGACACATCAGGCTCATTGCTGGTTCTCTGTCGGCGCTGCTCGTTCTCTTAGTGGTTGTGGGCGGAGTCTGCTGTGTTGTGATGAAAAAGAAGAAGAAAGGAACCAGGAAGAAACAAGGTCCACAAACATTCAGCTCTTTTGTATCCACAGTAGAGTGTGCACATATCTGCTGTTGCTAATGATACAGGCTGCAGTTGATCTCCAGATGTGCTGAGTGTCAGAACTGTCACACAGCACGGCTTAACACTGAACACATGCAGCACATTTGCTTGCTGTCACTGGGCCTTTGTGATCATGTGATCATCATCTGACATGTTTTGACCACCTGATTGACCTGCATCTCTCCTCTCCACAGAGAGCGGACAGGACATGACCTACGCTGACGTCCACATCTTGCAGCGGCAGGTGAAGTCACGGGAGGAAAAGGCCCACATGGAGGTGGAGGACAGCCAGGTCAATGTGTCGGGGGACCACAGGCAGCTCACTGAGGCCCAGTTGGAGGTGGAGGTCAATGTGCCCACTGAACAGACTGAGGATGAGATCCGACCCAGATCCGACCCAGACGCCACCTACCAGAGCCTCAGTCCAGCCACCATGGATCAGGACCAAACATATTCTACTGTCAAACAGACTGGATAGTAGTGGGCAGAGCCGTGTAGATAGAAGAGTCCCGACATCTCCATTCACTCCAATGGACCAGTTTTTTACTCTCAAGAGTTCCAGGAAGTAAGGTCCTGGATTAAGCAGCACTGTCGAGTTGCAGCAAAATAGACAGTTTGTGTTGTACTCTGAAATGGTTTTTCCCCCCTTGAATCAAATTGTACATTATCAGCTTTATTTTAGCATGCAAAAGTAGCGTGAGACCCATTCCTGGCTGTTCATTGGCTAATGAGTCTCGCATTTTGGTCCTCCGCTGACGCCACTCTCTCTAGAGGACACTAGTAAAGAAAGAAAATTCTTGTATTCTTGTATATTTATACTGTATATAATAACTATGTATATAATATAGCCTACTTCCTGTTGAAACACAATGTTGGATGTTTGGTCCGGTCATAACGCGGGGAGGGATCATTCCAAAGTGTAAACCAATGGGAGATCACTTACGGAAAAAGGCAGTTTTATTGGATGGGAGGAGTCGAGGGGTGGAATTGTTAAAAAAATCTGTGATGTTTATTGACTGGAGTTTTTATTTACACCTCCTGGTGCAACATAAGGTTACCATTCAAGATACACTGTTTTCTTGTAAATAATGTGATTTTGAGATCAAAATGGGGGCGGGGCGTATGGTTCTTCCACCTGCTACTGAGGCTCCTGACTGTGTTCAATGAATAAAGCATAAAAATTGTCAATATGTCTTGTTTGTTAAATCATTTAATCCCCAAACAACTCAAAACTATAGAGTCAATACCAACAGGAGGATACACTGTTTGACATTGGCAGGGAAATTTGGAACATTTGACATCGGCTCTACTGACACAATCAGCTGTGCTGCTCATCCCACAAATGCAGAATCCTCCTTACAAATGAGACAGTGTTGTGAAGGGAAATGAACAGGCTTTCCAATAACATAAGATACAATGCTGAGGATACAGTAACAGCAGAGATATGATCAACCAAACACAAGTTTACAAACCTTTTTTTGAGGAGTTTATTTCTGTTGTCTACTCTCCTCAGAATTAGGTTTATAAGTTATATCTTGAAATGTAGTAAGAGTAATTGTATTGTGTCTTTACTCAATACACCACAAGAAATAGAAGAAATAAAATATGTAATATGTGATAAATACAATGCGTACATTACACAATGTACACCACAATACAATTTATAACAAGAATGGGGAACCTAGTAACCTATATATGTCGAACAAAAATATAAACGCAACACTGGTTTTTTGCTCCCATTTTTCATGAGATGAAGTAAAAGATCTAAGACTTTTTCTATGCACACAAATTTGTTTATGAGCACTTCTCCTTTGCCAGAATAATCCATCCACCTGACAGGTGTGACATATCAAGATGCTGATGAAACACCAGGATTATTATTGCACAGGTGTGTCTTGGGCTGCTCACAATAAAAGGCCAGTCTAAAATGTGCAGTTTGATCACACAACACAGTGACACAGATGTAGGAAGTTTTGAGGGACTGTGCAAATTGCATGCTGACTGCATGAATGTCCACCAGAGCTGCTGCCTGTGAATTTAATGTTAATTTCACCACCATAAACCATAAACCATCTCCAATGTGTTCAGAAAATGTCCACTTCCGAAGTGGTGAATACCACAGGAGGGGGGCCGTTCCTATGGACTCTTCCCTTGAACACGATAAACACGACCGCATTTGAAGGCAGCATTATTGTGACGAGCTCATGGCACACCTGTGCAATAATCATGATGTAATCATGCCACACCTGTCAGGTGGATCAAGGGTGTCACCTTGTGTTGAAAAGTGGGAGGGCATAATCTAGTCATAGGCTATATGCCCTCCTCCTATAGTGTAGCCTATAGGCCCTGTAGGTCCCCAGCAAATTGATGAAGTGTTGTTAACGTCACAATTATTTGATTTTTTTAGAGAATGTAGAAGAATGGCTGTTTACAGATAGTTATGAGATTCTGGACAAAATCATCTCTAACAATAAAAAAAAAAGTCAGATTTGGGTCTGAGAGAAACCATCTCGGGCATCCGTGGCCCTAATAATGTGGACTAAATGAGGGGTCCTTGATATGAAAAAGGCTGAGTCACTGCATTAGTCTGCATGTTAGCCCTGCTTACCACTGATGAAAAGACCAAACACGCATGCTACAGGAAGTGGCTAGCACCTTCTAGCTAGCAAGTAGCACCTAACAGTTTCCTCATGGTAACAGGAACACATCAGCAGGGCAGGTTTCAAGTGAAAAACATTTTCAGTGAAATATGGAGCCAAAGAGGAAACTATGAGGGCGCGTCCACATGAACACGGATATCATTGAAAGTGTAGTATTACATTTTTTATCAGTCAATAATAAGGCAGAGTGAGAAGTGAGTGAGGATCTTATCCGCTCAAGTTGAACTATTTTAATAATAATTTTTATTAATAATAATAATAATAATAATAATAATAATAATAATAATAATAATAATAATAGATAGGATTTATATAGCGCCTTTCAAGACACTCAAAGCGCTTCACATATCAGGGGAGGGAACTCAACTCATCCACCACCGATGCGTAGCACCCACCTGGGTGATGCACGGCAGCCAGTTTGCACCAGAACGCTCACCACACATCAGCTCTCACGGTGGAGAGTTGAGGACTGAATGTGCCAATTAAGTAACGAGGGATGATTAGGTGGCCATGATTGAAGGAAGGCCTGTGTGTGAATTTAGCCAGGGCACCGGGGTTACACCCCTACTCTTATGAAGAGTGCTGATGGGATCTTTAATGACCACAGAGAGTCAGGACCTCGGTTTAACATCTCATCCAAAGGACGGTGCTCACTCACAGGACAGAGTCCCTGTCTCTGCCCTGGGGCATTGGGGAGATTATTCATCAGATCAGATTATTCCTCAGACCATTCAGACCAGAGGGGAAGAGCGCCTCCTACTGGTCCTCCAACACCACTTCCAGCACCAGTCTCCCATCCAAGGAGTATCCTACTGTAGGCCAGACCTGCTTAGCTTCCCCAGGAAAGCCAGTAATGTAATGCAGGAGCCACTGGTGCTGACATTTTCCCTTATTTGTGCAACGAACAAGAGGTGTGTGGAATTCACAGCCAGCCATATGAAATAACTGTGTTTTAAATAGTTTTTGCAATGTCATGTGAACAGAGAGATATTCTAATGTTTGTGTGTACAGGGGGGGAATTGCAAACAGAGGAGAAAAATGCATTTTCAGAAATATTTGTGTTGGTGTGGTTCATGTTCAAACTCAATGTTTTGGAGGTTGCCAGGTCTTGGCATTGCCCACAGTTATAAGACTATGATATATGATTACTAATACTACTACTGTCTGCCAGTAAGAGCAATACCACAAATACTACCTTTTTCTGAGAGACAGCTTTGATCCCCAGGCCATCAGACAGTAACCTGACGCTGCCAGATGGTTAGTTTCACATTCTGTTTCACAAACACACATCCATCAGGGAACAAGCCGTTGAAGAGGGCAGTAGCTTTTTTAAAGCTACTTGGCAGGTGATTGGTTGACCCATCTGTCTATCACCGTCTGGGCGTGTTAACTGCAACCAATCAGATCAACTTGCCTCTGACGTAGCAGCCTGCGACGGGAGAGCAGAGAGTGAACAACCAATAGAACTACAAATATCTGAGCATTGAATGATAGCAGTTAGCATGGAGGTATATAGGGTTAGGGTTGGGTTAAAAAAGTTAAAAGGTGTTAACGAACGAACGCCTGATCAGATCTTAAGATCTCGTGAGGATCCAGCTGGCTTGCGAGGTTAATGAAACTGATCAACAGGTCCATTACACTGCCCCCACCCTAACCCACCTCATACAGGAAACCTTACGTTGCCTATTCTCCCCCCACCCTCCCTCCACACACACCATAGATACAAACACACACACACACACACACACACACACACACACACACACACACACACACACACACACACACACACACACACCACAACCACATCATACACTTTTTTGCAGACATTTTGCAAACCTGCACAGGACTTTGCACAGACATTTTGTCACTTAACATTGTTCATAGTGTTCTTGTTTGGATATTTATTATTATTCTCTCTTATCTCTACTTATATCTTGTGTTTCTTGATAGATTAATGGCATTCAGAGTGGAAGGCAAAGGAATCATTTCATGGTACGAGAGAAACTTGTTTTCAACTGTGTGCATATGACAATAAACACTTTGACATGACTGACTTTGACAGCAAACACAAAATTTGGCCTAAAGTAAGATGGTTGATATGGAAAGGTTCCTTAGCTAATAGTCCCGTCTAGAAGTATCCTCTTTCACTACAAAGGAAGAATACACCTCTCTGATCTACATGTATTCAGTCTACAGTATCAAAGGCACTTGGTCATATTGCATTTGAATACTTTAGTGAGACTGTTACGCGCTTCCTTTGTCTTCTCTCTGGCATACCACAACAATTTCCTTCTTTAGACGTTTCATAGTTTCTGTGCGACGCCCAAATACCAGTGTATCATATCAGGCTTGTCAGTTTAGGTTATGCATGTTCATGCTGATCACAGCTAATAAATATCCAAAGAACTCTCTACAATATACAGAGCAATAATGTTACGTGACCAAATCAAATGTCTGTGCAAATGTTTGCAAAATGTCTCGGGTCTGTGGTTGTGCAGTGTGTGTGGTTAGTTAGTGTGTGTGTGTGTGTGTGTGTGTGTGTGTGTGTGTGTGTGTGTGTGTGTGTGTGTGTGTGTGTGTGTGTGTGTGTGTGTGTGTTCATGCCACAAACACACGTTCACACACACAGGAGGCGGTGGGGGGGAGGCAAATTGTCATATGTAGTCGCAGCTTTTGTGAATTTGCACTTATAATTATTATTATTATTATTATTATTATTATTATTATTATTATTATTATTATTATTATTATTATTATTATTGTTGTATCTCTACTCTTGATATCTTGTGTTTCTTGATAGATAAATGGCATTTAGAGTGGAAGGCAAAGGAAGAATTCCATGGTAGACGGTAGATGGTGGACGTTGGGGGCGGCCCTGTGGTCGCATTTTGCCCATGTATTGAATAAACACTTTGACTGACAAAAAGATGTAGGCCTACTTAAACTTATTGATCGGTAGATATGGAAAAGTTCCTTAGACCCATCTAGAAGTATGTTTCAATGATTGTTGTTTTGTCACTGCCATATTATAGAGGTGCCTTGAACACCTTAGAAGTCTCAGCTCAAATCCTCTTTTGCTATGAAGGAAGAATACACCCGTCTCCTCCCTTCACTCTATTAAAGGCACTTGGCCATATTGTGTGTGATGCTTTAGTGAGACTGATAAACACTTCCTTCTTCCGTCTTCTCTCTACCTATAAATAGGCCTACCACAACAATTTCCTTGTTTAGACATTTCATAGTTTCTGTGCGATGACCATACCAGTGTATCATATAAGGCTTGTCAGAGGAGAGCATGTTGAGCACAGGGTGAAATAGAGCAGTTTGTCTGAACAGGTGACTGTCTCAGCTGAGGGACAGGGAGACATGGAGGCTGTGATTGGACTGTTGATGATGCTACTCAGACTCTCTCATGGTGAGTTCTTTGACTAGTCTACATATTAATATTCATGATGGTATATTGTGTGAATAAACTGTTTTGTGTTGAACCAGTAATCCATATATTCTTCAATGAATACAAATAAAAGATCATTATTGATCAAGTATGTGAGTATAGTTATGACCTCATCAGTGATGTTTACTGAAGCTGATGGAACTGAGCTTTTGTCAATAAATGAATTAACAATCTTCACATTATTATTTTTAGTTTTTAGTTTTGTAATTAATTTGACAGATGTATGCATTAACGTTATCCTGCATACAACCCAGAGCTCACAACATTTTGAGAGTTTGTATCTGTATATAGGAACTACAAAGGCCAGAGAGCGGTCTAGGTCAAGTCAAGTCAAGTCAAGTTTATTTATATAGCCCTAATTCACAAGCATGTCTCAGAGGGCTTCACAGAAAGTATGTCTAGCTGATTCTAGCTAACACACAGTAACAAGAATATACAGAATAAAGATAACATTTGAACATTTGAAGAAAGCAGGAGAGTGGAGGAGGGAGGGAGAGGGAGGAGGGAGGAGAGGGGGGAGGTGGGGAGAAAATAGGAAATGTGGAGAGGTGGGAGGGCGCAGGGGAAGGAGAGCAGTGGGAATGTGAGAGAGGGGAGAGGACAGAGAGGAGGAGAGAACAGAGAAGGAGAGGTGGAAGGGTACAGGGGAGGTAGAGTAGAGGTAGGGTCTAGGGTGGAGGGAGGGAGGGAGGAGAGGGGGGAGGTGGGGAGAAAATAGGAAATGTGGAGGAGGAGAGAACAGGGGAGGAGAGATGAGGGTGCAGGGGAGGGAGAGCCAGGGTAGGGGTAGGGTCTAGGGTTGGGGGAGGGGAGGAGAGAACAGGGGAGGAGAGATGAGGGTGCAGGGGAGGGAGAGCCAGGGTAGGGGTAGGGTCTAGGGTTGGGGGAGGGGAGGGAGTAGGATACGGGCCCGGATTAGGGCGAGGGTGGGGAGAAATGGGAAATGTGGAGGAGGAGAGAACAGAGAAGGAGAGGGTGCAGGGGAGGGAGAGCAGGGGGAATGTGAGAGGGAGGAGAGGGCAGAGAGGAGGAGAGAACAGAGAAGGAGAGGTGGGAGGGCGCAGGGGAAGAAGAGCAGTGGGAATGTGAGAGAGGGGAGAGGACAGAGAGGAGGAGAGAACAGAGAAGGAGAGGTGGAAGGGTACAGGGGAGGTAGAGTAGAGGTAGGGTCTAGGGTGGAGGGAGGGAGTAGGATACGGGCCCGGATTAGGGCGAGGGTGGGGAGAAAATGGGAAATGTGGAGGAGGAGAGAACAGAGAAGGAGAGGTGGGAGGGTGCAGGGGAAGGAGAGCAGGGGGAATGTGAGAGAGGGGGGAGGACAGAGAGTAGAGGTGCAGGGGAAGGAGAGCAGGGGAAGAAGAGCAGGGGGAATGTGAGAGAGGGGGGAGGACAGAGAGTAGAGGTAGGGTCTAGGGTGGAGGGAGGGAGTAGGATACGGGCCCGGATTAGGGCGAGGGTGGGGGGAAAATGGGAAATGTGGAGGAGGAGAGGACAGAGAAGGAGAGGTGGAAGGGTGCAGGGGAAGGAGAGCAGGGGGAATGTGAGAGAGGGAGGAGGACAGAGAGGCAGAGAAGGAGAGGTGGGAGGGTGCAGGGGAAGGAGAGCAGGGGGAATGTGAGAGAAGGAAGAGCAGGAAGTGGCAGGGATTCAGGAAAATAGGGGAGAAGAGGAGAAGGAGCAGAGGGGGGGGAGAATGAGGAGAGAGCAGGAGAAGGGAGGGGGGGCGGTGGGATGTGGGGGAGGAAAGAGCATGGAAAGAGAGGAGAACAAGAAGGGGGAAGAAGGGAAGAAGCGGGGAAAGGGGGAAAGAGAGGGGGGGGGAGAAGATCAGACAACTGACTACTCTAAGCATTAACCAGAGCTAACTGGGACATAGTATCTAGCTATTCTACAGCCTAATCTGGCCTATCCTACCCTGCTCTAATCTGATTTTAGCCTGAACACTAACAGGTCAGCCTTAGGCTGTAGCTAATCTATCGCCTACCTAAGCTGTTCTAAACCAACCGGCAGCCCTCGACCAGTGATGAAGAGCACCGATGCCCCCCGACCCGGCCCCCGCCCACATATGGCGTGGGAGGGAAGGCCAGGCCGGGACACAGCGGCACCCCCTCACCCCCAGTGAACGCAAGAAAACCTTTCCACCATATGGATCGCCGCATGGATTGCCCCAGTGACTTGGCTGAGGAGGAACCTTGTGAGGTCGTTGTGCTAGGGGCCAATTGCTGCGGCCCAGGCGGACCCAGCCCCCACGCGACCCGCCCCCCCAGCCCCCAGCCACCAGCATAGTGACTGAGAGCGTGAGAGCAGGCCACGCGGGGGACGGGCCCACCCACCAGGCCACAGCAGCGGACCCCCATCTGGGGACTCCCCTCCGAGACAGGCCGAGAGATGCCGGGCTAAACCATGCACAGAGTTTCCGATAATGAAACTCTGTGAATGGTTTATTATGGAAATAAAATGTACAAGAGAACAGAAAATTGAAAATGTAAAAAAGAGTCCAACAGAAGGGATATAAAAATGTAATTTTTAAATTATCCTAAGATCAGGGAAGGGAGTTGAAAATCTAAAAAGTAGAGTCCAAAAAGAAATAGAAAATGCAGTCTTTAAGTGTTCGTAGGTTTAGAGAATACTAGTTAATTAGCTAGGTGACAAAAAGGGTAACAAGATTGGGAGTTCCATGAGGATGATCTGAGGAATCCATGAGTCCGCGTTGGTGACATGGATTAAGAGGAGGGGAGGGGAGGATAGGAGTCGGAGGTGATGATTAAGAGGAGGGGAGGATAGGAGTTGGAGGTGATGATGAGGCGGCGGGGGGGGGGCTGGGGGGGCGCCCCCCCCTTCCCTTAGGCAAGCAGGTGACCAGGATGATGAGGATAGGAGTCGGTGATGGTGATGAGCCCGGGGTGTCAGACAGTAGAAGGAGTAGTGGGTAGATGGCCTAGAATGACGACAGGTGGCTAGGACGATGACGGCCGGACCTAGGGCTGCAGGCCTAGGTCTGTTTGTCAAGACCTCTGCTCTTCTTCTCTTCGCCCTATAAATATGGACAACTGGAATGAATAGTCATTGATTCCTCACAATATTCTTACTGTAAAAAAAGAACGTCACTTCATTAAACTGTCAAAAATGTAATCAATAATAATGATGATGATAATAATAATAATAATAATAATAATAACATGCATTCTTCCACGAAGCAATACAGTTGATAGTTTTTGTTTCTTTTAAACAGACAAATATGCATTTGTCTGTTTAAAAGAAACAAAAACTATCATTTGAACAAAGAAGACATAATGAACCTGATTGAGCAAGCAATACAGTTTTTGAACAGCAGCTAAACAACTACAGTTAGTGTATGAATATAAATGAGCTGTCATAGTCACAGCTGTATATGTCGCTGCGGTTCCCAAACCTACACCTGTTATTCACAAATATATCCCTATATTGTAGCTTCATATTCAATACATTGATATGGCACTGTGGCACATGCCTAGAATCTTGCAGCAGTCATTAACATCGCTGCTGGTATTGTAAGAAATTGATACAGATTGTGATATAGCATAATATATATTTTTTCATCTTGTGTGTTTTTTGTTTGTTTGTTTGTTTGTTTGTTTTTTTAATTTCCAGGTGTGGAAACCTACTGTGATGGGACACAGAACGAGATGTGTTACGGTGCTCTGGGAGGAACTGTGGATATCCAACTGTTGGCTCAAGGAACAAATCTACAAGTCTACAAATTCGCATGGATGAAAAATAAAAAAAACAAAGTTCTTACTGTGAGAAACAATACGGTTCTGGTTAATGACTTCAAAGACAGATCCTCCTTCACTGTGAGTAATGGAACATTTAGGCTACGTAACCTCACCTACTCTGACAGTGCTGAATATGACCTTCATATCTACACAAACGATGGACAGCTGCAGTCGAGAACAAGACAACTTAAACTGTTCATACAAGGTAAATAAGTACTTTAATAAATTGTTGGAGAGATTATTAATAATGATAGAAGACATATTCCACTATCTCATAGCCATTTGTCAACTTCCAGCAGAAAGTAGAAGCCATGCTCAGTTTGGGCTTTATGGGAACAAATAATGTCAGTTAGTAATATAAGTGTCAAAAATAAAATGTGTGATTGTTATAATTGATAATACAGTGTCAGTAATATGATTTTCATTAATTTCATTAATTAATGTATTTGTTCCAATCATGATAATGCTGAAAACAATATTTCAATTTTCAATTTACACATTCCATAATTTACACATTGCATGGCCGGAATGTTACAGATAAATTAGTAAAAACTAATTTGACACTAGTTGAGTTGAGCCTGGAGCTAGGTAGCCTATATACTGTATTTTACTATTTGCAAACAAATGCACACTAGAAAAGAGAAACACTTTAGCCTACATGAAATGCTACAAAGAGAACACTTCCATGACCAAATATACAATTGTACTGTTACTGTACTGCATCACTGTTGTTGTTTGAAAACCTTGTTAATCCAAAGTTGTTGATTTTCATGTTTTCACGTTAATCAAAGGATGACATGAGTGGGTTGGGAAATTGTCAAACCTCTTGTGTTTTATGAAACTCTTTTAAAACCACTGGATCAACTCTAAATGCACGGTGCAGAAACGGACATTTTGGAGACACAAGGTTTTCACACAACAGTGACAGCAGACTGACTGACACCAGACGACTCCAAGAAAGTACACTGACAAAAGATTCTGACAATGTCCAAACTCATCTGAGTCCATTTCCCTCAGCACCTGTGTCCACTGCCCAGCTGGCTGATGAGTGTCTGTCCCAGGGAGAGGTGATGGTGTCCTGCTCCTCTGAGACGGGGGACAGTCCTCAGTACAGCTGGACTCTGGACGGACGCACACTGAGGGACACCGAGCTCGTCTCTGGTAACAACACGACAAACAACATCACTCTGAAACCAGGCCTGACGGGACTTCTTCTCTGCTTGGTCAAGAATAACATCAGTAAAGCCACTGCAAGCAAGACCATATCAATCTGTGAAGGTGAGCCAGAACATATGAAAAAGTGTGATGTTGGGGCGTCCAGGTGCAGTGGTAGATTCTCTGCCTACTAACACGAGGGTCGTGGGTTCGAGCCCCCGTATTCCCTCCGGCTTGGTCGGGTGTGCATACAGGCACAATTGGCCGTCTCTGCGGGTGGGAAGCGCGGTTAAGGGTATGTGTCCTGGTCGCTGTACTAGCGCCTCCTCTGGTCGGTCGGAGCACCTGTCCAAGTGGAAGTGGAACTGTGGCAAATAATGTGATCCTCCCACCTGCTACTTCCTGCCGGTGATACTCCTCGCTGTCAGGTGAAAATAAGCTGCTGGCTACTGCAAATGTATCGGAGGAGGCATGTGGTAGTAAGACTCTCAACTGGGACAACCTAGCAGGGAATTGGCCAAGTACAATTGGGGAGAAGAAGAAAAGGTGTGATGTTGTTGAACTGATGATTATGATGATGTGACTGTCGTATTTGCCCACAGGCTTCATGTGTGACAACTGCACCTCATCCAATGAGACCAATGCCCAGTATATTAGCGATAAGTCAATGTTATGGTCACATACAGCTGTCATTCATGAGCTGTCACTGGTTAGTCTAACTGTCAATCATAGGATGTCATTTGAGTGAATGGAGTAAGGTTACTGGCTAGCTCGTCTCGGTGGGCGGGCCTAATCACCATTCAGACGAGTGGTTTCAGGTGCGCTCGAGATGCCATTGAGAGCTGAGGGAGCACATGAGCCAGTGTGAGAGGGTGAGGGAGCACATGAGCCAGTGTGAGAGGGTGAGTGAGCACATGAGCCAGTGTGAGAGGGTGAGTGAGCACATGAGCCAGTGTGTGAGGGTGAGGGAGCACATGAGCCAGTGTGAGAGGGTGAGTGAGCCATGAGCCAGTGTGTGAGGGTGAGGGAGCACATGAGCCAGTGTGTGAGGGTGAGGGAGCACATGAGCCAGTGTGTGAGGGTGAGGGAGCACATGAGCCAGTGTGTGAGGGTGAGGGAGCACATGAGCCAGTGTGTGAGGGTGAGTGAGCACATGAGCCAGTGTGTGAGGGTGAGTGAGCACATGAGCCAGTGTGTGAGGGTGAGTGAGCACATGAGCCAGTGTGTGAGGGTGAGTGAGCACATGAGCCAGTGTGTGAGGGTGAGTGAGCACATGAGCCAGTGTGTGAGGGTGAGTGAGCACATGAGCCAGTGTGTGAGGGAGAGTGAGCCATGAGCAGCTGTGGGAAGACTGAGGCAGTGTGTGGACTCCGTCAGATCAGCGTGGGTCTAAGTTCAACTCAAGTATCAGAAGAGAGACTAGTGAAACAGGAAGTTAACTGCAGATCAAGAGGCTTCCAGATGCTGAGAGTTAACTTTGAATACCAAACCGGTAAAGAGAGACTGTTGTGAGCGTGGATCTGACCACAGCCCAGTGACTGTTTGTTTGTCAGCGTTTGTCGTCTGTTTGTCGTGTGCTCGTATTAATGGGACCTCCATGTTGAAGTCAAGTTCAGCACAACACTGTGTGAACTGACCACTGAAGCAGACAGACATCTACCAGGCAGAGCACTGTGAGGGCAAGAGGGCGAGACAATGGAGGTGTCAAGGTGCAGTTTGGGTCAAGTCAGCAGAGCCAGAGCAACAGTGCAGGAGGCCTCCTCTGTGTCTAACCTATGCTGCAGCCTGATGCTACTGGTCCATTCATTCATCCAAATGTTTATGGATAGTTGGTTTTGATGGTAATGTTGAAACCCCTAGACAACGAGGTAGCCAAAATAGTTATGTGATGAGAGACCAGCTAACTGGCCCGTGACATTCAACATGAGCTGCAACCACGACCAAAGAACCTTTAAGTGAGGCCACCACCACGGGTAAAAAGACCGGCTCCACAGAGTTCGTTAGAGCCTCCACTCACATCAGACCCTCCAATCAAACCATGACTGTCAAACCCACAGACCCCTGGTACATTAGTATGTGATGATCCATTCACTGATGTCATTTTTCTTTTCATATTATTATCTTTGCATCTGATGTGATGCATGTGATCTCTTGTCATTTGAACAGGACACATCGAGCTCATTGCTGGTTCTCTGTCGGCGCTGCTCGTTCTCTTAGTGGTTGTGGGCGGAGTCTGCTGTGTTGTGATGAAAAAGAAGAAGGAAGGAACCAGGAAGAAACAAGGTCCACAAACATTCTGCTCTTTTGTATCCACAGTAGAGTGTGCACATATCTGCTGTTGCTAATGATACAGGCTGCAGTTGATCTCCAGATGTGCTGAGTGTCAGGAGAACTGTCACACAGCACGGCTTAACACTGAACACATGCAGCACATTTGCTTGCTGTCACTGGGCCTTTGTGATCATGTGATCATCAGCTGACATGTTTTGACCACCTGATTGACCTCCATCTCTCCTCTCCACAGAGAGCGGACAGGACATGACCGACGCTAACGTCCATCTTGCAGCGTCAGGCGAAGTCACGGGAGGAAAAGGCCCACATGGAGGTGGAGGAGGACAGCCAGGTCAATGTGTCGGGGGACCACAGGCAGCTCACTGAGGCCCAGTTGGAGGTGGAGGTCAATGTGCCCACTGAACAGACTGAGGATGAGATCCGACCCAGACGCCACCTACCAGAGCCTCAGTCCAGCCACCATGGATCAGGACCAAACATATTCTACTGTCAAACAGACTGGATAGTAGTGGGCAGAGCCGTGTAGATAGAAGAGTCCCGACATCTCCATTCACTCCAATGGACCAGTTTTTTACTCTCAAGAGTTCCAGGAAGTAAGGTCCTGGATTAAGCAGCACTGTCGAGTTGCAGCAAAATAGACAGTTTGTGTTGTACTCTGAAATGGTTTTTCCCCCCTTGAATCAAATTGTACATTATCAGCTTTATTTTAGCATGCAAAAGTAGCGTGAGACCCATTCCTGGCTGTTCATTGGCTAATGAGTCTCGCATTTTGGTCCTCCGCTGACGCCACTCTCTCTAGAGGACACTAGTAAAGAAAGAAAATTCTTGTATTCTTGTATATTTATACTGTATATAATAACTATGTATATAATATAGCCTACTTCCTGTTGAAACACAATGATGGATGTTTGGTCCGGTCATAACGCGGGGAGGGATCATTCCAAAGTGTAAACCAATGGGAGATCACTTACGGAAAAAGGCAGTTTTATTGGATGGGAGGAGTCGAGGGGTGGAATTGTTAAAAAAATCTGTGATGTTTATTGACTGGAGTTTTTATTTACACCTCCTGGTGCAACATAAGGTTACCATTCAAGATACACTGTTTTCTTGTAAATGTAATGCGATTTTGAGATCAAAATGGGGGCGGGGCGTATGGTTCTTCCACCTGCTACTGAGGCTCCTGACTGTGTTCAATGAATAAAGCATAAAAATTGTCAATATGTCTTGTTTGTTAAATCATTTAATCCCCAAACACCTCAAAACGATAGAGTCAATACCAACAGGAGGATACACTGTTTAACATTGGCAGGGAAATTTGCTGTGCTGCTCATCCCACAAATGCAGAATCCTCCTTACAAATGAGACAGTGTTGTGAAGGGAAATGAACAGGCTTTCCAATAACATAAGATACAATGCTGAGGATACAGTAACAGCAGAGATATGATCAACCAAACAAGTTTACAAACTTTTTTTGAGGAGTTTATTTCTGTTGTCTACTCTCCTCAGAATTAGGTTTTAAGTTATATCTTGAAATGTAGTAAGAGTAATTGTATTGTGTCTTTACTCAATACACCACAAGAAATAGAAGAAATAAAATATGTAATATGTGATAAATACAATGCGTACATTACACAATGTACACCACAATACAATTTATAACGAGAATGGGGAACCTAGTAACCTATATACAGTATGTCGAACAAAAATATAAACGCAACACTGTTTTTTTGCTCCCATTTTTCATGAGATGAATTAAAAGATCTAAGACTTTTTCTATGCACACAAATTTGTTTATGAGCACTTCTCCTTTGCCAGAATAATCCATCCACCTGACAGGTGTGACATATCAAGATGCTGATGAAACACCAGGATTATTATTGCACAGGTGTGCTTTGGGCTGCTCACAATAAAAGGCCAGTCTAAAATGTGCAGTTTGATCACACAACACAGTGACACAGATGTAGGAAGTTTTGAGGGACTGTACAAATTGCATGCTGACTGCAGGAATGTCCACCAGAGCTGCTGCCTGTGAATTGAATGTTAATTTCACCACCATAAACCATCTCCAATGTGTTCAGAAAATGTCCACTTCCGAAGTGGTGAATACCACAGGAGGGGGGCCGTTCCTATGGACTCTTCCCTTGAACACGATAAACACGACCGCATTTGAAGGCAGCATTATTGTGACGAGCTCATGGCACACCTGTGCAATAATCATGATGTAATCATGCCACACCTGTCAGGTGGATCAAGGGTGTCACCTTGTGTTGAAAAGTGGGAGGGCATAATCTAGTCATAGGCTATATGCCCTCCTCCTATAGTGTAGCCTATAGGCCCTGTAGGTCCCCAGCAAATTGATGAAGTGTTGTTAACGTCACAATTATTTGATTTTTTTAGAGAATGTAGAAGAATGACTGTTTACAGATAGTTATGAGATTCTGGACAAAATCATCTCTAACAATAAAAAAAAAAGTCAGATTTGGGTCTGAGAGAAACCATCTCGGGCATCCGTGGCCCTAATAATGTGGACTAAATGAGGGGTCCTTGATATGAAAAAGGCTGAGTCACTGCATTAGTCTGCATGTTAGCCCTGCTTACCACTGATGAAAAGACCAAACACGCATGCTACAGGAAGTGGCTAGCACCTTCTAGCTGGCAAGTAACACCTAACAGTTTCCTCATGGTAACAGGAACACATCAGCAGGGCAGGTTTCAAGTGAAAAACATTTTCAGTGAAATATGGAGCCAAAGAGGAAACTATGAGGGCCCGTCCACATGAACACGGATATCATTGAAAGTGTAGTATTACATTTTTTTATCAGTCAATAATAAGGCAGAGTGAGAAGTGAGTGAGGATCTTATCCGCTCAAGTTGAACTATTTTAATAATAATTTTATTAATAATAATAATAATAATAATAATAATAATAGATAGGATTTATATAGCGCCTTTCAAGACACTCAAAGCGCTTCACATATCAGGGGAGGGAACTCAACTCATCCACCACCGATGCGTAGCACCCACCTGGGTGATGCACGGCAGCCAGTTTTCACCAGAACGCTCACCACACATCAGCTCTCACGGTGGAGAGTTGAGGACTGAATGTGCCAATTAAGTAACGAGGGATGATTAGGTGGCCATGATTGAAGGAAGGCCTGTGTGTGAATGTAACCAGGGCACCGGGGTGACACCCCTACTCTTATGAAGAGTGCCAATGGGATCTTTAATGACCACAGAGAGTCAGGACCTCGGTTTAACGTCTCATCCGAAGGACGGTGCTCACTCACAGGACAGAGTCCCTGTCTCTGCCCTGGGGCATTGGGGAGATTATTCATCAGACCAGATTATTCATCAGACCATTCAGACCAAAGGGGAAGAGCACCTCCTACTGGTCCTCCAACACCACTTCCAGCACCAGTCTCCCATCCAAGGAGTATCCTAGGCCAGACCTGCTTAGCTTCCCCAGGAAAGCCAGTAATGTAATGCAGGAGCCACTGGTGCTGACATTCTCCCTTATTTGCGCAACGAACAAGAGGTGTCTGGAATTCACACTCAGCCATATGAAATAACTGTGTTTTAAATAGTTTTTGCAATGTCATGTGAACAGAGAGATATTCTAAAACACTGTTGGTGTGGACAGGGGGGGGGGGGAATTGCAAACGGAGGAGAAAAATGCATTTTCAGAAATATTTGTGTTCGTGTGGTTCCTGTTCAAACTCAATGTTTTGGAGGTTGCCAGCTCTTGGCATTGCCCACAGTTATAAGACTATGATATATGATTACTAATACTACTACTGTCTGGCAGTATAAGAGCAATACCACAAATACTACCTTTTTCTGAGAGACAGCTTTTATCCCCAGGCCATCAGACAGTAACCTGACGCTGCCAGATGGTTAGTTTCACATTCTGTTTCACAAACACACATCCATCCCGGAATGGAACAACTCAAGCCTTGAAGAGGGCAGTCACTTTTTTAAAGCTACTTGACAGGTGATTGGTTGACCTATCTGTCTATCACAGTCTGGGCATGTTAACTGCAACCAATCAGATCAACTTGCCTCTGACGTAGCAGCCTGCGACGGGAGAGCAGAGAGTGAACAACCAATAGAACTACAAATATCTGAGCATTGAATGATAGCAGTTAGCATGGAGGAATATAGGGTTAGGGTTGGGTTGAAAAAGTTAAAAGGTGTTAACGAACGAACGCCTGATCAGATCTCAAGATCTTAAGGATCCAGCTGGCTTGCGAGGTTAATGAAACTGATCAACAGGTCCATTACACTGCCACCACCCTAACCCACAGGAAACCTTACCCTGCCTATTCTCCCCCCACCCTCCCTCCACACACACCATAGATACAAACACACACACACACACACACACACACACACACACACACACACACACACACACACACACACACACACACACACACACACACACACACACACACACACACACACACACACACACACCACAACCACAACCACAGCATATACACTTTTTTTGCAGACATTTTGCGAACCTGCACAGGACTTTGCACAGACATTTTGTCACATAACATTGTGCATAGTGTTCTTGTTTGGATATTTATTATTATTCTCTCTTATCTCTACTTATATCTTGTGTTTCTTGATAGATTAATGGCATTCAGAGTGGAAGGCAAAGGAATAATTTCATGGTACGAGAGAAACTTGTTTTCAACTGTGTGCATATGACAATAAACACTTTGACATGACTGACTTTGACAGCAAACACAAAATTTGGCCTAAAGTAAGATGGTTGATATGGAAAGGTTCCTTAGCTAATAGTCCCATCTAGAAGTATCCTCTTTCACTACAAAGGAAGAATACACCTCTCTCATCTACATGTATTCAGTCTACAAAGGCACTTGGTCATATTGCATGTGAATGCTTGAGTGAGACTGTTACAGTACGCGCTTCCTTTGTCTTCTCTCTGGCATACCACAACAATTTCCTTGTTTAGACATTTCATAGTTTTTGTGCGACGCCCAAATATCAGTGTATCAGGCTTGTCAGTTTAGGTTATGCATGTTGAGCACAGGGCGAAATAGAGCAGTTTGTCTGAACAGGTGACTGTCTCAGCTGAGGGACAGGGAAGAGACATGGAGGCTGTGATTGGACTGTTGATGATGCTACTCGGACTCTCTCATGGTGAGCTCTTTGACTAGTCGACATATTAATATTCATGATGGTATATTGGGCGAATAAATGTTTTTATGTTGATCCAGTAATCCATATATTCTTCAATGAATACAAATACAAGATCATTATTGATCAAGTATGTGAGTATAGTTATGACCTCATCGGTGATGTTTACTGAAGCTGATGGAACTGAGCTTTTGTCAATAAATGAATTAACAATATTCACATTATTATTTTTAGTTTTTAGTTTTGTAATTAATTTGACAGATGTATGCATTAACGTTATCCTGCATACAACCCAGAGCTCACAACATTTTGAGAGTTTGTATCTGTATATAGGAACTACAAAGGCCAAAGAGCGGTCTAGGTCTGTTTGTCAAGACCTCTGCTCTTCTTCTCTTCGCCCTATAAATATGGACAACTGGAATGAATAGTCATTGATTCCTCACAATATTCTTACTGTAAAAAAAGAACGTCACTTCATTAAACTGTCAAAAATGTAATCAATAATAATGATGATGATAATAATAATAATAATAATAATAACATGCATTCTTCCACCAAGCAATACAGTTGATAGTTTTTGTTTCTTTTAAACAGACAAATGCATATTTGTCTGTTTAAAAGAAACAAAAACTATCATTTGAACAAAGAAGACATAATGAACCTGATTGAGCAAGCAATACAGTTTTTGAACAGCAGCTAAACAACTACAGTTAGTGTATGAATATAAATGAGCTGTCATAGTCACAGCTGTATATGTGGCTGCGGTTCCCAAGAAAAACCTTCAGTCTGCATGCTGTGGTCTGAGAGTCAAAGCTACACCTGTTATTCACAAATATATCCCTATATTGTAGCTTCATATTCAATACATTGATATGGCACTGTGGCACATGCCTAGAATCTTGCAGCAGTCATTAACATCGCTGCTGGTATTGTAAGAAATTGATACAGATTGTGATATAGCATAATATATATTTTTTCATCTTGTGTGTTTTTTGTTTGTTTGTTTGTTTGTTTTTTAATTTCCAGGTGTGGAAACCTACTGTGATGGGACACAGAACGAGACGTGTTACGGTGCTCTGGGAGGAACTGTGGATATCCAACTGTTGGCTCAAGGAACAAATCTACAAGTCTACAAATTTGCATGGATGAAAAATAAAAAAAACAAAGTTCTTACTGTGAGAAACAATACGGTTCTGCTTAATGACTTCAAAGACAGATCCTCCTTCACTGTGAGTAATGGAACATTTAGGCTACGTAACCTCACCTACTCTGACAGTGCTGAATATGACCTTCATATCTACACAAATGATGGACAGCAGTCGGGAACAAGACAACTTAAACTGTTCATACAAGGTAAATAAGTACTTTAATAAATTGTTGGAGAGATTATTAATAATGATAGAAGACATATTCCACTATCTCATAGCCATTTGTCAACTTCCAGCAGAAAGTAGAAGCCATGCTCAGTTTGGGCTTTATGGGAACAAATAATGTCAGTTAGTAATATAAGTGTGAAAAATAAAATGTGTGATTGTTATAATTGATAATACAGTGTCAGTAATATGATTTTCATTAATTTAATTAATTAATGTATTTGTTCCAATCATGATAATGCTGAAAACAACATTTCAATTTTCAATTTACACATTCCATAATTTACACATTGCATGGCCGGAATGTTACAGATAAATTAGTAAAAACTAATTTGACACTAGTTGAGTTGAGCCTGGAGCTAGGTAGCCTATATACTGTATTTTACTATTTGCAAACAAATGCACACTAGAAAAGAGAAACACTTTAGCCTACATGAAATGCTACAAAGAGAACATTTCCATGACCAAATATACAGTTGTACTGTTACTGTACTGCATCACTGTTGTTGTTTGAAAACCTTGTTAATCCAAAGTTGGTGATTTTCATGTTTTCACATTAATCAAAGGATGACATGAGTGGGTTGGGAAATTGTCAAACCTTTTGTGTTTTATGAAACTCTTTTAAAACCACTGGATCAACTCTAAATGTTTTATGAAACTCTTTTAAAACCACTGGATCAACTCTAAATGCACGGTGCAGAATAGCAGAAAGTGACATTTTGGAGACACAAGGTTTTCACACAACAGTGACAGCAAAATGACGGACACCAGACGACTCCAAGAAATGACATTGACAAAAGATTCTGCCAATGTCCAAACTCATCTGAGTCCATTTCCCTCAGCACCTGTGTCCACTGCTCAGCTGGCTGATGAGTGTCTGTCCCAGGGAGAGGTGATGGTGTCCTGCTCCTCTGAGACGGGGGACAGTCCTCAGTACAGCTGGACTCTGGACGGACGCACACTGAGGGACACCGAGCTCGTCTCTGGTGATAAACCGACAAACAACAACATGACAAACAACAACACGACAAACAACATCACTCTGAAACCAGGCCTGATGGGACTTCTTGTCTGCTTGGTCAAGAATAACATCAGTAAAGCCACTGCAAGCAAGAACATATCAACCTGTCAAGGTGAGCCAGAACATGAAAAAGTGTGATGTTGGGGCGTCCAGGTGCAGTGGTAGATTCTCTGCCTACTAACACGAGGGTCGTGGGTTCGAGCCCCCGTATTCCCTCCGGCTTGGTCGGGTGTGCATACAGGCACAATTGGCTGTACTGCGGGTGGGAAGCGCGATTAAGGGTATGTGTCCTGGTCGCTGTACTAGCGCCTCCTCTGGTTGGTCGGGGCACCTGTCCAAGTGGAAGTGGAACTGTGGCAAATAATGTGATCCTCCCACCTGCTACGTCCTGCCGGTGATACTCCTCGCTGTCAGGTGAAAATAAGCTGCTGGCTACTGCAAATGTATCAGAGGAAGCATGTGGATGTAAGACTCTCAACTGGGACAACCTAGCAGGGAATTGGCCAAGTACAATTGGGGAGAAGAAGAAAAGGTGTGATGTTGATGAACTGATGATTATGATGTGACTGTTGTATTTGCCCACAGACTTCATGTGTGACAACTGTACCTCATCCAATGAGACCAATGCCCAGTATATTAGCGGTAAGTCAATGTTATGGTCACATACAGCTGTCATTCAAGAGCTGTCACTGGTTAGTCTAACTGTCAATCATAGGATGTCATTTGAGTGAATGGAGTAAGGTTACTGGCTAGCTCGTCTCGGTGGGCGGGCCTAATCACCATTCAGACGAGTGGTTTCAGGTGCGCTCGAGATGCCATTGAGAGCTGAGGGAGCACATGAGCCAGTGTGTGAGGGTGAGGGAGCACATGAGCCAGTGTGTGAGGGTGAGTGAGCACATGAGCCAGTGTGTGAGGGTGAGGGAGCACATGAGCCAGTGTGTGAGGGTGAGGGAGCACATGAGCCAGTGTGTGAGGGTGAGTGAGCACATGAGCCAGTGTGAGAGGGAGAGTGAGCACATGAGCAGCTGTGGGAAGACTGAGGCAGTGTGTGGACTCCGTCAGATCAGCGTGGGTCTAAATTTAACTCAAGTATCAGAAGAGAGACTAGTGAAACAGAAAGTTAACTGCAGATCAAGAGGCTTCCAGATGCTGAGAGTTAACTTTGAATACCAAACCGGTAAAGAGAGACTGTTGTGAGCGTGGATCTGACCACAGCCCAGTGACTGTTTGTTTGTCAGCGTTTGTCGTCTGTTTGTCGTGTGCTCGTATTAACGGGATGTTGAAGTCAAGTTCAGCACAACACTGTGTGAACTGACCACTGAAGCAGACAGACGTCTACCAGGCAGAGCACTGTGAGGGCAAGAGGGCGAGACGATGGAGGTGTCAAGGTGCAGTTTGGGTCAAGTCAGCAGAGCCAGAGCAACAGTGCAGGAGGCCTCCTCTGTGTCTAACCTATGCTGCAGCCTGATGCTAACATTGGTCCATTCATTCATCCAAATGTTTACGGATAGTTGGTTTTGATGGTAATGTTGAAACCCCTAGACAACGAGGTAGCCAAAATAGTTATGTGATGACAGACCAGCTAACTGGCCCGTGACATTCAACATGAGCTGCAACAACGACCAAAGAACCTTTAAGTGAGGCCACCACCACGGGTAAAAAGACCGGCTCCACAGAGTTCGTTAGAGCCTCCACTCACATCAGACCCTCCAATCAAACCATGACTGTCAAACCCCACAGACCCCTGGTACATTAGTATGTGATGATTCATTCACTGATGTAATTTCTCTTTTCATATTACCGTATTATCTTTGCATCTCCTGGCAGACTGGTTAACTCAGTATGTGATCTCTTGTCATTTGAACAGGACACATCGGGCTCATTGCTGGTTCTCTGTCGGCGCTGCTCGTTCTCTTAGTGGTTGTGGGCGGAGTCTGCTGTGTTGTGATGAAAAAGAAGAAGAAAGGAACCAGGAAGAAACAAGGTCCACAAACATTCAGCTCTTTTGTATCCACAGTAGAGTGTGCACATATCTGCTGTTGCTAATGATACAGGCTGCAGTTGATCTCCAGATGTGCTGAGTGTCAGGAGAACTGTCACACAGCACGGCTTAACACTGAACACATGCAGCACATTTGCTTGCTGTCACTGGGCCTTTGTGATCATGTGATCATCATCTGACATGTTTTGACCACCTGATTGACCTCCATCTCTCCTCTCCACAGAGAGCGGACAGGACATGACCTACGCTGACGTCCACATCTTGCAGCGGCAGGCGAAGTCACAGGAGGAAAAGGCCCACATGGAGGAGGAGGAGGACAGCCAGGTCAATGTGTCGGGGGACCACAGGCAGCTCACTGAGGCCCAGTCGGAGGTGGAGGTCAACATGCCCACTGAACAGACTGAGGATGACTGCGTGTACGCCAAGGTGGTGAAGAAATAAACTGCAGAACTGCTGATTGGCTGCCTGATCGGCAGGGTAAGGGGGGTGCAGATCATGGTGCAGATGCGGAAAACCTCCAAAACCAACATGGCAGCTCCTTGTAGAAGAAAACAGACGGAACATGTCAGACCAGATTGCAAAACAAATGGCTTGTAGAAGCACGTTTTTCCAGGAAGGAAGCTAATAGCTTCCTATAGGGCAACAATACAGAGTCAGTCACACTTGTCACATTCTGTGAGTTGTTAGCTTGAAACATGACTAAAGTATATCTGTACTGTACGGACAAGGAGAAACTTGTTTTTCATCATATGGGAGCTTTAATAAATGTGCCAAAGCTTGCTCATCTCATCCTCAATATTAGACATTCATTCATGAGTGAATGCATTTTATAATGAAATAGAGGTTATGTACTTATGTGTGTATATTGTGTGTATGTATATAATGTATATGTTTTATTTAGATATACTATTATATGTATGACTGTCTCAACTCTTATTAATGAGTGGTAGTCAACCTTTGTTTTTATTGGGGGTATTGTGTTTGTCCTGTATGTCGAGTGACACAATAATAAAATGATCTACCGGTATCTACTATCTCTGATTGATTGATTGATTGATTTTATTTGATGTATTGTAACAAAGAAAACATGGAACAGAGGACATGCATCTCGGAAAACATCATCAAGGATTAAAACACAATAAAGTCAAAGACTTGTTTCCATTGTGGTCCTTGGTCTAGGACAGACAATACAAACAACACGAAACAAGCATAAGTACAAAGAATGATAAAAGAGAGACATAGACTATAGACTACTATACAATACTAAAATACAAAACAATGCTCAAATACTAAAAGTAATAAAAATACATAAAATAATATAAAATTAAATGAAAGAAAACCAAGACAAAGTGCATCTATGCTGTGACATTATCTAAAAGCCAGGATTTGACCTTCATTTTAAAAGAAAGCTGGCTGGTAGTAGTCTTGATCGGGAGGGCTAACATGTTCCAGTTTACAGCTCCACTAAACCTAAAAGAACATTTGCCCATGTTGGTTTTGAACCTGGGCAGGCAAAGATCTGCTATACTAGCTCTGGTTTGATGAGCATGAGCATAACCACTCCTCTGGAAATGATCCTTAAGATATACAGGGGCCTTATTGTTGCAGATATTGTGGACCATACTGAGCTGCAGCTGGACCGCCCTGGCCTCTAGAGGGAGCCAGCCAAGCTGCTGAAAATGCTGTTTCCCAACGTGGTCTCTAGAGGATAGACCTAAGACAACCCTGATTAATTTGTTCTGGGAGACTTGTAATTTATCTTTGAGTACCTTTGACAGTCCTCCATACCAGGAGCAAATGGCGTAATCAAAACAACATAAAACAAGAGAGCTAGCCAGCAAAAGCAGACTGGCTGCATCCAGTAAAGGAGCTTTTCTGGCTATGAATTTGGTTCTACCATTAACCTTGCTAATGGTTTTTAGAGCCATGGTTTCCCCACCCAGGCTGCTGTCTAAAATGCAACCCAGGTAGCTCACTGACGTTTTAGCAGGGAAGATCTGGCCTCCGAGGATAATTTCAGATGAAACCAATCTGCGCAACCTGGGTTTTGAACCAAATAAAATATATTCTGTTTTAGCCATATGAAGGGACAACTTGTTGTCAGTGAGCCATGCCTTGATGTGATCAAATTGTACTCTAAGAGTCGTCTGAATTTTAGACAGATCCTTGTCAGAGGCCAAAATGGCTGAATCATCTGCGTACAGAAACAAGTTAGAGTTACAAGCAGCTTGTAGGTCGTTTATGTAAATTAAAAACAGTAATGGACCTAAGACACTTCCTTGAGGGACCCCACACGTCACAGGCAGGGGCTTTGAAAGCTGGCCGAGGCATTCTGTCATTTGGTCCCTCTCTGACAGGTAGGAGGTGAACCAATTGAGGCCTGAAGGGCTAAGGCCAAGAGCAGAGAGTTTATTAAAAAGTAGGCTATGGTCTACCGTGTCAAAAGCTTTCTGGAGGTCAATTAAAATCATGCCACAGATTTTACCGACATCCATTTCTGAGCGGATAAAATCAGTCAGATAAAGAAGACAGGAGTCAGTTGAGTGAGACTTCCTAAAACCAGATTGAAATGAGTACAATAAATTGGACTCATTAATAAAATTGTAAAGCTGCTCATGGACTACTTTCTCCAGTACCTTAGAAGTGACACTGAGAATTGAAATAGGTCGATAATTACCCGGGTCTGACCTGTTGCCTTTTTTAAAAAGAGGTATTGTTTTGGCATGCTTCATGTCGAGGGGAACAATGCCTTGCTCAAGGGATAGATTTACAATATGGCTGACTGAAGGTGCTATCGAATCTGCAGCGTCCTTTAAAAACCTGGCGGAAATATTGTCCAGACCAGTGGCTTTAGCACATTTAAGGCTCTTTAACAGATTGGCGATTTTTGCCACTGAGACTGGCTTGAAAGAAAAGCTGTTCGGAGTTGCCCCCAAACTGGCATAAAAGTCAAGAAGATGGCTCTGTCCAAAGGTTGCAGGGCCTGTGGGCAAGCAATCAACAAGTTTCTTAGCAATAGAAGTAAAAAAGGTATTAAAATGGTTAGCAATCTGATTTTTGTTCTTTACTTTTTCGCCATTAATATCTAAAAAGATACAAGGATTTGAGTCTTTACGTGGTTTTGTAGTGCAGCCCAAGTTTTTAAGTGTTTTCCAGAGAGTTTGTGGGTTGTCTTTGTTATCTCTGATCTGATCAGAGAAATAATTCGCTTTGGCCTCTCTGACCTTAGACTGTACCACATTTCTAAAACCTCTGAACAGCAGGAGGTCAGCTTGGTTACCTGACTTTTTAAACTGGGAGAGGGCCTTATCCCTGGAGCCGATGGCTTCAAGGATCTCCTGGGTAAACCACGGGTTGGATCTCTGCTTAATTCTGACAGTTCTGGCTGGGGCTACAGTGTCAATGGCAGAAGAAAAAAGCTTTTTAAAGTTTCCCCAAGCCTGATTAACGTCATCTGAGTCTAAAACGGATGACCAGTCTAACAGATTAATCTCTTCAGTGAGCCTGGCCACAGAGTAGCGCTTAAGAGATCTAGCTGAGATGGATTTATGAGAATTAAAAGTAACACGATGAGCTCTCCTGGAGCAAAAAGTAAGAAAATGATCACTAATCCCATAAGTTAGCACACCACTCTGGGAGATAGATTCAGTATCCGAGACTAAAATCTCTCTCTGTATCATATAATATAATACTATACTAGATCAAATACCATACTACACATTCACACCTACGGGCAAATTAGAGTCATCAGTTTACCTGACCATGTCTTAGGACTGTAGGAAGACACTGGTAGTCCCACTTCTCTAGGGACTACTCCACTGCAATAGACTACTTGCACAACTCCACTACTTCCTGAAATGAGTAGGGCATCTTGGTTTCCTGTCCTACAATATTGGATGAACTGATTAATGTCAGGTGTGCCTGATCACTGTTGTTGTGACTGCAGCAGTCAGGCATCCCTGACATTAATCAGTTCATCCAATAGTGTAGGAGAGGAAACCAAGATGCCCTACTCATTTCAGGAAGTAGTGGAGTTGTGCAAGTAATCTATTGCCGTTTTAGTTTGACAAGCCTTCTAATTGACATGTAATCAGATTCAGTACAGTTTAATTACATGTTTATAAGTCAATCTTGTTGCTGTATTTCTCTTACTTTACTCTTCTGATTGAAATCCATGATCCACCTCGCTTTTGGAAAAAATCACACCCAGGTTTAGAAGTAAGTGGTGCAGGTGGTTTAGCCCCTGGGTTGTGCAGGTCACCCCCTTCTGCCCCGCCCCCCTCTCCATATGCATAGGCTACTCCTGATTGGTCAATCCTCTGGACACCTTGTGCTACAAATAGACACGTCATATTATAAAAGCGGCTGCATGGCTTAAAAACTGGCAGGAACAAAGTGAAGTGCTCAGTTTGTTGCCAGGCAGAGTGGGAAGTGAGTGAGGATCTTATCTGTTGAACTATTTTACACTCTTTGTTCGACCAACCATGGGGGTGTGGAGTCCGCACGACCGCACCATGTCATTAGTCCATGGGCCAGACCAGATTCCGGTACCACTCAAGGTGGCAAAACTTGCTTATAATTTTTGATAAGACACATGTCTGTAGATGATATTTTGGTATGATAGCCATTCCTTAGTGGTAGCTGTGACACAGTTACCAGCTCATGAAGTGAACCACCCCTAAAGTCAATTGCATTTTAGACGCTGGTGCATATCCTGGGTTAGACACATGGTCAGGGCATTTTTCAATGTTTGGTACTATTGTTTTTGGTCCTATTTTAAATGGGACCTTCTTAGCTTTCATTTAAGGCAACTGCTGCTAACAACAACTGCTGTTTGCTTCAAGAGGAAACCTGCCTATCTCTGCTGCCAAAAGGGCCTAAACACCTCGGCCCTTTTCACACCTAGAAAACCCTCACTTTGCACTCAACAAGAACAAGAACAGCTCAGAAGTTAACTGAAAATGCATGCTGACATAAGCATGATCCCATCATTTTTACTAATCTATTCATATCCTAATTAATATTAGGTCAATAATAGATTAGTGTAATTGTGTTAATATTCCCATGAAATACTTTGGCCTAGATGTTATTTTCTAATGTTAGAAGTAACTGGTCAAGATGAGCTCTGATAATAAGACTGCTGGTAGGGGGGCTCAGCCCCTAATCAGAACGTGACATGCATACAGTGCCTCACAAAAGTGGTTGAACCCCCCCCCCCCCCCCCCCCCCCCCACCACCAGCAGCTAAACAACTAATATAGCCAGTTCAGTAGTACATCTTTTTTTTTAATGAAAAATGTAATATGTGCTGTTTGAAGTATCCACCAACCCCTTTCACTTTGGCAAACCTCAACTCAAATACACAGTGGAGTCCACTGCAATGAATGTGCAAGGGCAGAACCGAAGCTGCTCTGGCATTATAGCTACACTCACTGAGCACTTTACTGGAACCCCAGACTAATACTGGGTAGGTATCAGCTTTCAGCTTGGTGTTAACCAGCTACCAAAGTGACATCCGCCTTAAGGTTTGACGTGTTGCATTCTGAGAAACTTTTCTGCTGACCAAAGTTGTTGTTTTTGCACCACTCTGTGTAAATTCTTGAGACTGTTGTGAGATCAGCAGTTTCAGAAGGGTTGCACCAACAACCATGCCGTGCCGCAGTCAAAGTCTCTTATGGTGTGAGTTGCATATGTTAATTAGTTTGTTCAGCCATAGTAACCACACACAATGCCAGCATTGGGAAAATAGCTGTTGAATTCAACAATTTGATCAGAGTGAAATAAATTATAAACAATAAACACATGTTGCATGCAGGTGTAACTACACCTCAAGTAGGTCAACAACAGACACGTTTGATGTTAAATCCGACAGACCAGAGCTCTGAAATGAAACCCACCACGTCTCTTGCCCAGGACAAAACTATCCCTTATTTTGACAAAATGTTCCATATGTTTATGGGCAATTAGAGGGTTATTGTGCTTTTGACTTTAATTGAATGTACCTGTGCTGTAAATCCTGTGTTATTAAGACAACATCCAAAATTAGCACCAGCCAGCAGCCAAATGCTGGTAAAATATGCAAGTGGCTGGTAGATTTGCTTCACTCACCATCCAAAAAACCCACAATGGTCTATCTATCTATTGAGTAGCTGGTAAAATGTTTACATTCACTAGCCATTTGACTGGTGGACAAAAAAGTTAATTTTGGACCCTGTATTGAGATCCAGGTGAATGTATTTCTTGTTATTGTGCTGTTGGCTTTTGAGTGTTCAGGTGGCTGTGCTGTAAATCCTGTTGAGAGTCAGGTGAATGTGTCTTAGTTAATCTGGCTTTAATTCTGCATACCATGTGTGCTGTGAGAGGGGGCTCTTTATGTGACCATG
>NC_139627.1:17927168-18044668 GCF_964638095.1 Poromitra crassiceps | reverse complement strand
CTAATTCGACACTAGTTGAGTTGAGCCTGGAGCTAGGTAGCCTATACTGTATTTTACTATTTGCAAACAAATGCACACTAGAAAATAGAAATGTAGCCTATATGAAATGCTACAAAGAGAACACTTCCATGACAAAATAAACAGTTGTACTGTTACTGTACTGCATCACTGTTGTTGTTTGAAAACCTTGTTAATCCAAAGTTGTTGATTTTCATGTTTTCACATTAATCAAAGGATGACATGAGTGGGTTGGGAAATTGTCAAACCTCTTGTGTTTTATGAAACTCTTTTAAAACCACTGGATCAACTCTAAATGCACGGTGCAGAAACGGACATTTTGGAGACACAAGGTTTTCACACAACAGTGACAGCAGACTGACTGACACCAGACGACTCCAAGAAAGTACACTGACAAAAGATTCTGACAATGTCCAAACTCATCTGAGTCCATTTCCCTCAGTGCCTGTGTCCACTGCCCAGCTGGCTGATGAGTGTCTGTCCCAGGGAGAGGCGATGGTGTCCTGCTCCTCTGAGACGGGGGACAGTCCTCAGTACAGCTGGACTCTGGACGGACGCACACTGAGGGACACCGAGCTCGTCTCTGGTAACAACACGACAAACAACATCACTCTGAAACCAGGCCTGACGGGACTTCTTCTCTGCTTGGTCAAGAATAACATCAGTAAATCCACTGCAAGCAAGACCATATCAATCTGTGAAGGTGAGCCAGAACATATGAAAAAGTGTGATGTTGGGGCGTCCAGGTGCAGTGGTAGATTCTCTGCCTACTAACACGAGGGTCGTGGGTTCGAGCCCCCGTATTCCCTCCGGCTTGGTCGGGTGTGCATACAGGCACAATTGGCCGTCTCTGCGGGTGGGAAGCGCGGTTAAGGGTATGTGTCCTGGTCGCTGTACTAGCGCCTCCTCTGGTCGGTCGGAGCACCTGTCCAAGTGGAAGTGGAACTGGGGCAAATAATGTGATCCTCCCACCTGCTACTTCCTGCCGGTGATACTCCTCGCTGTCAGGTGAAAATAAGCTGCTGGCTACTGCAAATGTATCAGAGGAAGCATGTGGTAGTAAGACTCTCAACTGGGACAACCTAGCAGGGAATTGGCCAAGTACAATTGGGGACAAGAAGAAAAGGTGTGATGATTATGATGATGTGACTGTCGTATTTGCCCACAGGCTTCATGTGTGACAACTGCACCTCATCCAATGACACCAATGCCCAGTATATTAGCGGTAAGTCAATGTTATGGTCACATACAGCTGTCATTCATGAGCTGTCACTGGTTAACTAACTGTCAATCATAGGATGTCATTTGAGTGAATGGCGTAAGGTTACTGGCTAGCTCGTCTCGGTGGGCGGGCCTAATCACCATTCAGACGAGTGGTTTCAGGTGCGCTCGAGATGCCATAGACCAAATCACCGTGACGTCACCATGTAAACAAATTTACTTCCGGGTACCACTTGGGGAAGGCGGCAGGTTTAAATGTGCGTGTTGTCAAATAAATGCTGTCAAACCCTCTCGTTGTTTTCGGCCGACTACTTTCAATTTAAATGGTTAAACGGTTGGTAAACATGCTTGTCCGACGTATCTAGCCTTTCTTCTGTGTTTGTTTTATGTAGTGTTAGCTAGCTAATAATGTTTGTTTGTCTGTCAAACTCGCTGTTTTTTTGCAGACTCGTAACCTCGCGTCACCAGGCTCTTCTCGGCGAGAAAGAGCCTGGTACAGACAGAGCTACTGACGCCACGTCAATTTAATTTAGCTTCAAGTCTACTCTAGTCTGGTCCAACAGGTAAATTAGCTAGTCTGGTCTCCACTAACGTTAGTGAAAGTGTTGTTATGAATGATATTAAACAACAACACAACACGGACGAACCATTTTTGTCTTCTTTGTCTGTTTTTGTCTTCAACACGTCAGTTTGTGCCGTCCACCGCCATTATAATGTGTGGACCTCAGGGGTACCCGGAAGTAAATGTAAACATCCCGCTGATTTGGTCTATTGAGAGCTGAGGGAGCACATGAGCCAGTGTGTGAGGGTGAGGGAGCACATGAGCCAGTGTGTGAGGGTGAGGGAGCACATGAGCCAGTGTGTGAGGGTGAGGGAGCACATGAGCCAGTGTGAGGGAGACTGAGCCAGTGTGTGAGGGTGAGTGAGCCATGAGCAGCTGTGGGAAGACTGAGGCAGTGTGTGCCCCTGTCAGATCAGCGTGGGTCTAAGTTCAACTCAAGTATCAGAAGAGAGACTAGTGAAACAGAAAGTTAACTGCAGATCAAGAGGCTTCCAGATGCTGAGAGTTAACTTTGAATACCAAACCAGTAAAGAGAGACTGTTGTGAGCGTGGATCTGACCACAGCCCAGTGACTGTTTGTTTGTCAGCGTTTGTCGTCTGTTTGTCGTGTGCTCGTATTAATGGGACCTCCATGTTGAAGTCAAGTTCAGCACAACACTGTGTGAACTGACCACTGAAGCAGACAGACGTCTACCAGGCAGAGCACTGTGAGGGCAAGAGGGCGAGAAGATGGAGGTGTCAAGGTGCAGTTTGGGTCAAGTCAGCAGAGCCAGAGCAACAGTGCAGGAGGCCTCCTCTGTGTCTAACCTATGCTGCAGCCTGATGCTACTGGTCCATTCATTCATCCAAATGTTTATGGATAGTTGGTTTTGATGGTAATGTTGAAACCCCTAGACAACGAGGTAGCCAAAATAGTTATGTGATGAGAGACCAGCTAACTGGCCCGTGACATTCAACATGAGCTGCAACCACGACCAAAGAACCTTTAAGTGAGGCCACCACCACGGGTAAAAAGACCGGCTCCACAGAGTTCGTTAGAGCCTCCACTCACATCAGACCCTCCAGTCAAAACCACAGACCCCTGGTACATTAGTATGTGATGATTCATTCACTGATGTCATTTTTCTTTTCATATTATTATCTTTGCATCTGATGTGATGCATGTGATCTCTTGTCATTTGAACAGGACACATCGGGCTCATTGCTGGTTCTCTGTCGGCGCTGCTCGTTCTCTTAGTGGTTGTGGGCGGAGTCTGCTGTGTTGTGATGAAAAGGAAGAAGAAAGGAACCAGGAAGAAACAAGGTCCACAAACATTCTGCTCTTTTGTATCCACAGTAGAGTGTGCACATATCTGCTGTTGCTAATGATACAGGCTGCAGTTGATCTCCAGATGTGCTGAGTGTCAGAACTGTCACACAGCACGGCTTAACACTGAACACATGCAGCACATTTACTTGCTGTCACTGGGCCTTTGTGATCATGTGATCATCATCTGACATGTTTTGACCACCTGATTGACCTCCATCTCTCCTCTCCACAGAGAGCGGACAGGACATGACCTACGCTGACGTCCACATCTTGCAGCGTCAGGTGAAGTCACAGGAGGAAAAGGCCCACATGGAGGAGGAGGACGGCCAGGTCAATGTGTCGGGGGACCACAGGCAGCTCACTGAGGCCCAGTCGGAGGTGGAGGTCAATGTGCCCACTGAACAGACTGAGGATGACTGCGTGTACGCCAAGGTGGTGAAGAAATAAACTGCTCAGTATTTACAATGTATGCAGAACTGCTGATTGGCTGCCTGATCGGCAGGGTAAGGGGGGGGGGGGGGGGGGGGGTGCATATCATGGTGCAGATGCGGAAAACCTCCAAAACCAACATGGCAGCTCCTTGTAGAAGAAAACTGAGACAGAACATGTCAAACCAGATTGCAAAACTAATGGCTTGTAGAAGCACGTTTTCCCAGGAAGGAAGCTAATAGCTTCCTATAGGGCAACAATACAGAGTCAGTCACACTTGTCACATTCTGTGAGTTGTTAGGTTGAAACATGACTAAAGTATATCTGTACTGTACGGACATGGAGAAACTTGTTTTTCATCATATGGGAGCTTTAATGAATGTGCCAAAGCTTGCTCATCTCATCCTCAATATTAGACATTCATTCATGAGTGAATGCATTTTATAATGAAATAGAGGTTATGTACTTATGTGTGTATATTGTGTGTATGTATATAATGTATGTATAAAGTTTTATTTAGATATATATTCTATTATATGTATGACTGTGTCTCAACTCTTATTGAGTGGTAGTCAACCTTTGTTTTTATTGGGGGTATTGTGTTTGTCCTGTATGTCAAGTGACACAATAATAAAATGATCTATCTACTATCTCTCTCTCTCTCTCTGTATCCTGGCTATAATATAATATAATACTATACTAGATCAAATACCATACTACACATTCACACCTACGGGCAAATTAGATTCATCAGTTTACCTGACCATGTCTTAGGACTGTAGGAAGACACCGGTAGTCCCACTTATCTAGGGACCACCTCTAGGGACTACTCGACTGCAATTGCCGTTTTAGTTTGACAAGCCTTCTAATTGACATGTAATCAGATTCAGTACAGTTTAATTACATGTTTATAAGTCAATCTTGTTGCTGTATTTCTTTTACTTTACTCTTCTGATTGAAATCCATGATCCACCTCGCTTTTGAAAAAAATCACACCCAGGTTTAGAAGTAAGTGGTGCAGGTGGTTTAGCCCCTGGGTTGTGCAGGTCACCCCCTTCTGCCCCGCCCCCCTCTCCATATGCATAGGCTACTCCTGATTGGTCAATCCTCTGGACACCTTGTGCTACAAATAGACACGTCATATTATAAAAGCGGCTGCATGGCTTAAAAACTGGCAGGAACAAAGTGAAGTGCTCAGTTTGTTGCCAGGCAGAGTGGGAAGTGAGTGAGGATCTTATCTGTTGAACTATTTTACACTCTTTGTTCGACCAACCATGGGGGTGTGGAGTCCGCACGACCGCACCATGTCATTAGTCCATGGGCCAGACCAGATTCCGGTACCACTCAAGGTGGCAAAACTTGCTTATAATTTTTGATAAGACACATGTCTGTAGATGATATTTTGGTATGATAGCCATTCCTTAGTGGTAGCTGTGACACAGTTACCAGCTCATGAAGTGAACCACCCCTAAAGTAAATTGCATTTAGACGCTGGTGCATATCCTGGGTTAGGCATATGGTCAGGGCATTTTTCAATGTTTGGTACTATTGTTTTTGGTCCTATTTTAAATGGGACCTTCTTAGCTTTCATTTAAGGCAACTGCTGCTAACAACAACTGCTGTTTGCTTCAAGAGGAAACCTGCCTATCTCTGCTGCCAAAAGGGCCTAAACACCTCGGCCCTTTTCACACCTAGAAAACCCCCACTTTGCACTCAACAAGAACAAGAACAGCTCAGAAGTTAACTGAAAATGCATGCTGACATAAGCATGATCCTATCATTTTTACTGAACTATTCATATCCTAATTAATATTAGGTCAATAATAGATTAGTGTAATTGTGTTAATATTCCCATGAAATACTTAGGCCTATAGATTCAAATGTTATTTTCTAATGTTAGAAGTAGTAGTAGTAGTAGTAGTAGTACTTTATTGGCATATAGCAGTCCGTAGGCTGAATTAATTACCAATTTACAGGTTAAAAAGCAGACATCGACACAAGTTAAAATTCAAAACAGCACATAACTAAAATGGGACTTCAGGCATAGACAAGAGCAAACTAAATCAACAGGACATGTTATGGGATAATATGTTGGTTCAGGAGTCTAGTCAGATATGGTATGGGAGAGTTCTGATGGCGGCGTGTTTTTGTGAGGGGATTGTTCAGTTTATAACAGTAACTGGTCAAGATGAGCTCTGATAATAAGACTGCTGGTAGGGGGGCTCAGCCCCTAATCAGAATGTGACATGCATACAGTGCCTCACAAAAGTGGTTGAACACCCCCCCCCCCCCACCACCACCACCACCACCAGCAGCTAAACAATATAGCCAGTTCAGTAGTACATCTTTTTTTTTAATGAAAATTGTAATATGTGCTGTTTGAAGTATCCACCAACCCCTTTCACTTTGGCAAACCTCAACTCAAATACACAATGGAGTCCACTGCAATGAATGTGCAAGGGCTGAACCGAAGCTGCCCTGGCATTATAGCTACACTCACTGAGCACTTTACTGGAACCCCAGACTAATACTGGGTAGGTATCAGCTTTCAGCTTGGTGTTAACCAGCTACCAAAGTGACATCCGCCTTAAGGTTTGACGTGTTGCATTCTGAGATACTTTTCTGCTGACCAAAGTTGTTGTTTTTGCACCATTCTGTGTAAATTCTAAATTCCCATACATATTCAGAGATGAAATTTCAAAACTTTTCCATGACTTTTCAAAGATCCATAATAGAATGTCCATGTAATGTGAGGTGGTGACTCTGAATCAATATGATAAATTATTGCAACACTGGACAAATAGGACACACCTCCAAACAAGTTCATTTCGTCTATCTATTATTAACTATTAGTTTTCTTATTGAAAGACTGTGTGTTTTCTGTCATACCCAACAGTTTCGACTGCTGCTTCCGGCCAGCAGGGGGAATGGTCATCCGACCTATCCAGGTGGGATGGCCAACCCTTCATAAACCAGCCATACAGCACGTCCCAACAACATCACGTGACGTCTCTGAGGAAGACTGCAGGAAGCAGCAGTCGAAACTGTCAGGTATGACAAAAAACAGTCTTTCAATAAGAAAACTCTAATAGGACACACCTCTTTATATTGGATTTGAGTGATTTAGTCACTGCATTACATTACATGGAAGCTATGGAAATAAAACTGAATTTTCCATAAAAATATTAATATACAAGAAGCACTAAAAATCTATTTGTCCAGTCTAGTAATCCTTTGTGGTATTGATTTGGAGTCACTGCCTCACATTACATGGAAGCTATTGATTTTTCTTTCTAAACAGCTACAGAAAATAAATTTGCTATATGTTACATTATGTGGAAGGTTAGCCACTGAAGATTACTGTAACAATTAATTAATTATGCACAGTGTTGGGAGTAACTAGTTACTAAGTAACTAGTTACTGTAACTTAACTACTTTTTGCAGTAACTAGTAGTCTAACTAATTACTTTTCAAATTTAGTAACTCAGTTACAGTTACTAAAATAATAACTGGGCTAGTTACTAGTTACTTTAGGACATGAAAATAACGAACAACTTCAGAGGATTATCTGGTTTCTGATCCTCAGACCTAGTCCGGGGAGAGAGCTGCAGCTGCAGCCAGAGCCCCAGAGGCTAATGACCTTGATAGGCTATATGCCTCCCCAATAAGTGAATGTTCAATGCCACACTGTGGCACAGTGACACTAACATGTGTGCATTAATAACAATCGAAGCAGACTTTTAAAAGTAACGCAAAAGTTACTTTCCCTAGTAACTAATTACTTTGAAGTAACTAGTAACTAATACTAGTAATACTAGTAACTAGTAATTAAATTACTTGTTGAGAGAAGTAACTAGTAACTGTAACTAATTACCAGTAACTTGCCCAACACTGATTATGCATAAGAAAATGACTTTTCCAAAACTTTCAAGGATTTGACTAATTCCATGACTTTTCCAGGCCTGGAATTAGAGGTTTTCATGCCTGGGGGAACCTTTAGATGAATGCTGAATCACTGCCACGGACGCAGCACATAGGAACAGCCTGTGACAGCACATACAGTCTGTGACGGCACATACACACAGCCTATGACAGCACATACAGCCTGTGACAGCACATACACACAGCCTATGACAGCACATACAGTCTGTGACGGCACATACAAACAGCTTGTGACAGCACATACAGCCTGTGACAGCACATACAAACAGCTTGTGACAGCACATACAGCCTGTGACAGCACATACAGCTTGTGACAGCACATACAGCTTGTGACAGCACATACAGCCTGTGACAGCACATACAGCCTGTGACAGCACATACAGCTTGTGACAGCACATACAGCTTGTGACAGCACATACAGCCTGTGACGGCACATACAGCTTGTGACAGCACATACAGCCCGTGACAGCACATACAAACAGCTTGTGACAGCACATACATACAGCCTGTGACAGCACATACAAACAGCTTGTGACAGCACATACAGCCTGTGACAGCACATACAGCCTGTGACAGCACATACAGCTTGTGACAGCACATACAGCCTGTGACAGCACATACAGCTTGTGACAGCACATACAGCCTGTGACAGCACATACAGCTTGTGACAGCACATACAGCCTGTGACAGCACATACAGCTTGTGACAGCACATACCTTAGGCCTTTGTGGCTTGAGCAGAAGCATGAGGAGAACGCAGACGGCAACAATAAGAAGACAGCTTGTTTCCATCATGGAGGACACAGCTCCACTCCGAGCAGGATCAGGCAGACGTGAGAAAAAATGTGAACAAAATACTAGGAGTCAAGAGTTATTATTTCTCTTCTTGCAAAATTACATTGTCCTCATTAAGCACAGAGCTCAGGTCAGTTTCACTGTACCATGTCCCACGGGGTCATAGCACAATTGCAGTTGAAATGGCGTTGGAATGAACTAATGCTGATCTCAGTTCAGTGGTTGAGGGCTTAAGAGTGTCGAGACAAGGCCTAAGGTAATCCTGAAGAAAAGGCTACACAGTGACGTTGCTCAACACAACTGTGAAGGTTCCAGATAGCTTTTAGTTTGAACTCGTATAAGACATTTTTTTCTCATGATGCGAGAGCTTTTTCTCAGGCTGCTAAAAAGATCACTCGCATTGAAACCTCCTGGGACGTTTTGCCTTTCTGTCGATGGAGTTGGGCAGCTGGCCACACATACCAAACAATCTGTTTATGTGCATGAGAAACCCAGAAGCACTTCTACAAATGTACAAATCACACACACACACAAACAACAGCAAACGTAATATGAGGCATGAGCTAGCCATTTATTGTTATTGAGGAAGTTAACATGGTTAACTGCATTGAAAGTCATACAATACAATAAACCTCTTTTAAGCTTTTCGAGAGGTCCCCCTGTGTTACAGAGAGAAAGCTGTAGGAATATACATACAGTATATCTTATTGGCAAGTAGATATGTTTAGTAAGTACATTCTCCTCTACCAGGTATTCATGTACAATATACATGTTAAAAAATATAGTTTGTTTGCATTGCGAGCACTGTTTTTCCTTTCTTGTTCAGGATGACAGAATTCACATTTAAGTGTTACATGGTGAGTGGTGGTTGAACTAAAGAGCACGGTTTCTTTTCATAGCTATCACATACACACAGGCATACGCACAGAAGGCACATCTGTGCATCTAAATTGCTTACATGATCAAATGGAAAGCTGTTTCATGATCTGGGAGGGGGTAAAATAAAGAAACAAGAGAAGAAGAAAAAAAAAAGTATCCAGGAGCGCACGGCTGAAACGACCGTATTCTCACAACACACACACACACATCCACACACCACGAGACACAGAACACCACAAGCACTCCACGGAACGTTAAGACAGGTAACAAACAAAAACCATACGTTCTACAGTAAATGGGGGAAACTGAATACAGTACACCGCACTGCTGCAGAAGATCTCCTAACTCAAGTCAGTGGATGGTCTTCTTCACCCAGGAGGAGAAAGGATCATTTTTGAAGAACACTTCTTAGCGGAGTCCTCTACTGAGCCAAGTGCACCGCCACCGTCCGACAGTAGGCGGCGGCCCAAAAACACTGATTTCAAGTTCAATCTGTTCCCCCCGTATGGAGCGAGCAAAAGGCTGTTGGGTTCCTGGATCAGTGGTTGAAGAGAAGACGTGCTCCGTCCTCGTCTCGTAGGGCTCTGAGTTTGCGCTGTTACAACAACCGCTTCAATCGTAAGACGGCAGTTTCTCAAGGCGATGGCGACAGTGAGTGAATGTGCAGAGACAGGGAGAGGGCTTGGCAAAATGAAACACATTTGAAATGAAGTGGGTGAGTGGAGTCTCTCACTAGAATGATCATAAATGCATATACAAAACGTCCGTTCCCCCTGAACACTGTCGTCGACGGTGAAGCATTTACATCAGTATGAAAGAAAAGGAGTTAAATGGTTTTAGTGTGACAAAACGGAAAAGACACAAAAATGCTTCCACCCAGCGGGTGTGGTAGTGAACCAGCCCGTGCGGAGAAGCGTGTGCACGCACGGGCACGTGGGGCGGCTGCGCGTAAAGCTCGCGAGGGCAAACTATCGAGTCCAGCCGACCATCGTAGGGACTAAAATCTCTTAACAACCACAACAATGACTAGTCATACTGCCAAAGCACAGAGATGTGTGATCGCGTCTTAAAACAATGACTCTTAAAATGAAGTACATGTGGTGCTCACAATAGGCAATTGTCTTTAAAAAGAAAAAGAATGAGAAAGAAAGAAAAATGGTATTATGCATGCCCCTGAAAAGTCCTTCCTAACCCCTAGATGACATTATCAAGTATCCATCAGCTGCATCAAGGTTTGACTGTAACTATGCTGCTTCAAAAGAGCAGCATTAAGGACATTCGGCTTGAGCTCAGGAATGGTAACTAATAGATACCGAGTATCTCCAAAGAAATCATAATAATAACCACGCAAATTAACCCCCCGTATGAACTTCAACAAAAAGGTTATTTCATCATCCTAACAGCCTGGATGGGACTTTCTCTTCAAGGCAGGTCTTGTGCAAAAAAAAAATCAATTCATGTTTTAGGGGTGAGTGGATTAAGAATCAACAGTAAATATGGAAGTACCCTACAACGCCAATAATTCTTCATTCAGTAACATTAACACTAGATGAACATGACTTCGCATAATCACTGGGAAATTAGCCCCCATTTTTGTCTGCAAAATGGTCTTGTCCCCCACCACTCAGAAGGCTTACCGGGCCACAGGGAGGCGCTTAACTGGATGGGAAATGTGGATCAAATTTGTGGTTTTGGCACAGGCCTTCTTCTCAACAATCTCCGTACTGCCATCAAGAAACAATCGACATAGTTTTCCTTTGGTTAATAATAAAAAATAAAAATAAAGTACGTAGAAAAATTAGAGATGAGCAAAAAAGTTAGCTAGATGTTTCCCTCTGGAGGAGAGTGCCCTCTGGAGGAGAGTGCTAGTCGCAGCCCTTGTTGGGGTGAGTTTTAGAAAGGCTAAACCCAAGCGGCGGTTTAGTCGGGGATGGTTAGGCTTCTCAACGGCTCTTCTGACGATCACAGTGGTTTGGAATACGACGAGAGGGCAAATGTTGGTGTAGGATGAGGTCGAGAGGAGGACTCTAGTGTCGGCTCTCTCTCGCGTATTGTTTGTATGCAGGTCTATTGTTCCATGTCATCGTCATGGTCAAGTCTCAGGCGTCAAGGTGTGGCTGGCGAAAAAACTATCGGGTATCCGGTTCCTAAAGGAGGCAGAGGACAAAGACTATCAGGTATCAGGGTCCTAAAGGAGGCAGAGGACAAAGACTATCAGGTATCAGGGTCCTAAAGGAGGCAGAAGACAAAGACTATCAGGTATCAGGGTCCTAAAGGAGACAGAAGACAAAGAGGTGTTGTCCACGTTAGCGCTATTCCGCTTTGTTGTCCGTCTTTACCTGGAACTGGTAGAGTGCTGGGGTCAAAGGTCAATCTCATCTGAAGCTCTTCTGCTGTTGCATCAGACCCACGTTCTCATACACTCTAGAGCTGTCCTCCCTCATCCTGACACACACACACACACACAAACACACACACACACACACACACACACACACACACAAACACACACACACACACACAAACACACACACACACAAACACACACAAACACACACTTGAGAAACTGAGGCCATGTCCACACGGAGACGACTTTAGGTGTATCCGCTAAAGTTTTTTGTCATATAGCCGTTTCGTCCAGATGGAACCGCGTTCTGGGACTATACGTTCTGGCCGTATACGCTAATTTTTCAAAACGGGTCCCAGAGTGATTAAATCTGAAGACGCCACCCTTGCATTTCCGTGTTTACAACCCATACGCATCTTTCCTGAAACGATGACGCCATAGCCCCACCTCTCTCCACCAGCAATCATGGCAGTAACGTTCGTGCTACAGCAGTGGGGATCTTGCAGCAAAATATAATGCTCCTCTATTACCACCGTCAGCAACAAGTGGACACGGAGAACAGCGTGTAGCCTACAACATCCTCAGGGCTCCACACAGCTGACTCTTCCCATCCACCCCTCCCCTCCCTTCATCGGATATTTCCCAGAAGGCTTAGCGGTGGCTACATTTTTACAATAACACAAACAAAATCAGGCTTAACGTGTTAGATAGAAATTATATTTATTTTTAATACAACATGCAATTCTGGAATATTTTAATATTGGACAAAATGAAATGAAATTAAATCTAAACCCTGAGTGTAACCAACATACTCTCTTGCCCTATATATAGCCCTCGTAAATACAACGTGAATAGGGAAGTGAGAGGTTTGAGGAACACGCGGTTGCACTGTGATGTCTGTGATATCCGCTCGTGTCCACTCCAACAAGACTTTAGCTTACTTGACGCGACTTTTTCCAATAAAAACACATTTATGCCATGAGTTTATATAATGTATATTTATGTTGCATCATTTAGCCTGTGCTGTGATGTGCAGGAGCGGCCAATACGCTGGGATGTGTTTGCAACATGTCTAAAGATCATGGAAGTGGATGATATCAGGAATGTCACCTATAGTTAACGTTCTATATTGTAGGCTACAGGGAGACCATCAGCCCTGCTGAACAGCTCGGCATTTGCCTGTATACCTACTGTAGGTTTCATCATTTTATTCATCGACATGGCAAACCTCCCCGCAAAGCCAAGGGTTTAAGCTGCTGCTACAGTGAGATACACATTATAGACTGTGCGCCCCTAGAGGTTGTATGCCATTATTGACGAGATTGTCTTTCTCTGTTATTCTACAGCGGTTTCAGTGGTTTCATGTGGATACACACATTTCTTGAAACGTTTCCATGTTTATGGAAAACTTTTCTGAAACGAAAAAAAAAAAGATAGCTTCCGTCTCCGTGTGGACATGGCCTAAGAGAATAAGAAAATACTGACAGCTTTCTTGGCAAAGAGACAAGAAAGCGATTTAAAATGGCTAAACGTCTGCGGTAGCATTACTCACTCTGTGCATGTGGGAGTAGCATTACTCTGTGCATATGGGAGTACGGATGTAGCATTACTCACTCTGTGCATGTGGGAGTAGCATTACTCTGTGCATATGGGAGTACAGATGTAGCATTACTCACTCTGTGCATGTGGGAGTAGCATTACTCTGTGCATATGGGAGTACGGATGTAGCATTACTCACTCTGTGCATGTGGGAGTAGCATTACTCTGTGCATATGGGAGTACGGATGTAGCATTACTCACTCTGTGCATGTGGGAGTACGGATGTAGCATTACTCTGTGCATATGGGAGTACAGATGTAGCATTACTCACTCTGTGCATGTGGGAGTAGCATTACTCTGTGCATATGGGAGTACGGATGTAGCATTACTCACTCTGTGCATGTGGGAGTACGGATGTAGCATTACTCACGCTGTGCATGTGGAAGTAGCATTACTCTGTGCATATGGGAGTACGGATGCAGCATTACTCACTCTGTGCATGTGGGAGTAGCATTACTCTGTGCATATGGGAGTACGGATGCAGCATTACTCACTCTGTGCATGTGGGAGTAGCATTACTCTGTGCATATGGGAGTACGGATGTAGCATTACTCTGTGCATATGGGAGTACAGATGTAGCATTACTCACTCTGTGCATGTGGGAGTAGCATTACTCTGTGCATATGGGAGTACGGATGTAGCATTACTCACTCTGTGCATGTGGGAGTACGGATGTAGCATTACTCACGCTGTGCATGTGGAAGTAGCATTACTCTGTGCATATGGGAGTACGGATGCAGCATTACTCACGCTGTGCATGTGGGAGTACGGATGTAGAATTACTCACTCTGTGCATGTGGGAGTAGCGATGTAGCATTACTCTGTGCATGTGGGAGTAGCATTACTCACTCTGTGCATGTGGGAGTACGGATGTAGCATTACTCACTCTGTGCATGTGGGAGTACGGATGTAGCATTACTCACGCTGTGCATGTGGGAGTAGCATTACTCTGTGCATATGGGAGTACGGATGTAGCATTACTCACGCTGTGCATGTGGGAGTATGGATGTAGCATTACTCACGCTGTGCATGTGGGAGTATGGATGTAGCATTACTCACGCTGTGCATGTGGGAGTATGGATGTAGCATTACTCACGCTGTGCATGTGGGAGTATGGATGTAGCATTACTCTGTGCATGTGGGAGTAGCATTACTCACTCTGTGCATGTGGGAGTATGGATGTAGCATTACTCACGCTGTGCATGTGGGAGTATGGATGTAGCATTACTCACGCTGTGCATGTGGGAGTATGGATGTAGCATTACTCACGCTGTGCATGTGGGAGTACGGATGTAGCATTACTCACGCTGTGCATGTGGGAGTATGGATGTAGCATTACTCACGCTGTGCATGTGGGAGTAGCATTACTCACTCTGTGCATGTGGGAGTAGCGATGTAGCATTACTCTGTGCATGTGGGAGTAGCATTACTCACTCTGTGCATGTGGGAGTAGCATTACTCACTCTGTGCATGTGGGAGTAGCGATGTAGCATTACTCTGTGCATGTGGGAGTAGCATTACTCACTCTGTGCATGTGGGAGTAGGGATGGGAGTGCAAGGAGGCAAAGGGCTCTGCTCTCCTCCGGTCAAGTCCGACAATGAGTACTTAATGTTGGTGTACTCGCGCCCTTTGATCTTACTCTTCTGCAAAGAGAGAGAATTACAGGTCAGGAGAGAGAGCAAGAACACAGGAGGCACAGACAGGTCACATGACCTATATTCAACCATTCTTTTATCAAGAGCACAGGGGCAACAGACAGGGTCACATGACCTATATTCAACCATTCTTTTATCAAGAACACAGGGGCAACAGACAGGGTCACATGACCTATAACCCTTCTTTTGTCAATTCATACAAAGTCAGTCAACACATATTCCAAGCATTGCCCCAAGAGATTACCCCAAGAGATTACCCTGCCAGGTCACCGACTACTATAACAGGAAAGGACGTCATCCTATTTAACAGATTTACAGATGCTTTCATTGGCTGGCCGTGCCCGCATTCATAACCAATGAGATTTGTTCGTCCCGCCCCGATTGCTAGCAAGCCGGGTGGTGCAATTCACACTGAAATTAGCCTCACTTGGTCAGACCATTTTCCACACTTCACCAGCGCTGGAGAGAGTCTGGCTCAACCTACTCTCATTCTGCTATAGGGAAAAAACTATCTCTGCCTTATTTCCTCTTGTTTTGGTGTGTGTGGGGGACACACACACACACACACCACATGAAACAATAAAAACTGTACATTGGCGAGCATGTAAAACTTGTAAAAAGAAAATACAAAAAATAAAAAGTAAATACGCACGTCCAAACCAAAAAAGGGCAGGAGCTGAGCTGAAAGTGAACAATAGCACAAAACGAATAAAACCGCTCGCACACTGCAGGGCTCCGTTTCAGAGTTTTATTGCAGCAAATGTTTCGAGCGTGAAGCTCTTCATCAGACTGTCTGATGGAGAGCTTCACTTTGAAAACACGCCGGCAGCGGAAGGGGATTCCTCTTCCACTCCGTCTGAAACGGACGTCACCAATGGCAGAGCTCATACGCGCAGCCTACTTCCGTTGAGTCCGAATACACTGACATCAACTCTTGTCCGACCCACGTCTCGAGGTTCGCCAAGCCACGGCGGGCGACGTGGGCTAAAGCCACGGCGGGCGACGTCGGCTAAAGCCACGGCGGGCGACGTGGGCTAAAGCCACGGCGTGCGACGTGGGCTAAAGCCACGGCGGGCGACGTGGGCTAAAGCCACGGCGTGCGACGTGGGCTAAAACCACGGCGTGCGACGTGGGCTAAAGCCACGGCGTGCGACGTGGGCTAAAGCCACGGCGGGCGACGTGGGCTAAAGCCACGGCGGGCGACGTGGGCTAAAGCCACGGCGGGCGACGTGGGCTAAAGCCACGGCGTGCGACGTGGGCTAAAGCCACGGCGTGCGACGTGGGCTAAAGCCACGGCGGGCGACGTGGGACGTGGGCTAAAGCCACGGCGGGCGACGTGGGCTAAAGCCACGGCGGGCGACGTGGGCTAAAGCCACGGCGGGCGACGTGGGCTAAAGCCACGGCGTGCGACGTGGGCTAAAGCCACGGCGGGCGACGTGGGCTAAAGCCACGGCGTGCGACGTGGGCTTAAGCCACGGCGGGCGACGTGGGCTAAAGCCACGGCGGGCGACGTGGGCTAAAGCCACGGCGGGCGACGTGGGCTAAAGCCACGGCGGGCGACGTGGGCTAAAGCCACGGCGGGCGACGTGGGCTAAAGCCACGGCGGGCGACGTGGGCTAACCCTTTCAAACACAAAATCAACCCGGGGAGTAACCCTGGTCGGACACGGGGGAGAAAGGGGCAACGGCGGGGCGTGGTCAGCTACACACCTGCTCCTCCTCTATGCGTCGCTGCAACGTCTCTATGTAGTGCTGCACTGCCATGTAGATGAATCTGTACTGGGCCTCGGTCTGGACCATCCCGGAGCGCTGAGAACGCACCATCTGGATGGATTTCGGCACGTCGATGTCACAGTCCACCCCTGTGACGGCAAACGTTGTCATTTCCATTGAGATGTCCTTAATATGCAGACATTTCTGTGTGTGTGTGTGTGTGTGAACCATGCAGGCTTACCTTTTTCTCGGATTACGTCTATCAGGATGTCAATCACTATAAACGTTCCTGTTCGCCCAATGCCAGCACTGAAGGAAGGGAGAACGTCCTTATGTCAACACATTTACTACATGCCCTCTAAATAAGACAAGATCATTACGATTAAGGTGTTTACATGAGTGGCTTATAGAATATTCTATTCATATATCCGTTTTCATGCTACAGAGCATACGCTGATTAATGACTGAAGACACGCCCCCATGACGACCTACGTTTGAACCTGAAAGCCTTTCTGTCGTGTTTCTACCGCGTTAGGGACAAAATGTTGGGACTTATTTTTATCGTACCAGCCATCTTTTCTTCTTCTGTAAACAATTGCTCAACATCCTCTGGAAGCTAGAGCATGTGTCGTTAAGCAGTTGGACTGCCGTACGCGTCGCAAAATGCTGCGACAACTTTGATAGGACGTCATATGTATAAGGTGTATACGTAAGGGATAATGTATATTGAGGCGGTGATTACGGGGGAAATAATGACCGACAGGTGGATTGAGCCCGACGCGCCAGCGGAGGGCTTAATCGTTCACCTGAAGGTCATTATTTCCCAGTAATCACCGCCTCAATATACATTATCCCGCTTAGAACACGGCCTACAACTAAATCATTCAATAATCTGACAAAAATAATTATTCAAATAGATTTTTTAATAGCGTTTTCAACACAAAGCGGTTTCATTCGTAATTGGCACACAAGACACCACAGCTGCAACTGGTTGGCCTAATTAGTAGCGTCTGCGGACAAAATGCTCTTACCAACTGATTAATCCAGGTGTGGCAGAGCAGCGGTCGGTTGTCGAGAAATAATGACCGGTGAATATTGTTGATTGACCAATCAGAATCGAGTATTCAAGAGAGCCGTGTTCTAAATGTCTACAATGCACTTCAATAATACGGCTAAGATTGGAATACTCCACGTCTTCATTTATTTGACTATTATTTATTTATTATTTATGACCGTATTTGGGTTAAAGTAATCATAAAATGCTGTTTCCATGGCAGTGTCTTATTCAGAGTATTGTCTTAATCGGGTTAATATCGGAATATTGCAGTCCATGTAAACATAGTCAGTGACTCTGGTGAATGTGATGCCTGTGTGTGCGCGTACCTGCAGTGTACGGCTATAGGCCCGGCCTCCAGTATGCTCTCCTGTTTCAGATTCACCTCCTCCAAGAAGTCCAGCACGCCGCCCGGGTCAGTGGGGACGCCATGGTCCGGCCAGGCCCGGAAGTGGTACTGCCAGACTGTGCGCTCTGTGTTCCCCTAAAATATGCAGATTAAAGATGCAGTATAACACACAGAGTACACATTAGTACTGGGATTATTATGTGATGCTTTGGAACAAGTACAATGTAACACTGAGTTATACTGTGATTTCATGTGTTGTTTTATTCCATATGAATGCAGTAAAAAGCTTATAATTTGTGGATAAAAGCCTCAAGCCCACTACAAAAAATTTAAGACTTTTCCATTCTTTTAATCAAGGAATACATTTTCCATTGTGGATTATCATTTGATAGAATATCATAAATTGGTTTTGAATCATGAAAAAAATATATTGATATTGTGTTGGGGTATCACCGATTCACTAGAATATTTTAGGGTATATTTCACAGTGTTCTGAATATGAAAGGTGCTACAGTAGTAAATATAGTGCTTTTGATAAATAAAACTAGTGAGTCAAAGGTTAAATGAGCCAATGAATAGCTCAAATTCAAAATACATTTCAAAGACCACATTCAGTGATGATCTGGATTCAGTTCATTGGGACATCACTTCTTTCATGCATCTGTTAAGTTCAGCTGGCAAAAAAAAACAAGTCAGAGGCACAATGAGATGTCAGTCCACAAGTTTAACCTAACTTCCATTAACAGCGCCCACCAGTGGCACAAGGGTGAGGCTGCATTCGTTGTCTATGAAATAGTGCGGGGAGGCACAAAGAATGGCAAAGAGAAAGTGCTAATGAAAACCTTACATCCACTGTAATCTTCTGCAGGAAAATGCTCCGTTATAAGAGTGATCACTAACCAGACATTATCATTACCCCCCCTTTACTTAACAATTAAAAATAAATGCATTGGTTTAAAATGTATTGATAAATGATGTGCCTATGAAATGCCCTGTCACACTTATTTTGGTGGAGAAAACAAACAAGCAAATATGACAAGGTTTTGTACCCTTAGATCCCCTCCACACTCTCACACACGTCTTACCTGTCCGACCTTGGACAGTTTGAGTTCTCTTAAGATGTAGTCGTGTGCCGCCGTCTCTCTGACGTTGCGAACACGCATGGCGCCATACTCCTTCAGAGCCGACATCTCGGGCCAGTACTTCACACACTTACTCTAACGGAACACAAAACACATTCGTTGTGTGTAGACACGACTTTCGCTTGTTGTACTTCAGGGAAAATCCGGCCTGGAACACTCTCACACTGTTATGTCATGAATCGTGATGAAAAGTCTGGTCATTTTGCCTTTTTTTGGTGTTACACACTTTGCCTCAACCCACCTCATCTACTTCTACTTTAGTTCACGGTTTCCTGCATTTCCCAGAATGCCTTGACAACTACCAGAGAACTGCATTGCATTCTGGTCTATTGAGACTAGTCTCGGTTGAGAAACTGGTCTTTCTGCCTCCTCTATGATGTATTTCTCCCTGTATGACTGTTGAATGTAGGCGCAAAATGGAGTCTAGAAAGATGTTTTTATTTCTTTTATTCTGAAAGACTGACACCAAAAACGGACATTTAATGTGGATGTTAGATACCTTAGATATGTTAGATAGGTGTTTTGTGTTTTCTTTGCCATCAAGCTCCATTGTAACTACTGGAAATATCTTGATGTGTCGTCATGTCCTCTACGTTTGCCAGCTTATCCACAAGAATAAGAACAATATATCACCAAACAGCAAAATTGGTGGAGGAATGCAAGGTACATCACCGTGGCAACAGTGTTCAAGTGTTTGGGGTGGACTTTTACATGAACAAAATAACAATTGGGCATTTTTGTTACCTTTCCCCTTTCCACCTCTTTGGTTGTCATGACAATAACCCGGGAGTTCTCCTGGAACACCATCCTCCAGAAGTCACTGATGGTGTTCTGCAAACAGCCCTGAGTGGCAATGTAGCTCTTCCTCACCTTGGTGGTGGTACACTTTGGCTCCAGCTCGGGCTATACACACACACACACACACACACACACACACACACACACACACACACACACACACACACACACACACACACACACACACACACACACACACACACACACACACACACACACACACACACACACACACACACACACACACACACACACACACAGTTGATTACTCATTATAGCCCCTTCTAAACATGCAGTGAAATCTGGATTATTACCAGCTGCTAGCCGGTCGGCCTGCATGTTTAGAAACAATTACCCGGCTTGTGCGCACTCCCGCAAGTGCAGATCATGACCATCTGAGCCCCTAGTACAGGATCCGCATCGTTGGCAAAGCGGCTGTTGTTTAACACCGGCAGCCCATGTTCCGGATCATGTGTGTCTGAGTGGGCGGGTGGTTAGTCTCTTAAAACAGACTGTCTCATCTACATCCAGTGAATGCAGCTATACAGTCTGTATGTTACACCCCCAGAACATGCACAAGGAAGTTGGGAAAAAAACCTTCAGACTGGAAGGAAGTTCTACGGAATCCGACCAATCACGACACGCGAATGCGGCATATTGGATTCTGATTGGACTAATGAGCGGAAGACCCGCCTTTCTGCCGGCATATTGGATTCTGATTGGACTAATGAGCGGAAGACCTAGCCTGGGTAAACCCATCCCCCACGTGACCTGCTCTCAGACCTGTTCTCAGTGACTGGGAACTGAGAGAGCAGGTCACGTGGTGGCTGGGTTTACCTAGGCTACGGAAGACCCGCCTTTCTGCTTCCCATTCCGGTTGGTGCATGATTCTCCCCCACGAAGTACAGACGGTATGGCGGAAGCATTTGAAAATTGCGGAAGCCAACTCGTCTGTTCTAAGAGACTAGTGGGTGGTTAAATGGCACTTTACAAACCATTAACGTCCCTGTGCTATTTAATAATTTTATGAATGGACGTAGTTACGTGGCTGGATTATTTGGAAGAGAGATTAGGTGAGTAAACAAGTAAAAGTTGAATCACATCTGCTAGTTAAAAAATGCAACAAGGAGATGATAGCCTACTACTTACTGCATTAGGCAATTGGGTGATAAGTGCCCGCTAACGTTCACGTAGCCAATTAATTAATCAATCGTTCACGCAATCGCTTATCAATGAATGAAATAAGCAAACTCACGGTTTCCTCAAGTGCTGCAAACGGACTGAATGGTTTCTTTTCCTCCCGAGCCGTCTGTCTTGTAGGCTACATGAAAATGCAAGAGGGTGATAGTGTTACATCAGCCTATATCCAGACATATAGCCTAACTTTTGTGGGGAGAAATAAATGGAATTTGGTGGAATCAAATGGAATCAAACAGAATAGCTTTGAGAGCAAAACTTTCCACATTGCAATAAAAAAAAATACATTTGGGAGCAAAACTATCCACACTGCACTTTTTTATGATTAAGAATGTATGAATGTCAATCTAAAACTTTTGTTTGCGAATCCAAAAGTTTTGTTTGTGTTGTGAATCCAACAGTTTCGTCATAATAGCAAGATAGAATGTTATGTTTGAACTGGTGCATGTAGGTTGCGCTGCCCTTTTTTAAAAAAATTTTTTTTAACAAAAACTGTTGGATTAGCAAACAAAACTTTTGGGTTGTAATGAATACATTTTTAATCACAAAGTAATTTTACTTGCAAAAATGAAAGATTTTTTTTTGTTTGTTTTTGCACTCAAATCTATTTTTTGATTGCAGTGTGGGAAGCTGGGCTCTCAAACCTTTTCTGTTTGATTGTTTGATTGCATGATAAAGACACAAAAGCAACTCCATACCACAAGGACCACACATACTTACCAGCTGCAGAATGGCTTTGAATACAATTATATGGCACAAGAACATCTGGAAACATTTCATTTACAGAACAAATCGTGTCCAATTGTGCGCGTGTGTGTGATGTGTATGTGTGTCGCTTGAGGATGAAGTGCGTTTACCATGATGGCAGTTACTACCATGATGATATTGGCGTTGATGTAGTCGGAGCCGGGCTCGTTCGTGTCCCCGTCGTTCAGCACCACACGCGTGTGGTCGACTGGAGAGTGAAGTAAGAGCAGTAGAGATGGTTGAGAGAGAGAGAGAGGGAGAGAGAGAGAGAGAGAGAGAGAGAGAGAGAGAGAGAGAGAGGGAGAGAGAGAGGGAGAGAGAGAGAGGGAGAGAGAGAGGGAGAGATACTCGTCAGTGATTTGCCTTTACAAACTGAACCGTCACAATGAAAAGCTGTTACAGTGAAGAAGCAGTCAAGGTTTCTCACAAGGCAGGATGTTCTTGTATCTGTTTTTGTTTTTGTTCTCCACTCTCTGGCCCTCCTTGCGACTGTAGAGCAGCTTGCACTCCTGTTGCTGCAGGGTCTGCGTGAGAAACAAGAGTCACATATCAGCATGGCGTTCCCAAACGGCAACATTTAACACATGTTCTGTCTCACCTCTTGATAATGGATTTTGTATTGTTTCTGTTTACTAGTACCGTAACTAAGTAAGGATGTACGTGTTGAGGCTAAATTGGATCAGAGGTCACGGTGGATGAGCAGCGGAGAAGGCCAATGAAAATACTCGGGCCACAAAAGCTTGACCGCTCACCTCGAATTCTTCCCAGAAGCCCTGCTTGACCTTGTCCGTGGCCTCTGCTAGTTTGCTCAGCTCCCGCACTCGACTCTCAATCTCTGCAGCGTTAATACGAGTAGTGTTGAGGGGCTGTGGAGGAGAGCGGCAGTCAGCAAAGCCATCTTCATAGAAATGCATCTTTGTAAAAAAAAAAAAAGAATAATAATCTGAGATGGCGCAGGACCGCGGGTACCTGTTTGAGCTGAAGCACGGTGCCCAGGGTCTCCACCATAGGGTTCTTTTTGTAGTGCTCTACCAAGTCCGTGAGCGAGTCGAACTTCTCCCCTCCGCCCACGTCATACTTCAGGTCATGCTAAAACAGAGACCACCGCCTTAGCAAAACACAGAGCTATCGCAACTTTCACATGCTCATTTTTTTTTCACAGCCTGTCACTTTCCAAAATAAACCATATAACAGTCAGAAAGAACATCTTCTGGAGCATTGTCAGAGTAACAAAAAAATCGGATTCCAAGTCTGCCACTGCCCAGCTTATTTATAAACCCAAGATGGCCACACAAAGGTCTAATTATAGGCTAGTGCATCCCATCATATAATCAGTATAAATCACTCACACCCTTCCTGAAAATGTAACAATCTCAAATGCGCGCTGAGGCGTTGTAATAATTAATAAGAAGTTCAATTCATAACAAAGCACCTGGCAGCGGATCATGACGTGAGTGACTTTGGGTTTGCCGTCGCTCGTTTCCGTCTTGTCGTCCCCCGTACGCACGGACAGGACAAAATCCCCGGGATGGCTCTGGCTCTCCCGCACCAGGAAGCTGCCGTTCTTCCCTTTCTCAGTGAGCAGCTTCTCCGCTTCTCTGCCCGACAAGTGTCCGTGGAACCACCTGCCAAGAGATACGCACTGGTGTGAAATACTGGCTCAAGTTCCAACCACGCATTAGGATGGGACAAGAGGCGTTCCACGATTCCTTATAATCACAATATGCAAACTTGTGCCATCCGATGTTACTTCACCATATCACTTCACTTTGTTTCAATGAGGAAACGGGGATATTTAGCACCAAGAAACTAATTTGTTGTTGTTGTTGTTGTTGGAGGGCCAAAAAAACTTAAATCAAAACCCAAAGCCTCTATCTTTGTTTAAGGTTTTAATGCTTGTTATATGGTTGTTTTGGTGTTAGTCATGTGACCCACTGCTCCATTTTCAAACTAGATGGAGCTGAGGCTGAGCCCTGCATGAATTGAGAAATGCCCTCATGTTATGTTCTGCAAAATATATGGAAACAGATCAAAAGTAAAAAGAAAATGCTCTCAAGTTTGGCTTAGCATTAAAGTGTGAAATAACAATGCAATAACACCTGTGAAAAAGTAATTTTCTGCAAAGACAGGCAACAGGGAGTTGTAAAGTGAAAGAAGAATGTTTACTTTTTCATACATCTTATTCTCGAGTAGAGTTCACAGCCTGGCTAACAATGCAATCCATATGGAATACATAACTGATGAGAATTGAACAATTACAATAACTTATAATGGCATGACATCAATGAGCAGAATCTGAATTGGAATAGATATCCAAACAACTGAATACATTCAACAGTGAACATACATTGAACATTTAAACAGACAAACATAAGATCAAGCTTCACAGCTCACCACTCAGAGGTGGGGTTAGGTTTAGGCTCACCACTCAGAGGTGGGGTTAGGGTTAGGCTCACCACTCAGGGGTGGGGTTAGGGTTAGTTAGGCTCACCACTCAGAGGTGGGTTAGGTTTAGGCTCACCGCTCAGAGCCTAACCGCTCAGAGGTGGGGTTAGGGTTAGGCTAACCACTCAGAGGTGGGGTTAGGGTTAGTTAGGCTCACCACTCAGAGGTGGGTTAGGTTTAGGCTCACCGCTCAGAGGTGGGGTTAGGGTTAGCCTCACCGCTCAGAGGTGGGGTAAGGGTTAGGCTAACCACTCAGAGGTGGGGTTAGGGATAGGGTTTAGGCTCACCGCTCAGAGGTGAGGTTAGGGTTAGGCTCACCGCTCAGAGGTGGGGTTAGGGTTAGGCTCACCACTCAGAGGTGGGGTTAGGGATAGGGTTTAGGCTCACCACTCAGAGGTGGGGTTAGGGTTAGGCTCACCACTCAGAGGTGGGGTTAGGGATAGGGTTTAGGCTCCCCGCTCAGAGGTGAGGTTAGGGTTAGGCTCACCGCTCAGAGGTGGGGTTAGGGTTAGGCTCACCACTCAGAGGTGGGGTTAGGGATAGGGTTTAGGCTCCCCGCTCAGAGGTGAGGTTAGGGTTAGGCTCACCGCTCAGAGGTGGGGTTAGGGTTAGGCTCACCACTCAGAGGTGGGGTTAGGGATAGGGTTTAGGCTCACCACTCAGAGGTGGGGTTAGGGTTAGGCTCACCACTCAGAGGTGGGGTTAGGGATAGGGTTTAGGCTCACCACTCAGAGGTGGGGTTAGGGTTAGGCTCACCACTCAGAGGTGGGGTTAGGGATAGGGTTTAGGCTCACCACTCAGAGGTGGGGTTAGGGTTAGGCTCACCACTCAGAGGTGGGGTTAGGGTTAGGCTCACCACTCAGAGGTGGGGTTAGGGTTAGGCTCACCACTCAGAGGTGGGGTTAGGGATAGGGTTTAGGCTTACCGCTCAGAGGTGGGGTTAGGGTTAGGCTCACCACTCAGAGGTGGGGTTAGGGATAGGGTTTAGGCTCACCACTCAGAGGTGGGGTTAGGGTTAGGCTCACCACTCAGAGGTGGGGTTAGGGATAGGGTTTAGGCTCACCACTCAGAGGTGGGGTTAGGGTTAGGCTCACCACTCAGAGGTGGGGTTAGGGATAGGGTTTAGGCTTACCGCTCAGAGGTGGGGTCTGCACAGTTGAGTGGATACTTGAGCTCAATAACATCTCCATTTTTCTCTTTCAGCTGCCCGTGATGCTCCATGTAATACTGCACCAGCTCTGCCAGAGTGGCAAACTTCTCCCCGCCATAAAGGTCGTAGTAGTCGCCTGTGTTTTGTATCTTAATGTGGGTGACAGCTCCATTCCGCCTGCACAAAAGCACATGTAGAAAAGCGTCATCGTCAGTGGCCGGCAATACATCACAGTAGGCGGCTTATATTCCTGCATCAATGCTAAAATGCAGCACTTGACATTTTCATTTTGGTAGAACATGGTCTAACAAAGAAGTGTCTTGGCGCAACTTCCTTGGTGCCAGTGATGTAAGTATTTGCTAATATGCACTAATCCAACCAATCAAACTTCTGACTCGGTAAGTATACTTACTACGCTGCTGGTCCAAATCTATCAATGCTGAAGAGTCTGAATGAATCCACGTTGAGTCAGAAAATGACTAAAAAATATCCAACTAAGCTGTCTAGAAGCCTAGGTGATTTATCATTGCTTCATTATGCATGCATTGTATCCCCTTTCTGATACATGGTGCATGTATTATCATTTAAATGAGACAAAAAGATAGTTTAGTCGTGAGTCACATGTTCCAGGAACAGCATGACAAAAACATAAAAAGACTCAATAAATACAGAGATTTTAGGTTGTCAAATATAGATCTTAAATGATCTTAAGATCTTAAAAAACTAAGTTTCTGTTAGACAGTTCCACTGCTCAACTTGACCAAGATGAGAAGAACATAAGACACCAAAATCATCGCCAGGTCCCTGGTAGATAATTTAAAATACACTATGTTGAGTGTCAGTGGGCGAGCAGCATGATCTCAATAGTGCATGTAACAATGAGTTGTATCAATGGCACAGAAAAAAGTTGGTGCAACTTAAATTTAAGTGGGGGTTCCTACATTTTTACGGGCGCTCCTCACATTGAACCAGGAAGAGCCAATGAATGCCACCAAGTTAGAAAGTGCATGTGTAAGCCTGAATGGCTATTGATTGACACAGATGCTGTATTGTATTGTAGACTACAATGTATACCACATTGAAGACAACCACTCACCGTACTGAGAGAGTGAAGTCCCCTGGGTTACTCTTACTGGGCCTGGCCAAGAAGCTCCCATCCACCCCACGAGTCAACAGGAGGTTCTCAGCCTCCACACCTGTGATGTTGGGGTGGAACCACCTGAGAGGAAAACAACTTTACATTGGTAGGGGGCAGCATGTGTTGTTAAAAGCCCAGCCTCTCCCCATAGTGTCACACTGTGCTACAGTATAACGTTACAATAGTCAATGTAATTTAATTCAAAGACAGAGACTGTTTGCTGTACTGACATGAAATTAAAATATCCATTGAGAACGCACAGACTTGTCTTTTGGGTGTTTGACAGCAGTTCGTAACACAGCAAACATTTTCAATAGGCTTACAGTGGCCACAGTGAGTGGGTAGCTAGCTTCAACTTCATTTTCTGCTGACGTTAACGTTAGTGCATATCTGTAAATATTGTGTTTAGGTATTCACGGCTATGGCACAGTGTTAACGTAACGGAACATCGTCTGACTGGGCTGTAAGTTACCGGTCTAACGTTACGTTACTTGATGGACCCTTGGGGTGATTGTAGTCACTATCTGGTTAGTCCACCCTTTGGTTAATTCCAACAGCCCAGTCAAGTCTTGTTTACCATCAGACTAGCTATCAAAACAGTCAAATTGAATTAGCTAAGCTAACGTTATCACCAGATTGTTTTCCAGTCCCCTTACCTCCGAGATGTCATTTTTTCGTTCCTCACTTCCTCGCCAGGAGTTAGCAATAGCTACAACTAGCTGGCTAACGTTTCCAACAGTTTCCGTCTTCTTTCACAGCATAAAAAGCTTCATCGGTCCACACCCGCTCAAAACGGGCACCGAAATCTAGGCATTGACGGCCAATTTTAATAACGAGAGCTACAAAAAGTCTGTAGGCCTCGGCCCCGGAGACTTCAGAGCTAGTCGATTATTGGACGTCACCAAACATGCGACAAAATACAGGGTGCGTCTGTTTTGTCACCCTGGGTAGCCGCCGCCCGCTGGCGTTTTTCCCTTTGTAACGAAACCAGACAGAGCTTTGGCCATCCGGCAAACAGAGTGATATAAATTAAAGAGGCCTATCACTTTCACTTCGCGCATGCGTATTAAGGCACGGTCTTTGTGGACAACTCGCGGTGCGTTCAGTGTTTTTTCGAGTGTCGTAAATTAAACAAATCGCGAGTTTTAGCACTGGGAAATTGCAGGCGAAAGCTCTGTTAAACTGTAAAGTGGTAATTATTCACCTCAATTTGCTAGCAGAACGGTGACGGTCCATATCCTAGCAAAGTCGGAAAAAATACATCTAAAATGTCACGGAACTGAGAGCTCAGTCAGACTTTTCTTTCGGTCAAGAGAGGAAGAAAGAGACTAGACTAGAGGAAAATCCTGCTCTCCATAATTCCGTCATTACTCGAAGATATCACAGTCAACTGGATGGTCAAGATGATTGATTGATTGATTGATTGATTGATTGATTGATTGATTGATTGATTGATTGATTGATTGATTGATTGATTGATTGACTTGTTTGTTTGTTTGTTTGTTTATTCATCATTCATTAATTTTTTTCAGTTTGATTTATTTATTTATTCAAGATTCAAGATATTTTAATAGCCATAGTAAGTAATTAGATTACAAACGAGGCATTTGACTTAGTGCAAGTATACAGCACAGCGGTCACGACATCAATAGTAGAAGATGGAGCAATACAGAACAATCTCAAATTATAAAGTGCAAAGTAAAAAGTCCTTTAAAGTGACATAGGGAGGCTGGGGGTAGGATAGTGTCTGTGTGGGGTAATGTCCATGGGTGGTTCCCCAGCCTGTTACATTGGGGGGAGAGATTGATAAAGCCCTGATTTGTGGGGGCGGATGGGAATTGGGAAGAAACTGTCCCTGTGTCGAGAGGTTCTGGTACTGCCAGACATCAGTCTTCTGCCATGGGGGATGGCCTTGAAGAGTTCATGACCTATGTTGGAGGGGTCGGCCATGATTTTCCGAGATCACTTTAGCATCCTGGCAGTGTGTAGGTCCTGAAGGAATGGCAGGTTGCATCCAACCACATTTTCAGTGCAGCGGATGATGCGCTGCAGGAGATGTCCTATAGCGACAACAGACCAGACCGGTGATGGAGGAGGTGAGGATGGACTCGACGGTGGAGGTGTAGAAAGGTGGAGGTGGAGGTGTGCCAACGCTGCCTTTGGCACCTTGAACGTCCTCAGCCGCTGAAGAAAGTGCATCCTCTGTTGTAGCCTGGGTAAACCCATCCCCCACGTGACCTGCTCTCAGACCTGTTCTCAGTCACTATGTAGTGTAGATAGTGACTGGGAACTGAGAGAGCAGGTCACGTGGTGGCTGGGTTTACCTAGGCTACCTCTGTTGTGCCTTCTTGGTGAGAGTTTTGATGTTCAGTTCCCATTTCAGGTCCTGGGTGATGGTGGACCCCAGGAAGCAAAAGAAGGACTCCACAGTGATGACTGTGGAGTCACCCAGGGTGATGGGGGCTGCGTTCTTCCTGTAGTCCACAACCATCTTCATTGTCTTTTGAGCAATGAGCTCTAGGTTGTTTTGGCTGCACCAAGTCATCAGGTGGTCAATCTCCTGCCTGTACACAGCAGACTCGTCACCATTAGAGATGAGCCCTATGAGGGTGGTGTCATCATGCGAATTTCAGGAGCTTGACGGACTGATGGCTGGAGTACAGGAGAAGAGGTATGGAGAGAGGACGCTGCCCTGGGCAGCTCTGGGGCTGATGGTCCAGGAGTCGGTGACATGCTTCCCCAGCCTTACATGCTGCTTCCTGTTCTTTAGGAAGTCTGTGGACCATGCATCTGCAGATGGAGTCAAGCACGCCCAGCTGGGAGAGCTTCTCGTGCAGCAGGCCTCAAAGGCCGAACTAAACTCCACAAACAGGAGCCTGGCATAGGCTCCTGCGGTGTCCAGGTGCATGAGAATGTAGTGGAGGGCCATGTTTATTATTACTTAATTATTACCTAAAAATACCCTGTCAAGAGAAGAAGACCGAGCAATATGTATTTATTTATTCATTTTTCAAATGTCTGTGTCTTTTGGTCATTATGTTTCTTCTGCTTAATTAATTATGGTGGTGTCGGTGTGCCTTATGAGATCAAGGGTCAGTCCTTGGGCCAATTGTGTTTTCTTTATGGGGTCTAATTATTTGACTTGCTTTGGCAGAAAAACAAAATACTATTGAGACACATCACACATAATCAATTCTGAAATATTTATTTTGACTGGTTATTAAGTGAGAAGCAGTTGGGCACACTGTCAGCACTTTTCCTTGTTATGCTGATAATACTCAGCTGTATGTTTCAGTTACACATCAAATGCCTCAGCAATAGTCTTCATTCTCTCCTGTTGCACTTTGTCTTCAGTCTAAAACTCCTATTGCTCCCCTATAGCTTAACATCACTATTATTTTTATCGACCAAAAGGTAATACCTTGAAAGAATGTATAAGAATTAATATTTTGATCATAGCTCTCACTCTCTTCACCCAAACTATAATAAAAATAGCTATGTAAATGTTCTAAATCAACAGTGTCTGGATGTCTGTCCCGAGCAACACTTCCTGCACTGTTTATACTGTATCTATCCTGTCTAGATTAATTGCTGCATGTGGTCCTGTCAAAGTATTTTGAGGAGGGGAAAAACATTTATTATCACACAATTAACCCCCTTTATTGGGTAGCACTTTACATTACAGCTAGTTAACACCATGGTAATAGGGGGGTAATAGTGTAATACCGTAATTGCCAAATTAAACCAGGTAATAGCTTGGTATTAAGAATAGGTATATCTGGGTAATTATTTTCAAATGTAGCCTATGTAATAGGCTAATACTTGCTTGGCTAGCTATTGCCTGGTTATTACTTTGGTAATTACATGGTATGATTACCTATTATCACACTATTACACCCTGTAATGTATATTGATTTTATTTGAAATGCAGGATTGTCAATCTGATTTAATTGACCCGAATTAAAATTTCAACTTACTCCTTAATTACAGTAGAACTAGTCCATATCCGTCCGTGACATGAAAAAGAATGTTAACTACTTTTTTGTCCCTAGAGTGTGTGAACTACATGTAGTTTCAGTCTACTTTAACTTTAACTGATGACGCTGAACAAGTTGACAGCAAGGAGGCTTTGACTGTATGGAGGTTATGATCAGACTTTACGCCACGCACTCACTAAGTTTGGCCCTCGTTGCTCGCCGTTTAAACCCGTACGTGGCAGTCACAGAGCAGTGCAGCTCAGTGCGCTGATGCTGGTGCGGCAGCTACCCTGCAAGTAGCTTACTCAAACTGTCAACATTTCGCTTCATAAACTTCAGTCCTCCTAGTACTTTGTACATGCATACCGCTGGGATATACTGAAGCAAGGATACTCATTCATTCCACACAGTCCGCGTAACACTAGCTAGTAAAACACGAAACATGTTTACGGTGTCGGAGCTCGTTGTCCTGCTGGCCGTCTTGTGTGCCACTGCGTCTGGCTACTTCGTTAGCATAGACGCCCATGCCGAGGAATGCTTCTACGAGCGGGTCAACTCCGGGACCAAGATGGGCCTTATGTTTGAAGTTGCTGAAGGGGGTTTCCTGGATATCGACGTTGAGGTGAGATTTACGCTGATATCATAAACTAGACCGCCAAGTTGGGCAAATAGGTGGGGGGTTCCCCTTTTGACTGAGAATGCTGTGTACGGCCTGTAATGATAAGAGGCTAACCAAACCAAACGAGCAACTGGCCGCCGGGCTAATGACTTTCAACTCAGTGTCGGCTGTAAGTCGGTTTAAACTACGGATTCAATTATTTGAATATTGACACATTCATTTATTAGATTTGCTTTCAGATCAAAAGCAGATGTGACATTGTTCATTCAGTTAACATGAAGCTATACAGGAAGTGCAACGTTAGCACTAGCTTAGTAACTAGCTAAGTAATGCTAGCTGAAACTTAGCAGCTGTTTACCAGTTCAGTTTGATCCTAAAATTGTCTAAAAGTCTGGGGCTCGTTTAACTATCTATCTGGTTACATGCTGCTCTATTCCAATGTGCATATTTGAATATATTTTTGCATATTCTGGTGTTGCCAACTTGCCATATGTTGCCAACATGCCACCCCTCCCTGCATGATATGTACTGCTGCATTGTTGTTTAGTTGAATTATGTTTATGATACTCTTGTGTTGCTTACAGATAACGGGTCCTGATGGTAAGCAGATTTACAAAGGGGACAGGGAGTCCAGTGGAAAGTACTCAGTGGCAGCACACATGGATGGAACCTACAAGTTCTGCTTCAGCAACAAGATGTCCACTATGACCCCCAAGATCGTCATGTTCACCATCGATATTGGAGAGGCACCTAAAGGCCAAGACATGGAGACTGAAGGTAGACACTGTGTGTGTGTGTGTGTGTGTGTGTGTGTGTGTGTGTGTGTGTGTGTGTGTGTGTGTGTGTGTGTGTGTGAGAAAGAGAAAGAAACTCCATGTGTCATATGCTTTTGTCTGTTTCAGGGTTAATCATACGCACCACGGACCGGAATAGTACTTTTTCTTGTATGCTGCTGTTTTATTGACCTTGTTTCATAGTTTGTGCTAGTCTCTTCCCTTTCTTGACTTTATTCTGGGCCCTCTTCTCTTCTTTGTAGGTGGTGACAGCTGGGATGGTAGGGCATAGGGCAGGCTGCGGCAACACTACCATTGTGAAATAGACTTTTGGCGTGTGATGCACTGCAGAGCTTTCTCTAACCAGTCTTGTTTCCCCCTCGTGTAAACTAATATTATGTACCGCTATTGCTAATACACTTATTAAATGGAGGCAGTAAAGTAACCCTTGTGTTTGTGAATGGTTTGAGGAATTTCACAGTGAAAAAACATGGTCCTGTTTCCCCGGTGATGGGGTGTTGCTCTTTCATAAAGCATGGGACTCATTAAGTGTGAGAATGTTACGCATGCATTCCATATAGGGATGCACCGATTGTGAAATTCTGGGCTGATACCGATGTTTAAAATAACAATTTGGCCGATGCCGATACCTGTGTTTTTTTGTTTCTTTGCTTATTTTGTGACAGGGAAACCAAGATTCTAAAAAAAACCCCCACCAAAAACACTGAACTGTTTTAAACTCTTTCAGCACTTCATCACACTATCTTTGAATGAGCACATTTCAATCATACCAATTTATCAAACAACCTTGAATGTAAAACTTCTTGACAAAGATTAATTTTGTGAAAAATAGGCTAACTGTTTCAAAAGTCTTTTTAGCTTGCTATACAACTACCTACTCAAAACAGATAAACAGAGGCCACTGCCATCGGTGAATGTCATCTTATTTGTCGATGGCAGTCGACAAGGAGAATATCGGCTGATACTGATGTACGGCCGATAAATGGGTGCATCCCTAATTGCATAATGCATGTTGTTTTTTGCAGCGGGCCTGTGTTGTGTTGTGACTTACTGTTGATGGGGTATCTTTCAGCCCACCAAAACAAGCTGGAGGAGATGATCAATGAGCTGGCAGTTGCCATGACCGCTGTCAAGCACGAGCAGGAGTACATGGAGGTCCGTGAGAGGATACACCGAGCAAGTGAGTCCCCCGGCCTATGAGAGCTGAGACCCAGTTCATCATGTTAGGTTGTATCTGTGTGAATCCACATGTTAACTCAAGCCCGTCTGTTTCTCTCCTCCCAGTCAACGACAACACAAACAGCAGAGTGGTGCTCTGGTCCTTCTTCGAAGCCCTCGTCTTGGTGGCGATGACGCTCGGACAGATCTACTACCTGAAGAGGTTCTTTGAAGTACGGCGGGTGGTGTAGTGCAGTGCACGGTCCCTCTGTGTGCGCCGACGTTTCTCCAACACCCAAGAAGGTTATTTACACTCTGGAAACGAGACTGTCAGTTTTCAGTAAAAGCCTAAATACAATTGGATCTCAAATATGCTTCTGTTCTCCTGTTACCCATCTGGTCCCATATTTATAAATGTGGTTTATTATAGTTGTACATTTTGAATGAAAGGCCAAAACATTCTTGGATTGATGTCAGTTTTGATTAGCATTTTTCTCATTTAAATAAGTTGTTCAATTTGTTTTTCTACAGTACATTTGTTAAATAACAGTTAACCACCAATCACTTGCCAGTGTAGTTTTATGTATGTGTGAATGACTGTGGCTCGTAATTTTAAGTAAAGTCAATGAGATGAATATGACTTCTACATGCACACACTGAGGAATAGGCATGTCAGGAGGAGTCACCACAGGAGAATGTATCCCTTGTTAACCTGTCTATGGGACCCTTTTCCAATGTTAGAAATGTCAAACACAGATACCGGGGTCCCCACCAAGTGAAACAATGCCCAGGTAGATATGTCAACGCTGTACACTGTGGAATGGTCTGCAACAACTGATTGCATTCCTGGCGAATAAGTCTCTAAATATCTGTAGGATTTTCATTGCAGCTGGTCTGAAGTGCAAAACACATCGGCGGTATTTGGCACGTGTCAAAACAGCCCCCCCCCCCCCCCCCCCCCCCGCCCCATTATTTTCTATGTACAATCCCACACTGACGACACTTCACGCCACTAACCTGTCTCGTTGTCCCACGCTGTGTGTGGTCGGTTGGGTGAGCTGCAGCGCCACGCTTCCTGTGTGTGTTAGGGGCATCAACACATGACGGCGCATCATACTGCATCATATGCCTGCCGCCACCAATGTGTTTTGCACTTTAGAGGGAAAGTGTACTAGCCTGGTAAAGCAGCCTGAACTGTACAGCTTCTAGCTCTTTTTGTTGATTCATAGAAATGTATGCCACACAACACTTCTGTGGATCATGTTTTTGCTAAATAGGCAATGCGGGGAAACGGTTTGACTCCCTCCGTAGTTCAGAAATGTAACGACGGGCCAGTAGTTTGCCATCTGCGGCCTGCGAATTCACAAGTCGATTAAGTTTCAGACAGTTTCACGTTCCAACTAGGTAACAAGCCCTTGATGAGTTGACGCAGTGTTGGTTTTTGGGCTGGATTTTAAACTGAACTGCTCGGGTTGGAACTCCAAAACCAGGGTAGAGAAATACTGAAACTCATGTTACATGTTGATTGATGCTGGGGGGTGGGGGTATGAAACCTAATGACTGCTGTGTGTTTTAGTTGCTTCTACTATAGTAATTTTGTTGGGTTTGGGTATTTTAAGTTATGTGACATTAAGCAGATTTGTATGTTTGTTTTTGTTTTTTTTCCTGGAGCGTATCCAGTGGGATGCAACATTTGGACATTGGGATGCCTTTCAAAATGAATACCCCCCGCCCAGCTAAAGAATTGTCCAAGGCATTACCTACACATCCAGCACACATCTGCAACAACAGAAATGTGGCATGTTATTGAATATGCCCCAATTTTGTACTCGACAACTTCTGGTGTGCTCAGGCAGGTGTAACTGCTGTACACAGTCTCTCCTTTGTGTGATTAAAACAATCTGATCAATGGATCTGTACAAATGTGGAATGTTTGTGGACAATTACCCAGGTTTCATAATAAATCCAATATTCTGTAATTCTTTGGGCGTGTTTCAAAATGGACTGTATTCTTGGTTTATTGTTACATAGACAGTTGAGGGCCTGGTGCTCAGCATTGGCAGCCATTGGGAATTGAAATCCTGGAAGGATGACATTCCTCAAGCATTTATCATCCAAATGAGGCCATTTTCAATATAACGGTGTAAAGGCCATCATTAGAGTAATGGTCTTGAAACTGAATCCGAATCACTTTTATTGCCACAGTATGCAAGTTACATTAGACAAGACAAATTCCTCGTATGATTTTGATTCTGATTCAAGACCATTACTCTTAACGATGGCCTTTAACATCATTGCTCCAACATAAAAATAAATAATTATTTATTAAGTTTTACAAATGGCTGTGCACTCAGTCACACAAGACTTTTCCATTCCATATCACTGACCTTGGAAAAGGCTCAACACAGTGGGCAGAATGAAGTGTAAAAACACCTTAAGTTACTGCTGCTAAATTATGACTCCCCCAAACAAAGAAACTCTTTGTAGTTTGTATTTTTTTTTATTTTTACAAACTTTATTTTAGTTTTCTTTGTAGTTTGTATTTAAGCAAATCGTATGACTGATTATTTAGACGACATCTAGTCTGCAGCCACTGCTCTGCTCTCCCATCGTTCCATGCCTCTTCCTTGGTGCATGAGGGGAGTGGTTTCAGTGGTCAACCTTTCAAACTGCAAACTTATTGGTTGCAATTGAAGGGTGGATTTTTTCCACACAATCAGTAAAATAAGATAAATAATAAATAAATCAGACGATACACAGGCAGGTAATAATGCCATTGCAGTTGTGGTCTTTCTTGACTGGTCTTGAAATAAAATCCAGAGACCATGAAAATGTGACCTTGAGACCAAGACCGGTCTCGAGTACTCGCAACACTAGCTATTTGTCCAAAACATCTGCTTGCCAAGTTAAAAGATCATCTACAATGGGCTGTCTAATACCCCTTTCACATCAAGGGTCCAACCAAGGTTATTCCCAGCTTGATTTTGTGTCTGAAAATGTTGACCCAGAGTAATTTTATTCTCAAAATGACACATTTTAAACATTGACACAGGTTTAAACTGTGTGTGTGTGTGTGTGTGTGGGGGGGGGGGGGGGGGGGACACAATAGAACAAACTCAACCACAAATCAGAAGCAGAGTAGGGTGGGTCTTGACTGAGTCAGACTTCACATCACTTCTTCGTCTAAAAAACTTGAGGTACATGTAGAAATGCTGCCTCACAGAAGGTGATTAACAAAAAGCAAGTATTTGTAATTTGTATCAAAATACTTTTTGATGTATTTTCGCCCCGTCTCTATATGCATGCATTCATAAATACATTAGAAATGGTAAATTAACAATCTTTTTAGAGTTGACATATCATTTGCATAAATAATCAAGTGAGACTGATCTGCTGAAGTTGCCCATGCTCAGAATAGCAGGTTTTGCACACTGCACTAAAACTGACTTTTAGTGAAAGCATTTTGTGGACTTGATCAAATGAAGATTGGTACACATAACAAGGACCACGCCATAACAATATATCGTTTAAAGGTTGAATGAAAAGTCAGATGTGTGTGTGCTGAGGTGAAGATGGAGGAGGATGTCATCTGTTAGGCTGGTCTGGGAGGACCTGCTGAAGACCGTGTGGAGGAACCTCAGTGTGGGCGTTCTGTCTCAGCCGTGTTCCTGCCCGAGCAGATTAGAGAACCCCCAGACGGAACCTAGAATGAGATGTGAGATAGGTATGCACCGGATTGAATGAGAAGGAATGAGGGATGAAGAGGTGAGGGCAGGGATGAGGGGAAGGGGGTGTGTTGAGAGATTTGAGACGAACAGGGCAGGTTGCAGGTTCAGCAGGTATAAGTAACCTTGCCAGGTAAATGAGAGGAGTGGTTGAGGCGTGGCCCTGCTCCCAAACCTAAATTAACAGGTTGACTTCCAGTTGTTCTCACATGGATTCAGATCTGATTCACAGCATCATGTATGGTAATGTTTTTTTTTCATTAAAAAAAAACACTGTAAAAGACCAAGCTGTGTGTTACTAAAAACATTTTATTTCTCAATCCATACAGAATAAGTTGGCAAAATACATTTTATTTATACAGCACTTCTCTTCTTGTTCTCTCATAAAAGCAAAGTTTGCAATGTACTTTATCATACAGCATAAAAGAAAGAATTGTAAAATATACAAAGGCGTTAAAAATTGCAAAGCACATTGCAAAGGTGGTTAAAAATAAAAACACCACAATAAAATAAAAAGCCTGCAAAACTACAGTAGGTCAATGAGTGTGTCACTTGAAGACTTGAGTAGAGACTGTGCAAAAGAGGAGCTGGTAAATCTACACTTCTACTGGACGCTTCACAAATACTGATCCTGGTCCCAACAGGCATTCATGTTCTGAAGCTCGGACAAAAATAGATGACAAAGTGCTTTACAAACAATCAAAGACAATCCCATAAAAGGAGATGTCACCTCCTCTGTGTGAATGACAATCACAATCTTGGTGTGGGAGGTAAAGTCAGATTATGTTTTCATTTGAGATGACACAATGTTAGAAGTCAATCACTTTTTCACAGACCCAGTAATACAAAGAGTTACAACTCATATCATACCACCTGTTTAGTTCTTGTAACCAATATATGTTAAGAACACAGTCCTCCTGTCGACCTGTGGAATTTCCACTGGGCTGGTCTGTGCCCCAGAACCTGTTTAAAAAAACAAAAGTCAACTGTACTTGATGGAAAATAAGATGCACAATGCATTATCATTATCAGGCCAACCTGTTAACAGTAAAGTTAAGTAGGACTGAAGAATGAGTGTCTTACCTGCTGCTCAGAGGTTTACCATCCACCCATTTCCAGACTCCCTCCTCATCTCTGTCACTCAAACCAATCCAAATGTTCTTGTTCAAGGAATTGATGAATTTCTGTTGAATTGTTTCAAAGACAAATGCCATCAACACACACTTGTGAATCACTCAAATAAAGTGTGGAATGTGAGACCTTTAATCCAAATTAATCAAATTAAACACACCAAAGAGATTTTTACAGTCAAACAGCAACTTCAGGGGAAAATGTGTTGCCACTTTTCTCTTTACCTGTTCTTCTTCAGTGTTTATGATGAGCAGGTCTGCTCCTCTCTTTATGCACTCCTGCCTGCTGTCCTCCCAGCTTCTTATCTCAGTAGAAATGTAGTAAAAACTGTTGCTGAATAAGCTGCATCCTCCATCTTTACAGAGACGCTCTGCAAGAGGAGAGGAGCTTAGCAAATAAAACACAATGCATACGCACACAAATGTACAGTACATGCAAGTTCACACACACACACACACACACACACACACACACACACACACACACACACACACACACACACACACACACACACACACACACAGGCAGAGTAAAGCCCTATTTGCACAGGATACGTATTACCTGGGGACCTCTGGTAATTTGTATTAACTGTGTGTGTCTCTCTCTCTGTCGTGTGTGTGTGTGTGTGTGTGTGTGTGTGTGTGTGTGTGTGTGTGTGTGCGTGCGTGCGTGCGTGCGTGCGTGCGTGCGTGCGTGCGTGCGTGCGCGTGTGTGTTAAGACTCACTGATCTCAAACCAAGTCATCTTGTTGAGGGTCTTTTTGTTTTCAGACCAGGTCTTGTTGGGGGTCTGCAGTTTGTTGAGTGATTCTTCTTCTAGTCTGCCAACAGTCTTTGTATCTGCACAGGAAACAGGAAATCCAAAACAGTGGTTAAATGTAGCTAGAGACAAATATACAAAAATGGATGCTGAAGAGGGCAAATCGAATGTGTGATAGAGGAAGTAAATGGCTCACAGTGGAACACAACGCCTACAAGAGCAGCCTGTAGGAGAAAACACATCAGCAGCAGACACACTACAGTCACCCTGCAGGGCTTCTTCACTGGCTGGATAACATCAGCTGTAAGAACAAGACAGAGCGGCCATGTTTTAGTAACACAAGCACCAGAGGGACTGTTACACAGCTACTGAAGATTACTGTTCATTACAACATGACTGGCTATTTTCTGATTGTGTGTGTGTGTGTGTGTGTGTGTGTGTGTGTGTGTGTGTGTGTGTGTGTGTGTCTCTGTGTCTCTGTGTGTCTGTGTGTTTGTATGCTTGCGTGGTTGTGTTACTCACCTAGTTGCTGATCTGGTGTGTTCTCGATATTTGATCTGCGTTCACGACCCCCATAGTTGTCTCAACTTTCATAGTGGTCCACTCCGCTCTCCTTATCTAAACTTTCATAGTGGTCCACTCCGCTCTCCTCCATCTCGTCGCTCCCTCCAGCTGAGGCTCTCTCTTCTCTCTCTCGTAGACGCTCCTCTCTTTCCAGAGAATCTTCGTTGTTGTAGATTTGAACGTGCTCAGACATCTCCATCTTCTGTCTCAATCTTCAGCTGCTGTGTGTGTCTGTGTGTGACTGAGTGTGAAAGCAGTGAACAACACAGAGACACAAAGAGCTGCGTTCAACAGGATGAGGTTTTATAGAAGCATATCGTCATTATCACACCTCTCAGAGAAACGGACGTGTGATAAACATGTGACCTGGACTTGTTTCCTAGAAGCATCATAGACATTTAATAGAAATGCCCCTCAACCTGCACTACAATGCAACAAGTAAAGCAAGCTTACGGGTATAGGCAGTATTATAGGGTGACTGATATAAAGGACTCAGCCCTTTGACAGCAGGGCAGTCAATATAAAGCTAGTGACATCATCATCATGTATCAGGCTCTGACTCAGGGCCCCTGAGCTCTTGGGCCCCTGGGTCTGTGCACGGTTGGCCCATTCAGTAATCCATCCATGGTGTGTGTGTGTGTGCGTGTGTGTGTGTGTGTGTGTGTGTGTGTGTGTGTGTGTGTGTGCGCGTGCGTGCGTGTGTGTGTATATTGTAAACTATGGGGCAAACATCTAGAGCTCCATGCCCTGAACATTGTGTTTCCCATTGTTTGAGGATGTAATGTGTAATGAATGCTCAGTAGTGTTTTTAGTTCGACTGGCTTGGAGTTAGTATGAGGCCATTTACACCTGGCACTAACATGCTTTTTCTGTGATCGGATTGCAGTCAGATAGTGCTTGACCACTTGAAAGTACAGGTGTAAACGGCCCCAAGACACATTGAGGACGGATTGCGATATGATTAGCCAAACCACCTCCGGAGGTGGTCAGGCACACATTGTGACCACACAAGTGTAAATGCAATGCCGGGTTGCTTGACTCGGTTTGGCAGTAGGTTGAACCAGGGTCGGACAAGTGTTGATTTCAGAGTGAATGGCACCACCACCTGGGTTGCTATTTGTTATGCCAATATGCTAGGCTAATTGTTATGACCTGGCGTGTGACCCAGGTCCTATCTGAATGGTCATGACCAGAGCCGTGTAGATAGAAGAGTCCCGACATCTCCATTCACTCTAATGGACCAGTTTTTTACTCTCAAGAGTTCCAGGAAGTAAGGTCCTGGATTAAGCAGCACTGTCGAGTTGCAGCAAAATAGACAGTTTGTGTTGTACTCTGAAAGGGTTTTTTCCCCCTTGAATCAAATTGTACATTATCAGCTTTATTTTAGCATGCAAAAGTAGCGCGAGACCCATTCCTCCCCCAGGGTTGCCATTTCTTGACTTATCCAAGAGGTTTAGGCCATGTAGAAATGTAGCGAATCTGGCTGCTGCGTGGCCTTGCCTTGCCAGCACACAATTGCTCAACTTTGCATCACTGATGACATCAAAATGTCTATGACATAATCAGTGATGTCACATTTTCCAAAGTGTAACCAAAAATCACAATTGCTTGAGTGGCATCACTGATGACATCATGACATCAGTGATGTCACAATGCCTCCTATGATGACATCAGTGGGTCAAAAATGTAAACAGAGAACAAAGTAACAGAGAACAAACAAACATCGCCCACATGCTCCCTTTTATATATAGAACCAGCAGCCAGCATGCTTGTCATTCATAAAGACTGGGTTGTTGGGACCAGTGTTGAGCAAGTTACTTTCAAAATATAATATACTACATATTACTTATTACTCTCATTTGAAAGTAATACGTTACTTTACAATATTACTGTCTGTGTAGAGTAACTCTTTACATTACTCATTACACTACTTTTGTATTACTTTCACCAAAATGACAGCAGCAGTAGCAGAATGACATCGCTGCCCCGGAACCATCCCGAAAAATAATGTAAACCGCCTTGAAGTCAGTGTAAACAATCCAAAATTCTAAATGTTATTCTTTTCCTTTGTTATTGTCATCTATAGTGGTTATTTGCATAAAAACACAGTTTTGTAACATAGTTAATAACTAGCCTATAATCAAACATAGTTTTGATTAGGAAATTATTGTATCTTTTTTATGTGCATTGATTTAATAAAATCTAACTCAATTTGTAACTTGAGTTACTTGACAAAGTAACTGGTATAATATTACTGAAATCCTATAAGTAATAAGTTATATTTCTGAATTACTACTAAAAGTAATATATTACATGTAATATGTTACTTTTGTAACGAGTTACCCCCAACACTGGTTGGGACCATCCACAGCCAGGTCACAGAAGATTTTATTTGGGTTGTCAAAAAAGAGCGAAATAATTATATAGTCTTTGATTTAAAGTTGTTCGCTGTGTAAATTGTTTATGGAAGTTATAAAATAAATGAGCGGAACCAGAAACATAGTCCTTCAGTTTCCACCCGGTACGTAAACATCATTGTACCGGAAGAAGGAACAGCGTGGACGATCTGCTGTTTCCAACATGGATAATACAACAGAGGGGAGATGGGAGAGTTTACCTGTTAAACTCAACGAACATATTTTGCAAACGCTGGACGAGTTGAAATTCACGCACATGACACCAGTACAGGTAAAATAACGTTAATCGGGAAACACATAACGTTACCTCTCTGTCTTTGTATGTCTCATCCAGTCCCCACCAGGGGTTAGGCAGTAACCACATTTTAATCTCGTTTTTCCATTCTAGTCTGCTTGTATCCCGCTGTTCATGAGCAACAAAGATGTGGCTGCTGAGGCGGTAAGTGTACAAAATGAAATCCAATTAAACGAGAAGAGGCTGAATTTGCAGTCAAACAAATGTCTCTATCTCTGGAAATGAAATATCCTATTCTAAAACAGACAAGATCATTTACCCCCTCTGGACAAGCAGACCATATGCCATGGTGTTTTGACATTTTTCAGTCTGCTGTTGTATACAACTTATCAAATATAATTGTTGCAGGTGACTGGAAGTGGAAAGACACTTGCCTTTGTCATTCCTATAATAGAAATTCTTCTGAAGCGGGAAGAAAACCTAAAGAAAATGCAGGTATGGATTCTATCAAAATGTTCTTCTTTTCAAGTAACACTGGAAATTTGGAGAACAGCTTAGGATGTCCAAGGTAAAGGTCACTCTTTTGGCAGGTTGGTGCCTTGGTGGTCACTCCCACCAGAGAGCTGGCCCTTCAGATCAGCGAAGTGATGGAGCAGTTCATTCAGAAGTTTCCACAGTTCAGGTAGGTAGGGAGCCAGTCTGAATGTGGATCAGAGCCGACAGATCAGCATCTGGTTGAACTATTTGAGAATACCTCTGTAGTTTCCCCCATTTCTATTCAAAGATTGCAATTACATGTTTAAGATGGCTCTGTGTGTGTAGCTTTTTTAAACACGTGTATTATCAGTTACACAATGTAAAATGCTACTAGGTTGCACCTTTTAAGGTCATCATTAATTTTCAATGTGATTTTCAGGCAGATTTTACTGATTGGTGGAAGCAACCCAATAGAGGATGTGGAGAAATTTAAGGAGCATGGGTATGTATTGTGTAATGTGCTCAGTGTGAGTCACAGACTGCTAAACTGAGACATTTTCTGTAACTATCAGATCATTTAAAAAGAAATGCACAAGAAAGTAATCAAGTGTTTCTGTGCACAACCTTACTTGTTCTTCCCCGTTTCAGGGCGAACATCGTGATTGCAACACCGGGCCGTCTGGAGGACATGTTCAGGAGGAAGGCAGATGGCCTGGACCTGGCCAGCTCAGTCAAGAGTCTTGATGTGCTGGTTCTCGATGAGGCAGACAGATTACTAGAAATGGGTTTTGAGATGAGGTACAGCACACAGAAAACACACAGACATTCTTTAAAGTACGGTATCTTATGAGACAATTTGCTTCAAATGTTAGCGTGTTTTACTTTGTTGTGGGCTGTGTGTCTGTGTCCAGTCTGAATACCATCTTGGGCTACCTGCCTAAGCAGAGGCGTACGGGCCTGTTCTCAGCCACTATGACCCAGGAGCTGGAGAAGCTGGTGAGAGCCGGCCTCAGGAACCCCGTACGCATTGCCGTTAAAGAGAAGGGTTTGGCTGCGACCTCCGTCCAGAAAACCCCCTCTAGGCTCTGCAACTACTACACTGTGAGTGAGGAGCGTCGCACACAACCTGGCAACCCAATCTGAAATCTCCTCTCACATAAATCTCGACGGTCACTTCACAGTGAATATGGGGCCAACACAAAATGTAGCATGTAACCGTTATTTATTTCTTAATGCTTGTCATTTCAGATTTGTAGAACAGAGGAGAAGTTCAACAACCTTGTGGCGTTTCTCAGACAACACAAGCATGAGAAAAATCTGGTGTTTTTTAGGTATGTGTTAGGCCATGAATTAACCTGAAATTCAATTGACTGTTTTAAGTGTGTCATTAGTGACTTTTGCTGTTGTGTTGCTCTCAGCACATGTGCATGCGTGGAGTACTTTGGCCGCGCTCTGGAGGCCCTCGTCAAGAACACCACCATCCAATGCATCCACGGCAAGATGAAAAATAAGCGCAACAAGATCTTCGCTGACTTTCGGGCCCTGAAAAGGTTGGAGTTAGCTTGTGTGTTTCTTGGCTCAAATGTAAAAAAAAAATCTTTGTTTTGCTCTGTTTGAGAAACTTTAGTTTAAATCTGTCTTTGTGTTATGCTGCAGTGGGATCTTGGTGTGTACAGACGTCATGGCCAGGGGGATTGATATCCCCGATGTTAACTGGGTGTTGCAATATGACCCTCCCAGCAGTGCCAGGTGAGTGGGCCTAATTGAGGAAAAGGACTTGAATTTTCATTGGATTTTGTCCTTGGCCCGTCAAGCAGGTGCTGAGCTTATATTTTGAGTGAGTGATGAAACTGTGGCTCCTCTTTGCTCAGCTGTAGCGTTTTGTCTTTCTCGCAGTGCCTTTGTACATCGGTGTGGGCGTACAGCACGTATAGGCAATCACGGCAATGCCCTCGTCTTCCTGCTGCCAATGGAGGAATCCTACGTCACTTTCTTGTCCATCAACCAGAAAGTGAGTTCAGTTTTTTATTTCAAAATCTCTGAAACCCAGATACTAGTTATTATAGAGGTCCTTAGGCTGGGTTCACACCGACGACCCAAGCCTTGCCTATGCCTTGCCTTTACCCACGCTTTTTAATAGGCGTCCGTTTTAGTCAACGAGGCTGTGTACACCGGCCGCCTGAGCGTGAACCCTGCGTGCACCCACGCCTTGCCTGTGCCTTGCCGATTTTATCGAATAGGCGTGAGTTCTATTTTGAAGCCGACAAGGCGCTTGCAGGCAGACTTCTTCTGTCAAGCCATGAAAGAAAAATGCACAATATCCGTCGGAAATTGCAAAGTCAACTGAATTTCAAAATAAAATGGAGTTACTACAACATGTTGAGCAGAGAGAGAGAGAGATTGACGGGTGGCTATCACGTGGGGCTTTCTCCCCGTCGGCAAACAAATCTTCATGAGAGAGAATAGCGACCGAAGAAGCAAGATGGACAATGTTGTTGTGCCAGGCCAGCACATATTCTTGCAAGATCACCTCTCTAAAATGTCCGACTATAGTCAGACCTGGTTATACATATCCAGCATCAATAGAAGATTAAATATATCTGATTTATTTTACCTAGAGGCTACCCATGACAATTCTGGACAACACGTGAAAAAATACAGTCGGGAGAGAGGAGAGGCGCTTGTGACTCGGCTCCAGGTTCGGCGTGCAAAAGGCGTGCGGTGTGATCGCAAAAGCGTGTAACAGGTTCACGCCCAGCTTGGCGTAGGCGTGGGTTGAGGCAAGGCAAGGCATAGGTTGTCTGTGTGAACGAAGCGTTAAAATCAAAGGATCTATCTAGGTATTCTCTGCCAAAACTTTGAGCCAAGTTCTGCCTTGCCTAGGGCGACCTGGCCGTCACTCAACCTCCGCCTAGACCTTTTTGCTCCAGTCTTGTTTAATTAAAGCCTTCTACCTTGAATTCAACTTGCTAGCCTTTTTCTTTAGCTCTTATGGATAGAGCAGTGATACTCAACTTGCTGCCCGCAGATGCTGATCTGTGTGGCCCGCGATGGAATTGCAAAAAAAAAGAAAGAAAATTACAGTGCACCTGAACACAACATGGAAGATACCCGCTGAATAAGTGTCCAAATGTTCATGTCATTCTGGCCAATACTCCACTTCTGTTATAGCATTTCAGTCTGGAATATGGATTATCTTTCAATAATCTATGATTTAGCTGCTAAATTGTCAAATACTGCCATCTGCTCGCTACCCAGGCACTTATGTATGTACTTAACCTAACTAACTTAACTACGGTAACTATCCGGTGTGCACAACATTGTCGGACTAAACTCCAGCTGACACCCCAAAAACCTACAATCCGCTACAGAAAAATGTATATTGTTTGTTTATTAACTGGCCCCTGGCCTTAGACCATCATTTCACTAAAGTGGCCCCCGGGCAAAGCAAGTTGAGTATCCCTGCTCTAGAGTATACATACACTTTATAGAGAGAGGTTTAGCTAAGTGCTTGAAACATACATACACTTTCTAGAGAGGTTTAGCCAAGTGCTTGAAACATACATACACTTTCTAGGGAGGTTTAGCTAAGTGCTTGAAACATACATAGCATACACAGCTAAGTGCTTGAAAATTTGCAATATTAACTTGTTTGTTTTGCCCTTTCTCCAGTGCCCGCTGCAGAGGATGCCTCCTGTAAGCGATGTCGTGGATGTCCTGCCCAAAGTGAAGGCCATGGCTCTGGCAGACCGTGCAATGTATGACCGGGGCATGAGGGCGTTTGTCTCCAACGTCCAGGCCTATGCCAAACATGAGTGCAGTCTTATCTTCAGAGTCAAAGGTGAAAACTGATACCTCGAGGTCTTTAACCCTAATGTGTACAATGCAGTACTATGCAGTTAAACCACAGAAATGACTTAAGATGTTTTTGGTGCCTTTCTTTGTCTAGATCTGGACTTTGTCGCCCTGGCCCGTGGCTTTGCCCTCGTTCGCATGCCTAGGATGCCTGAACTAAAGGGCAAAACATTTCCAGAGTTTACCCAGGCAATAGCAGACACAAACACCATCCGCTACATGGACAAGAACCGGGAGAGACTGAGACAGAAGTTACTGGTTGAACTGAGAGAGAAAGACAGGACCGCTCCACGCAGAAAGAACTTGGCCAAGAATAAATCCTGGTCCAAACAGAAGACCAAGAAGGAGCGTAGGAAAAAGACGGCTGCCAAGAGGAAGTTTGATGAGGTATTTGCATTAAGTGTCTGACAATCTGATTGATACTTTGATGGCACCTGGTGTGTACATTGTACTGTTACCCTCAGGGAGAAGATACAGGGTCCCAAAAGCACGCACAAATCGCTTGAGGGAGTTTCTTCCCGCAGGCCACGAGACTCCTTAACATACACAAATAGTGTAGTAGCTGTACTGTACCGTACTGTAGCTGCTACCATTACGTATGTCTAATGTTTAATTAGGTATATGCTATTTGCACCTGTACGTCAAATACGTCGAATTTAAAATGTTTAAGTAATGTCCAAAGTATGCACATGACATGTGCACCTATGTGCAGTGAATATGCCACTGTCTCTGACTTGTCTTATCACTCTACTGCCTTATTGCTTGTTGTCTCTTGTTGTTTTTGCACTCATATGCCCTGTTATATTTGTACTATGTTGTAAACGGAGTTCACAGCACAAGAATTTCACACGTGATACTTGTACCATGGAGTGACAATAAAAATCTTGAATCTACATTCATTTACTTATGCCTTCAAACCATTGTGTGTCTGCAGGGCTCTGATGTGGAGGACGAAGACATGAGGGAGCTTTTAAACGACACCCGGCTCTTGAAGAAACTGAAGAAAGGACAAATCAGCGAGGAGGACTTTGAGAAACAGATAACAGCTGAACCAAAGTCAAATCACAAAGCAGGACCGTCACAAGCATGTGAAAGCTCAGGTGAAGCCGTATGATGGAACAGCTTGTAATGACACACTATTCTGCCAAATTACTTGGATGTTGGAGATAAATCAGTCAACCTTCTTGTAATATAATCTACACAGTGATACTATACCTGAACTATACCTTTTTAACAATTGTGGCAAATAAACCGGTATTTCTTCCCTTTTCAGTAATGTTTTTTTTTATTTGCGAGTTGTGGGGCACAGCCGTTATAAATAGAGTTTGATGAGTTCGTCACTGACGGCGGACGGGGTGAGGACTCCCAGGTCAGTGAAGAGGAGGGTGATGAGCGAGGGAGGTGTGTAATCAATCATGGGATGCTCCTCTGACAGGTTCTGTACAGTCTTCAGGGTGTCCGCCTTGTACTGCGGGGGAGAGGAGAAGAAATACGATGGAGCAACAGCCGATGAAAATACTCCGCCTTGGTACGCGGCCACGACTGCTGGAAATGACACCATACCTTAAATTTATCTGGCACGTCCTGCTGGTTGAGCGGATAGAGGCGGACGAACTTGAAACTCTCCGCCACGACGTAGAAGGGCTTGTTGTGAGCTTTAGAACACAATGCCGTCTGATATGTGCCAATCTGCGCGGGCAAAGAGATCAACGAGGGTTATGCTCATATCTGCACAAGCAACAGCAATGGAGTAACAGACGCTAGAGCTGCAACTAGTCGATTAGTTGTCAACTATTAAATTAATCTGCAACTATTTTGATATTCATTTTGAGTCTTTTTTTTTTAATCCAAACTGATTCCAGCTTCTTACATGTGAATATTTTCTGGTTTCTTTAGTCCTCTTTGACAGTAAACTGAATATCTTTGTGTTGTGGACTGTTGCGTCGGGACAAAACAAGAAATATGAAGACTTATTTGGCTTTGGTGAACACTGATCGACATTTTATGGACCAAAACAACTAATCGATTAATCATGAAAATAATCGTTAATTGCAGCCCTAGCCGACACTTTGCTCGAACACACCTTGTTGATGATCCCTCCGCTCTCCACGACTCCCTCTGCGCCAACAATGACGAGGTCTACCTTCTCCAGGACGTACCTGTGGACGGGGACACACCAAACGTGTCCTGCATAAATACAGCTCAATTCTTGTCTTCTGCCAAGAGAAGCTTGATATTAAATAATATTCACCCCACAGCTGCGTCCAGGACTACAGTCACTGGAACATTGAGTTTCCTCAGGGCTTCTGCCATCTGTCGCCTGGGGAGGGGGTGGGGTCAAGACTCATGACTGTGTCCCTTCAGAATAAATCTAGCGCACAATGTAGTGACACTATTCACTGACTCACCCTGCTGCGTCGGGCTGGGATTCAGTGACATACACAGAGAAGCGCTTCTTCTCGGCTGCTGCTTTTTCCAGCACCCTGAGCACGACTCTGGAGAAGGAGTGAGTCAGGATTTTCTGAGAGAGAGAGAGAGAAATATTAAACAAAGGGGAATGAGTGTAAATATGTGCGACAATCACTGGGTTGGCTCGACATGAAACCACCAACAGTTAAATACACAGTAGCATAATGAAGCCATAATGACTTGTGGCATCACTCACTGCACCGTCTTTGATGAAGGTGTGACAGAGCTTGGCCACCTTAGTCCTGGACAGTGAGATCTTCTCTAGGAACAGTTCTCCTCTCTCCTCCATCACTTTCTTACAGCGCGACAGATCCTGGGGCAGACAACATGGCGGTCAGTCACCTGAACTACATGCGCAGGTAGTGTGTATATAATACTATATAGTGGCCTTGGAGTTTCAGTTGATGAGACAAAGTTTATCAGAGGCAGAAATACTCATTGGTATATAGATAGATATCTAGATAACTTAGTATGGTATAATTGTATTTATTTAGTTATTATGTTATTCAGTTATTATTCAGTTATTAGTGATTATCAAGATCACTAGGCTTTATAATATTAGTTTCCTCCTCTTTTTTTCCTGGCTGAACATGTGACCTGCAATGTTTTTAGCTTGGTTAGGTTTGCAGAGTGAGATGATTGGGATTAGGGTAAGAATCACTGACGTAAGGATCGGCGGTGCAGTGCACCGGGGCCCAGAGCTGTCAAGGGCCCATGAAGAGCGAGACGTACTACTTACGGTTTCTGCTGCAGTCCCACTCCAAATAAACTTCCATGCTGTATTATGCAGTCAGCACCTGCTCTCATGTAGCTTACTAGGCTAACAAATGCGGAGTCTCCTGTGAGGTTCTGGTGACATCATTGACCATATATGGAAATGGAGGAGGAATATCCCTTCACCTAGCATGGCTCTTGTTTGTGTCTTGGGTCCTTCGGGGGGGTACTGCTAACGCACAATCGACGGCTAACAATCTGCCTGACGAAAAATAATGAGTGAGACGTGAGTCCATATTTTCTATAACAATATAGCCGAATTGTTAGGTAGGGCCCAGAGCAAATATTTGCACCAGGGCCCATGGCAATGACGTTACGCCACTGGTAAGAATATCAGGGCAGGTCACAGAATCTGATTGGTCACCTGTCACCAAATAAGGTATAAGCAAAATGTGTGACCGCAGAGGGTGCTTGTTGCTGGCTACAGTACAGTTTAGTGACATATTCTGCTGTCAGAAATGGTGAAACAATTGATTCTTCCCCCATAAGAAGCAATGCGGGCACACATTTTGGTGGTCACAGATTTCAGTGTAACACCTCTTCACTCTTATCCATATTTGGCTCCGCGCATTGAGGTTATTTCTGCCTCCAAGAAATGCTTGCCTTGTACAACTAAAACTCCAGTCTGCTTCTTCTCACAATGTAAATACTTGGTACTGTATATAGGTGTGATATATTTATCTTTCACAAAAATAAACCCAGAAAGCAAGTGAGAGGCTCGTCCCACCTGGTGCTCCAGTGATGTGAGACTGATGAAGCGCAGGAACAGCTCTCCCCCCGAGGAGACGGCCACAGAGGAGTCCACTCCTGTCAGGAGGGCCGTGGCCCATGTCAGGCTCTCCCTCAGGCCCAGGATGGTCTCTCCTGGAGGGGGACGGTACAAGTCATCAACCTGGCTGCTTCAGTCAAATCAAGCACCACTGCACCCACTTCAGCACAGCTACGACTAATGAGCACTACCGTTGTGTGTCATGTGTTTTATTATTATAGTGATGAGCACAGGGTGAGCAAACCTTTGTCTCTCTTGAGAAACTCCAGCAGAGTGCGGATAGCGGCCACAGCAGAGGCCATGTCGGGGTCTTTCCTCATCTGGGTCCTGAAGTACTCCACCAGCTCTAGTAAGTAAAGTTGAATTATGTAGCACCTCTCACAGAGCAAAGTCACAGTGTTTCACGGGAGTAAAATGGCTAAAACAAGACCATCAATTACTAAGAAACAAAACAGAAAAACAATGACAAAAACAGAAATACAGACACAACACAAGAGGCTAGACAAAGGCCAGTTTGAACAGATTAGTCTTTAGCGGCCTTTTGAAAGTGTCAAAAGAGACTACGGATCTCAAGTCCAGTGGAAGAGCATTCCACAGTTTAGGTGTGACATCAAAGGCTCAATCACCTTTTGTTTTGAGCCTAGAGCGAGGGACAACCAGTAAAGCCCTGGTCAGAAGACCTAAGTGACCTGCAAGTAATGTACAGTAGGGGATGGAGTAGGTCAGTGAGTCGAGGAAGGACCCCTGATGAGACCAACTGATGAGATTTTGTCTCTTAGACCCAAATCTGAGATTTTTTTTAATTGTCATATTATTTTGTCCAGAATTCCATGACTGTACTGTTGATAGAGAGATAACAGTGAAACTATGGTCAATGTCATTATTCTAAAATGACAAAAATAATGAAGTTTAACAATTCATCAACTTGCTGGAGACCCCCTGGAATGGCCTCAAAGGCACCACTGGAGTAGGCCACAGATGTAGACAGGTGCCTGACCATGCAGGTCTATAATGTGATTACAAGAACTTTAAACTGAATTTTAGACTTGGCGGGGAGACATTGCAAATAGTAAGCAGATGAGTGTGATGTGATGTGACTAGGTCCAGCAGGAGAGCTGTTGACCTAGTCAACAGCATTGCAGCAGCGCTCTGGACCATTGTAGACGGTCCAGGGATGACTTGCTAAGGCATGTGAAAATGGAATTACACAGATGACAGTGGCGCACTGTTAGCTGAGTGATGTTTGTGATGCTAACGAGCTAACGTTAGAGACAAAACAACTCACCGTCTTCGTTCATCTTCAAACTCACAGCACGGCCACACGGCTGGGGCTTGCGTTAAATCAAACGGTAGTGAATAGCACTCGGCTGATGCTCAGTGTGAACTCAGTAAGCTAGACGTGTTTGACACATGCCAGAGCAGAGCTGGCTCTATTCCGCTCTGCAGCCTTCGTTCAAATAAAACAAACTACAAGAGTCGAACTAAACAATCGTGTTTAAAATAAAAAACTTTTAGCCAAACTCCTCGCGGTGTTTAATGTTACTACCACAACGATACTGTCTACAAAGTGTTGCTCACACTACGATGTTACAACCAGGTTACAACGCGTTAGCTCATCCTGCGAGCTGCGGGTTGGCGTGTCGCGGATTGATGACGTTGTTTGTCATGGTAGCGTGTCTTCTGGTGCTGTCGGAAATATCGGCTTTACAATCTGAAAAGCTCTGCCCCACGCGATGTTTTAGAATAGAACAGCCAAGATAAAAATGCGTTTCACATGGACAATAGTGTGTATATACTGTATGCAAAAAGCACCTGAATTTGTCGTATTGAGGACATTCAAAAATGAAGGGAGGCGTTTATAGGAGAACATGAAGGCACCATCAATAGGCCCTTTTCACGGGGGGCATTTTGTGTCAAAAAGGCAGGTGTAAGCAAAACGCACAGGTGCGTGCAAGCAAGACACTAATGAGGGTTTCCAAATTCCAGTCATGGAAGTTTAAAACCCTCATTAATGTTTTGCTTGCACCTGTGTTTATCCTGCCTTTTCGACACAAAATGCCCCCCGTGAGAAGGGTCTATTACACACAAACAAGCGTATCGGTTTTGTCAATGGTCATTTTGTCCCTGCAAAGGGAGCAGGTCGCTATTACTATGTAATAATGCGCATTGATGAAAACCTGTAGAGCAGAGGTTTTCAAAGTAGAATGGAATGGAATGGAATGGAATGGAAGTGAAAAAAACCCCATTACATTCGTGATCAAAAGGAGGTCACATAGAATAGCCTATAAAATGTGTGTGGTTTGGTTCAAGAAATATTTCAGAGACACCTTAGTGTGGGGGAATTTGACAGTTTTTCCCACTTTCCCAGAGTCAAAAACAAATAGGCCTAAATGCCTTCGGACAGACCTTTCTTACCTTATCTTTATTACGTTGACTTATTGTATTGTCTTGTCTAACGCACCTAGGGGATTGCTTCAATTTCGTTGTTCTTAACTTGTTTTTGTAACAGTGACAAATAAAGCTCATTCATAATCAGCTGGAGGTGATGGATTTGTAGAGGAACATTACCTGAAACAAATGCAGTCCGATATATCTCACAATTATTTTCATGTTTATTTTTTGTGTGTTTGTTTGTTTTTACCAAGGGGCAACCTCCGGTGCTGAAAAATGAAGCCAATGCAGAAGTGCCTTAAACCTGCATTCTTTCTAGTGGCCAGCAGTGCCACTGCCTGCAAAAAAGAAGTCGGATTGTCATCAGAACAGTCCACTAACCAATGGGTGATCTTATGGCGGCTACGTCCATATTTTTGTACTCCCTTTATGATTCATAATGTGTCTCTTTCTATAGCATGTGTTCTGTTTTTATTATAATGCACCGTGTAAGTCTGTTTTGAAAGTTGTATAAAATAAAAAGTTATAAGCTATAAAAAGTTTATCTCGCACATCTGTCTGTATATGTATTCCTATTCCCATTTTCTTGGCCACTGTCTGCCTGGCTGACAACTTTCACATTTTGTATGGGTACCGGCAGAGGTCCCAAGCAGACGGTGGGGTTGGATATTTTAATTAGGTCATTATGGCTGATTAAATTACCACAAATGGCCAATTAGTGATAGCACTACCCACCGCAGCCAGGAGGTCACATAGACACACGCACACACATTCTGTATTCTTGTTTTTTAACTGGGATCAGAAAGTGTGTGCCTGGGGTGAACAAGAGGATGGCTGCTCGTGGCACCGCCGTCATAATGCATAATTTATTACAGTTGAGACATCAAGTCCAATCGCCACCTTGAATTTGTCAAATGTAATTGTAACAAACTAGGCATCTTGCGCGCTGCGTGCTCTCGATGCCTGGGCTCGGCTGCTGTGCGGCCTCACCCGTAGCTCGTCCTCGCCTGTCCCAGCAGCTGTTCTGCCCTTGGGGTCAGTAGCTCCCCTGGTCCATGAAGTTTGCTTTTTCTCAGCAGGAGTCCTTTTCTCAGGAGTTTGAGTTGATTCTTCTATAAATGGGTCACGGTTATAGGTTTCTAAGTGCCCTGGAAATTGTAAATGCAATTTTTTGCTGTATTTTAGTCACTCAGCTGTTAATATTGACCATACATGTGTTACTTTTAATGCATTGTGTGCAAATAATTTGTAGTGAACAAATAGACAATTTTGACTAATAAATTCATTAGACATCAGTTACATGCCTGTTACGCATTGTTTCCTCTTAATTATGTTGCTGCTGTACAAAACATTTCTGTGCTGTAATAAAACAAAGACAAAAACTAAAACTACCTTTGTTTTGTTTGTGCACCAAGTTGTATTTGACCTCTGAACTGAGAAGCAGGAGTTTACAAGTAGCACATGAAGGCTAGCCTGGGTGAACACAGCCTTCAATATGACACCACAGGCTATGCCTGTAACGTAGGTTTCTTCGTGACTGATAGCACATAGAGGTCACGTGGAGGCTGGGTTTACCCAGGCTACCTGAAGGCAGTATAACATATATATATAAGACAGCTGGTTATTTTTGTGTTTATTAGACTATCATTTAGTTTTTATATTTCTGAATCAACTTCTGACTCAGTGCATATTTGTATAATATTTGTAATATTGATTTAGAAATTACAAACTCATGCAGTATATAGTAAGTTAGTAACAGCCTTATTTCAGAGGATATGTATTGCAGGTCTGTCATGAGGAAGACTAATCCAGCTTTGGTTATTGACCTTTTGGTTAAATGCGAATCAAGGACCGCTTTTGGTTAAAAACAACTGAGGAAAATGTAAAATGCTTTTTAGGTTAAGATGGTTTAATTGATGTCCTTTTATTGTCATCCAGTATAGACACAATGTTTTGTGAAGCTTCATACTGTGATTGGTCCTTGTATCTAGAAGCATATGGTTAAGGTGGATTGGTTCCTAAATAATTGGGTCCAGCTCCCAACTGTGTTATCTGCCTTTGTGTATATATTATCAAATGGAACCTGTATAGTTAAAATGCTCTGAAACGCACAAGGGGTTTTTCTATTGTGATGTGAGCCAAATAAACAAGTGAAATGTTAGTATTTTATCCCCCTTGACCCCTTGAAATTTTGAGATGTAGCCTACTACCTTTCCAAATTTGTTTGAACATGTTTTGGATTTTGCTTCTAGCATCCCACTGAGATGCCCAACCTCCTTTTTCAAATGTGAAATATGTGTTCTTCAAACAGGTCTGGGTGCGTTAATACAATACCGTTTGTATAACTAATGATATATTTCCATAAATAAATAAAACCGATTATTCTTGGTGTTGCCACCCCTTCAGGAATTTGGAGTAATTACACAAACACTGGCGCCCAGGTTCTCTTAATCTCGCGTCACCAGGCTCTTCTCGGCGAGAAAGAGCCTGGCTCCCGCCCACAATTGATTTTGTCACCCTACTAGACGGCACGGTGGCTCAGTGGTTAACACTGTTGCCTCACAGCAAGAAGGTCCCGGGTTCGAACCCCGGTCCGTCCCAGGTCCTTTCTGTGTGGAGTTTGCATGTTCTCCCCGTGTCCGTGTGGGTTTCCTCCCACCATCGAAAAAAACATGTATGTTAGGGTTAATACTCCTGTCAGTGCCCCTGACCAAGGTACTGGCAAACGAACTGGAGTTGGTCCCCGGGCGCTGCACAGTGGCTGCCCACTGCTCCTAGTTCTAGGAAGGTTCCTAGTAGAGGATGGGTCAAATGCAGAGGATGCATTTCCCCAAGGGGATAAATAAAGGATAACTTAACTTAACTACTGGCTCCGGCCTAGAGCCCGCCCTAGACCGGATGGCAGCGTTTCTAGCTCGTCAACTTACACGTTAACTTGACAATTTGACCCAAGTATCAGAATCCTCTTTCACCGTTTTGACCGGTGTGTCAGGCGGTGGTGGCGGAGATGCCATATTGCATAAACGTTTTGTTTTATGTAACGCTAGCTTTGTTTTGATCAGACTCTAGTTTAGGTAACATCACCGCGTCAAGCTAACGGCAACAAAGACGTTGTTAGGCGCATTGCCATCCGGTGTTAATTCTGGGTCCGGGGTTTACGCCCCCATGACAAAAAGCGGGGTGGAAGGTGCCCAGACTAGGTTCTCTCATCTCGGCCACTCCCCTCCCCATCATCTGCAGAAAGCGCGTCAGATAAAAGTAAGTTTATATTTTTGTCTACTTGCTGCCACAGAAATGTGTACGTTCGTCAAAACAGTGTTTTATAAGGTTGTTATTATAACGGATGGCGTTAGTTTTAAGTTGTATAACTGACAAGTGGAATTAGCCTTATAATTCGCCTATTTTCACTCGTTGAACATGCAAAGTCGGGCTTCATAAAAGACAGCCCAAGCAGTGTCACCTCGACGCGGTTTTCAGGCCCCTACTTGGCCTGGAGGACATGTCTACCAGGTGTCCACCTGCTATGCCGACCACCCGCAATGCCGACCTTAGGTTTAGGCGTGGGGGTGGGAGAGGTTAGGTTTTGGGTTAGGGTCTGGGGGAGGTTAGGTTTGGCGTGGGGGCTGGGAGAGGTTAGCTCTACCGACACGCTGCACGCCGCCTCGCTCAGCTGGTTCTGGGCTATCGGCATTGCGACCTGTCGGCACTTACAGTGTGTTCCAGTGCTGGGGCCATGAGGTGAAAAAGGCTAATGTAGCTACCCTGTCAAGTCTTGACAATAAAACACAAATAAAATCAAGCAGCCTAGTAAAGTCTAAATCCCCGCCACATGCATCCCCACCCGTTCAGCTTAAAAATGATATAATCTTCTGGTATCGTTTGCTTGCAAGTTGCACCTGTGTTACTTCCTGCCTTTTAGACACAATGACTAGGCCTACTGGTGAAAAAGGCCCATAGCTCTCAGAAAGGTGCCCAACAAGTTAATCCATCTGTTATGTTTTTTTTTAATCATGATTCATGTCCAATCCACAGTCTAGCCCAGTGGTTCCCAACTAGCCTATCAATGTTCCCAACTTTTTTTGTCCTATATGTACCCCTGGCTTAAAGGGACAGCTCACCCTAAAATCCAAAATATATTTTCCCTCTCACCTGCAGTGCTATTTATCCATCTATATCGTTTTGTGTTAAGTTGCCTGAGTTTGAGATATCAGCCACAGAGTTTCTGTCTTCTCTCTGTTACGGCCCTGGCATAAGGGAAAACCAGGGATAACATGTTGGTGCCCCCACTCTTCCCACTCCCAAAGACGAGAAGCTAGACCATGATCACTTCCCACTCCCAAAGACGAGAAGCTAGACCATGATCAAAGTTCTCAATGCAGCAGGTTTATTTGTTTTGTAGTTCAGAGTAGAGTACTACCAAAATAATAAACAAAATCAAACTAAAAGGAAACTCACACTTTCCTACACACAAAATAAAAAGGAAAACAAAAGACAATACCTCTTACCTTACCTCCTGATAACAAAAACACTGAGTGGTAAAGTCAAAGAAAAGGGGTTTCTCTCTCCTATTTGACTGCAACATGAGAATCAACAATAATCTCTACGATCTAAAGAGACCACAAAATGTACAGATTACCATACATAAATATCCATCAGAACAAGTGTGGCGCAGAGGTAGATGGCCAGCCTTCATCTCTGGGATGTGGGGAGAATAGAGGGACAGACAGCAGGCCTCAGCTGGTGTATATCAGCTGCAACAGCCAATCAGCAGCCAGTCCTCCTGACAGCCCAGGTACCACACACCTGCCGCTCATCACCCACTCAGTAACACACACAGGGGAGGAATGACACAGGTTACACACTCAAATGACCCGAGGTCATAACATCTCTAATACAATGGAACTGGATGGCACTCGGCTTGTGGTGCTCAAAGTGCCAAATAAATATGTTTGATAAACTCAACAGCAATGTCTCTTTCCAGAAATCATCACCCGGTTACTCAAGATAATCCACAGACCTTGTTAGGTCACATCGTTGGTTTGGTTTCAATACAAAGTGCCTCCTGTCAGAACAGAGACTGGTAAAGCAAGTCTGTTCTACTATGGTCCTTGGTCCTGGAATGATCTGCAAGCCAAACTCAAACTCGAGACCCTTATCTCCTTGCATGATTTTAAACTTAGAATTAAGGAAGTGGCTACTTTTGGTTGCAATTGTTTCAACTAATATGTAAATACACAATTAAATATTGCTGCCCTTTTATTTCACTGTAGCCATTGTAATTTTAGTTTTATCTACATTGTAACTTAATGTCGTTGCTTTTAGGTGCTTTCGTTGTAACTATTGTAGCTGTGTTGTGATTTATGCAGTCCTGTTAATGTTTTAGTCCCATCTGACTATGTTGCTGTGTGTCTGTAACTTGATGTTGTCATGTTACGTTTTTTCACGTTGCTGACCCTGTCTTGGCTAGGTCTCACTTGTAAAAGAGGTTTCAACCTCAATGTGACTTCCTGGTTAAATAAAGGTTAAATAAAAAAAATAATGAACAGTTTCATGTAGAAAACCATTTTCTTTTGACCGAACTACACCCGCTAGCTGCTAGCTAGTTCCTACAAAAGACCCCCCAAAAATGTAGGTCCCCAATCAATCAATCAGACAGACAGACAATCTTAACACAAAGAAGGCTGGCTGTGATGACCATGACTTGTTTTCATTAGAGATGCACCAATTGCCGATTCCGATTTCCGATTTTTGAATAGTCTGACTTGACGATACCGATTTTGGCCGATTTCGATTTTCTTTCTAAGAACAATAATTGACGGGTTATTTTTTGATTTTTTTTTTTACTTTGGTTTAATAGAAAATTAAGATTCATGTCACATTTCTTATCATTTGCATGAGGTAGGATGATCTCACTCAAAACATCAAGTTCCAGGTTACTGGACAGAGATTTTCTTTTTTGTGTAAATACAATGAATATAAAACAAGCAGTATATCCCACAGCTATCATGCATTTACTTTTCCAAAAGAAAAAAGGTGCAGAGCAGGGGCTCCAGATGGAAAGTAGCCTATGGCTAAATCTGTTACAAAGCATATCTTCCCCTATGGGGTTTAATGTATTTTTTGTATATGTCCCTGCCAAATAAACGAATAGAATAAAATAAATAAACGTCAAAATGTTATCCATGGACAAGGAGTTTATAGCCTATAGGTCTGGAGCCCAGACCTTCGAAGCCATGCCCACTCTACAGTTGTGGATTTGGCTGTTCTTGAGTAGATGAGGAAATTAGTTTGAGTTGAGTTTACACACAGAGTCCATTTCTTTTAATCCGCCATCCGGAAACAAAATCATCACCCACAGTAAACCTTGCACACTGGTCCGATGCGTTTTATTATGTTCGTCGTTCTATTCGCAATACGAAACAAATAGTCCTCCTCTCCTGTATCCACGTTACAACGTGACTGACAGATAGCAGCAGCAGCAGCTGATCTGCAGCAGGCAGGACTGGACTGCAGCTGGTCGGGGAATGTAACCTGGACACAGGGCTCGAGTCGATAGTAGCCTACCTTCACTTCGCCGGGGAGAGAGGGGCCGGTGAGGTGAAGCGAGCCGCTCAGAGTGGAGTGGACTCCCGCCGAGCGGGACTCGGCAATGTACCCTGCCCCTCCGCAGCTTATTTTCAACTTGCATGTGTGACAAACTGTACAATTTCCACAATGAGGACGACATGCTGGCGTGTGTTTCCTTTTGGCTGCTTGGGGTGCGCGCACGTCACGTGAATGCATGCATCGTGCAGCTGCAGGTAATTGACCAAACAAAAAAAGGGGAAAGCCGACCGGCGCACAGAATCGGCTATGTGGACTGACCGATCGATTGGTGCATCCCTAGTTTTCATTTACCATATTGGAGACCAGAGGTAAGTTGGTCGAGTTCAAACTGCTGATGCAATCATGCAAAAATCCCCAAAAGTTTATCCATGCAAACGCTAGTTTCACAAGTCGCCAAAACAGCATCTGAAGAATGAAGATGTTGTTTTTAACTGGAAAAAAATGCTCGTTCTTCACGCCATTACGCACAGCGCAGCTGACTACGGCAGCTGGATTATCCAAAAATGCGCACTGTTTCCTGCAGTTGTGTCGTATCACGTTCTCACCACAAATGAACCGCCCCAGAGTTAGTTTGGAAGCGGACCAAGACCACCCTTTCTTGGTGATCTCAGCCTGCTTGTTTTGTCCCGCATCCGAGTGCGATTGCTGTGTTCGCACTCCCCCAAACGAACCGCACCAAGGGGGAAAGCACATGTTTCGGAACAACTGCTCCAACCTCCACCTGATAGGGACAATTTAATTCAGATTAGCTTTTATTTGGACAATCACTAGTTAATATATTCATATACATTTTCATTTAAGTTACACATAGTTATTGTACATACTAGGGTTGTCAACAGTATCGATAGTATCGATAAAGTCAATAGCCTACTAAAAATTGTAAATGGATACAATACTCATTTGCAACAGGTATCGATAGTATCGATAAGTATCAATACTAAAAATTTGAAACTGATACAATACTCATTTGCAACTGTAATACTGTATCAATATCAGCAGTGCTTTCTCTAATGAAAAATCAAACATGTCACTGTTTTCTCCCTCCCTGTCATTGGTGGGTATCTTTTGCTTCAACAAGTTCAAAGCATTCTGATAGGCTGATGACTAAAGCAGGTGCAATTTGCTGTGTTATGATAGGCTGATGACTAGAGCAGGTGTAATCTGCTGTGTAAGGTCAAAGTTTGTAATTAGTTTTATCAGGCCTAGATTAAGGAGAAGCGTGTATCTGTCCGTCCATCTGTCTTTGTTCATTTTTTATGCCTCTTGATGTGTTGTCATCCCCCTGGTGGTATCGAAAATGGTATCGAGTATCGATATTTTCCTGGGTATCGGTATCGAAGTACAAATTCTAGTATCGTGACATCCCTAGTACCGTACATACACAGACAGACGTCATATTCAGATAACCTGTAGCTCACATTTGCATCTCACACTGACTGTGCCCTGTCACGATGCCCTCTACTGGGCCAGAATAACAGATAGGTTGAGTCTGCAGAGTAGCCTTCAAATGTGCGTCAAGACAGATGTCATCTGATGTGTGTCCTATAAGTATTTTTGACTTTCTGTTCATTGTATTTTTTTTGTATAAGTTTAATGATATATTCCCATAAATAAATAAAACCGATTATTCTGGTGTTGCCCCCCCTTCAGGAATTTGGAGTAATTACACAAACACTGGCGCCCAGGTGCTCTCCTCTCGGCCCCTCCCCTCTCGGCCCCTCCCCTCCCCTCCCCTCCCCATCATCTGCAGACTCCGGGATACCACATGGTTTTTAGACGAGGAAAAAGTGAACCGGATAAAAGTAAGTTTATATTTGTTGTCTATCCGCCACAGAAATGTGTACGTTCATCAAAACAGTGTTTTATAAGGTTGTTATTATAACGGATGGCGTTAGTTTTAAGTGTTATAACTGACAGGTGGAATTAGCCTCATAATTTGCCTATTTCACTCGTTGAACATCAACAGCTTGCTAGCTTGATGTTCCCTAGGCCGTGAGGCTGAAACACGTAGGCAATGTTTTTAACTTTCTGTAAGTGATAGCCAACTAAGAATAACGGCTTTTTAACATACTACCTTCTTGAGTGCCTCTGATCTCTTCAATAAATGCTGGTTCACTGTTTACCTTTTGGCTGTCAATTAACATTCTACGACAACAACACCCTAAAAAAAGAAAAAACTAAGATATCCTGAAATAAACTGACCTGAAGTGATGTAGAATATGGAGGCCTTGGTTCTATTTGTATCATTTTAATGATATAATGGTAACTTATATTACATTAGTATGTTCTATTTAGGCTTTATACTATAGACATCATATAAGAAGGCATTTATATGGTTACCAGCTGTGATATAACATATCTTAACATTTTAAGATATTCTTAACAACCTAACATAACATATCAGTCATACGTGCTACGGCTTTGGTACTTTCACAAAAATGTAGAAGACAGGAGAAACGTGTAGATGCTTCAAACTGGCAGGAATTATGAAATCATCACTGTTTTTTGCAAACATTTTTAAAACCGTACTCCCAAATGTTTTTGTTCAATCAACACCAACCGTTCACATCTGCACCCGCTACACAAACCACGTAATAAGCAGATTTTTTGAATGATAAAAAATTTACCCCACATTACATCAAAATGTTTGCCATTGTTAACTCATTGAGTGCCAGCCACTTTTGGAGAACGGACGCTCCCAGTGCCAGAGTTTCAGAGCGTTTTCAGTGATTTCTCGAGGCCCACAGAATATTGTGTGATATTACTATGTAAACACCGAACACGCACAAAGAACGATGAGACTCTATTGTATCAGCAGCAAAAAAAAGTTTATTGATATCATTTTCCGTTCTTTAGTTATCAGCCGGAGAAGATAGGTCAAAAACAGAAAAAATTGGCGTTTCCATCTAGAAGCTGAGATATTGAGCCTTTTGTGAAATATAGCATTTCAAGCACATGACTGACTCTGAAGGTAATATTTTCTGATGTGACACCTAAAAAATAATTTACTTCAATAAAACAGTGAAAACAAAGGAATTTTGTTTGGCAAAATAATATTTTTTAGCTGCAACCAGCAGCGCTGGCCCCTGCGTGCGCAGACCCTACACCTTCTTGCTGGTCTTGATTTACTGCTGGTGGGCATCAGATAGCTTGTTTGCCTGTCTCTGTCAATCGAGCCTGCTGTGTGGGTGTTGTGTGTTGTACACTGCCCTGCGTGCCCCACCCCCCTCCTCCTCCTCCTTCGTGGGAGTGTCTCTGCGCGACTCTGAGTGTCGCTGTGTTTGCTCTCTCTGCTTTTGCTCCGTCTGCACTGAAAAGTGCGCTGCATCCCCCCGCTTTTTCACAGCCTGTCCCAGCTCCCAGCTGAGAATAATGTAACTTTTCAGAAAGAGGCTGGTGTCGGCAACTAAATCATATGGAGGGGCTATTGCAGCGGAGACGGAGGAGCTCAATTGTGGTGTCAGCAGATTGACTGCTGTTCACAGGCACAGCTAACGTTATGCTTCATGCATATCGATGCGATTTCCGTTTCCTCATGACTTCTTCTCTCTTTTCTCCTGGCCTTTCTCTAATCTGGAGAGCACTGTCGCCACCTAATGGGTCCCTAAAATAGCTTTTACACATTCAACAGCCACCATACTTTCACAGGAGATGGATCTGGCTTTGATACACGTCCCACCGTCAAAGAACGCAATTGACGACTTTAGTCGTCTTTGGCACTCAACGTTACTAAAGCAATTGACGGCTAAAGTCGTCATTGGCACTCAATGAGTTAAGGGTTAGGATTTAATGGATATTAAACGCATAGTGCATAGTTAATACTTTTGGATCCAGTATCAAATACACTGGGCGTATTTTCCTCACATGAACATAATATAAAAACAATTGCAACTCACCAATGTGTCCACGTGACCCCACAAACCCGCCTCTGTTTATTCCTCTTTCTCTCTCATGTCTGTGAGACCTTGGCCATTTACACCTGGCATTAACATGCGTTTTCTGCAATCAGATTGTGCTTGACCACATTAGCCTGATTCCATTTACACCTGGCGTTACCCTGCGTTTTCTGCCATCTGATTGCAATCTGATGGCATAAATGGGTGTCCTCTCAATCCGCATAAAGTTGATGTATCCAGATTGAGAGGACACATTGCATTTACACTTGTGTTCAATGTGTACACAATGCATCCCTGACCACCTCCGGAGGTGGTTTGGCCGATCAGATTGCAATCCTTCTTCAATTCGTTTTGGGGGTGTTTACACCTATACTTCCAAGTGATAAAACACAATCTGATTGCAATCCAATGACAGAAAACACATGTTAATGCCAGGTGTAAATGTTTCTTCAGATCAGATCGATAGCCTACATATCATTGTAGATGGCCACAAGATAGAAATGCGTTTGCAACACTTGATTTCACTTAGTCATCTTTCTTTTTACTACACAAAAGAGGTGTGCATAATTCGACGTGCAAACCGATCCAGCGTGGGGGTCTTAAATGTGTGCGTGGGGGAAGAAAAGCACAATTAGGGATGCACCGATCGACAATTTTTCACTTCCGATCCGATTCCGATACCTGAATTTGGATATCTGCCGATACCAATATTATGCCGATACCAATATTTTTCTTGAATATACAGTATAGGCAAAGATTTGGCCAATTAAAGATTTTATTTTTTAAATATACCTTGCAAAAAGCAGACAAAATTAAGAAAATATAAAAGGCAAAGAAGGATACTATTATACATGGGCAAATTACGCTGGAATTGCAAAACATTTTCCCCGATCCGATCCGATTTGTGAATTAGTGCCAATATCGGCACCCGATACCGATATTGGATCGGATCGGCCCCATCCCTAAGCACAATGTTGTATTATTATGATCCTCTCCTTGACGGTCTGACTTTTGATTTCAGCAGTAAGTACAATGGCTGAAGGAGGAGGTGATGCCAGCTTCACTGTCCACCACGGCCAAGGTGAGATACCTGCCTGTGTTCATTCCAAAACACACACACACACACACACACACACACACACACACACACACACACACACACACACACACACACACACACACACACACACACACACACACACACACACACACACACACACACACACACACACACACACACACACACACACACACACACACACACACACACACACAGGTCCAGTTTGTCATAACAGTCCCCTCTGTCTCACACAGCCTGTTACCCAGTGGGGTAATATGCACATTTCATATTCATCTTACATGCATTCTCTCTCTCTCTTTACAGCCACTGCAGCTCCCGTCGAGCTCATCACCCTTTCCTCAGATGAGGAGGAAGATGTGATTCTGGTACCTGACAGTCCTGTTTTAGGATTCTTCATTCTGCATACTATGATTGCATGGCTTGAGTATGTTTTAATATGAGGGCACAATAAATAGGGACCACTGTGTGAGAGCTTTAGGATTTTGAGTTCTAGTACTGGATCGTATGACTCCTGACTGGTAATGGATTACTGTAGCCGTTTAACCAAAGCCAGTAGCCACATGCTGAAAAAGAGTCACAGAAAGACTTGTAAAGCGCAAATTATGCTTGAGCGAAATCGCCGGCACTGACTGCGCCGAGTTGGTCGCCGCGGCCTGTGCGGTAAAGTCACATAAAATATAGAAGACTCACTGTATACTAGGGGTGGGGGAAAAAATCGATTCACCTAAGCATCGCGATTTTTAATGTCACGATTTTTTGAATCGATCTTTTATTCCAGAATCGATAATCGCAAAAAAAAAAAAAAATTTTGGTGCTTGCAGTCAGGCCACTCACTGAACAGCAGGCCAGGCGCCGCCTACTGGTTTACTAGTGGTTTTATTACTTTATTAGTTAGTCTGAAGTAATAATTACACTTCAGGGTTAAAGTGGGTGCATCTCATTGTAAAATTGGACTTCAAACGGCCCAAATCTGGCTTCAAACGGCCCAAATTGGGCTTCAAACGGCCCAAATTTCACGCGCGTCGGCCCATATCGGCCTGGCCTGCTTGGTATCTAATGCCCGGCCTGAATTATGATCCCAGTCCGCCCCTGTTTTTAACTATATCGCCCAGCCCTACTCATGATATATAATATACAGTCTCTAGTGTATGATTCAACTTTTCCCATGTTCTAATCTAGTGTAAAAAAGCAAACAAACTGAAAAAAGAAAAGAAAAAAATAAACAAAAATCGCAAATAAATCGTAATATCGAATCGCAATAATCGTAGAATCGCAATACTTAAGAATCGCAATATAAATCGAATCGGCACCCAAGAATCGTGATAGTATCGAATCGGGAGATAAGTGAATCGCCACAGCCCTACTGTATACATATGGGTTGTTTTCAGCCGATGGCATATTGTGGCAATGTGGCATGGCTGAAAATTACTGTTCGTCGTAGGAGCAGCAGTGGACGCAACAAATCAAACATCAATGTGTCTGTTTTCTTTTTTGCTTTCCGTCTTTGCCCACTGTGGCCCACAGCCTCCAACTCCTGCGCCAATCAGAATCAGATCAGAATCAGAAAGACTTTAATGATCCCCGGGGGGAAATCGGGACAAGTTACAGCTGCTCGCACTCAGGCATGAATATCCACATAATACACATAAGTGGCTTTTAAACATGAAGTCTGGATCATGTCTGGCTATCCAGACCAGGAGATTTTCCGGTTTTACCTTTTTAAACATGAGGGGTCTTTGTTTAGAAACAACTGGATATGAGACGTTTTTTCTGCCAGTGGGCGGGGGGGAGGGGGGGGGGGGGGGTGCGGTAGCATGTATCGATAACAAGAAATGTGATAGGAAACAGCTTTAGCAAATCTGTAACCAAACTCCATTCCAAAACATGCCGTTTTAACAGAAGGTCCATTCCAACCATTCAGGCAATAACGAAGGGTGGCATTGTGCCAAAAATGAGCGCAGTCAAAATAGTGGTCGCACCGTCGTCAATCACTGTGGGTGATTTATTTTACAAGTGGCATTCAAGTCATATCTGACTAGTTTTAAATTTATTTCTCCCCACAAAAGTTAGGCTAGGCCTATGTCTCGATATAGGCTGTCAGTCAGTCAGCTCCTCTCCTCTCCGCAGTGTGGACGCACAGTCACACAACACTGCCTGCCTCAAATGGCTGCCTCACACAATAGACTTGGCTGCATCCAACTCGAGAAAACTTCTCAGAAGAGACTAACGTTAGCGACAAATCTGGAGACTTTTTCTGACATGGGAATGATGGGATTATTACCAGCAAGCGGCAGTAAAAGCAGGCAATGACGATAGCTGGGTAAGTCCCGCTAGCATCGATGCTAAGTTAGCAAAGTTGCCTACAGCAAGAGCGCAGCTGAAGCTAATTAATATGGACGTTAACATCCATTATAATATATAGCCATGTGCTTGCGCGATGACATCATGTATTGGCGGCGATGTCAAAGGGTGGCGATTGACGATCTGACTGAGGTCAAGATTGTGCAACTCTAGTAGGCTATCATCTCTCTTGTTGCATTTTTAAACTGGCACATGGGGGATTCAATTTTTAGTTGTTTACTCACCTAAATTGGCTCTCTTCCAAATAATCCAGCCATGTAACTAACGCTACGTCCATTCATGAAAATAATGATGGGACATTAATGGTTTGTAAAGTGCCACCACGCTCCCACTCACACATAACAGCTAGATGATCTGGATCATGAGCTGCCAGAGTTAAACAGCAGCCGCTTTTGCGCTAATGCGGATCCTACACCGGGGACCGAGATGAATATGATACGGACTCGCGGGAATGCGCGTAGGCCGGCTAATTGTTGTTTAACATGCAGGCCAACCGGCTAGGAGCGGGTTATAATACGGATTCCACTGCATGTTAAGAAGTGGCTATAGCATAACACAGTATCACACAGTATCTCCCTAAACGTAAACAGTCAATACAATAAAGTAAAATGCAGTAAAATGCAATAGAGTAAACTAGAATAAAGTAGAGTAAGTAGAATAAAATAAAGTAAAATAAAATAAAGTAGAATGTACAGTACGTGTCAAATTGCAGTTATTGCACACTGGAATTATATTAAGCAACTTGCACATTACATGTGGCTTAGCTAAGGCACAGTTAACCGGCTGACTCAGTCTCAGAGAGTCTGAGGAAGACTGAGTGTCTCCGAGGTGCTCTTCTAAGTGAGGCGTTAAAGAGTCCAATGGCCACAGGCAGGAATGATTTCCTGTGCCTCTCTGTGTTGCATCTGATAGATGCCAAGATGCCTGATACGGCCAGCAGCGACATGGAGTGGAGCTTCGGGACAACTAACCCGAGTCACAGGTCATAGAGGCGCGGCCTCTGGGACTCCCACAGGAGACCCCGGCTCTGAGCCCTCTACCTCCACAGAGGACATTCCCAGGATAGAGGACGCAATGCCTGGTCCCTCTGTAAGGCTGTCACTTTTTCCCAAAATAAAGTTCGAACGAACTTTAATTGCCCGAAATTCGTTCGAATATATTCGAAGTTTTTTGGTTAATTAAAAAAATAAAAAAATATATATTTTTTTTTTTTTCAGTCCAGGCCACCGGGCATCAGCCCGACGTGTAAAGGTGCTCTTATACTCGAGCAAAGCTCCGTGGGGGTGGGGCCCCGCGAGTCTCTGTGAGTCACCGTGGAGACCTCGCGCTGGGGCAGATGCCATTATACTCAGAAAGTGATCAGCATGTATTGTACAATGGTGAGAACAGCCCGTGAAAAGTCGCAATGAAACACTGTGCAGTACTGAGTGTGCTTTCACTCTCAAACGACCGCACATCAGCACATGAAGGACTCACCAAACTTGTTTTTACTGAAAGCCGTTTTTACTTCTCAGCCCTGATAGCCTACTCTGTGCTGCTTTTAATCTCTCTCAATAATGCTCTCAACACAACACATTTACTTGGTGAAATGACTAAAAACGAACAGTTGCAAATCTAAGTTTATAGCCTACCACATGGGTCAAGAAACTTGTTTGGACGCTCACAGTCACAACACTGCCTCACAAACTTGGCTGCATCCAACTCGAGACAACTTTTCAGACCCTGGAGACAATCTTTCTCAGAAGAGACTAACGCGACAAATCTGGAGACTTTCTGACATGGGATTAACATTACCAGCAAGCAGCAGTTGGTTAATTTTGGTTCATAAAAAAAAAAAAAAAAAAAAAAAAAATCAAAGTGTCAATTTACATATCGAACACGAACCCCTCCCCCACATTCGAAGTTGCATTCGAATTTCGAATGAAAAGTGACAGCCCTATCCCTCTATGCCACAGGTGGAGAGACTAGAGGATCAGCCCCACATTACTCTCTTTATCCCTGGGGTGGTGAGTATCACACAAACTGTCACATATACCCAGCCAAGCATGGCACATGCCTTGCACACAAGCAACTTGACCGAGACTCAGAGTGCTCACAGCATTGAGGAGTCACTTCTTGTTAAGGCCAGCCCAATGCTTTTAATTGTGGTATAACCATATCTGTCTCCTCCTCCCATCTTGTTCTTCCTGTATCTCTCCCGGCTTTCCCCTGCAGTGGTCGTTTGTCCCGGGAGCCTACAGGTATGTAGCAGACCTGATCCAACAGCAGACTGTGAAAGACTTGAATGTGTAAGGAGCACTTTCTTCTGTAGCACGTCATGTTGTATATGGCTACCATGACAGTTTGATCACCGCCTAAAAAATAAGTTATATGAGAGCTACAAAATCTTTATAAATATCAACAACTAGCCAACGCTGGTGGCCTGTATGGAAACAGCGTTGCTCAAAATGGTTGAAAGTTATATCAATTTGCTTTGGTCATTCAGTGGCGAACTAGAAATTGACTCCATTGACTCCCATGTATGTATCATATGTATAGGTTTGTCCTGACAATAGTCAGGACAAACCCCCCGCTCTCAACACGCTCATGTAATCACAATGGGAGATTTGTCCATGTTATTCCCTTGTCCAACTTGTCCTCTACACCGCCATGAAGTCCCTTTTTAATTTTCGTTTCTCCCTTTTTCGTGATTCTTGTCAAAAAGTGTAGTGCACCTCTGCTTTTTACTCTCGAGCGCAGAGTAGAGCTGCAGAACATTCTCCCCCTCCCTCCTCCTCAGGCCCCGGCTGCTCACCCTACAGTACAGGCGAAACAGCCTCCTGCCTGGGGCGCCAGTTTGGCTCGGGCGCTCTGTAGCCCTCACAAAACAACAAACACAAACAAAAATCGCTGGTGTGCACTCAGGTGCCCCCCCCCCCTTTCTGCACAATCAGTGTCTGAAATTGGGTACAGGATTGCGGGAATCCCGCATCTGTTTGCACGAACGACTGGACAAGCCGCTTGTCACAGACAGGCGGGCAGAGCGTCAGTGCAGCTCATAGTGCAGCTGCAGCAGCTGAGTAGCCTATAAGTCGGAGGTGAGTGTCACTTCACCTGCCTTCTCCTCCCCGTCAAAAGTGAACCAGGAAAATACATTTTAGGCTGTAGGCTGCTTTTGTGAAAAAGGGGCACAGAAGAGTCCTCTCTCTTCTCTCTGCACAATCAAAGTGGTTGAGTGGTTCTCAATGTGGGGTCCGGTGACCACCAGTGGTCCTTGAGAGGATTCCAGGATTCTCTGTTATCTCTCAACCTAATGGAATTCTGGACAAAATCATATCTAGGCTACATAAAAAAAAAAAAAAAATCAGATTTGCAACTGAGAGACCAAATATCATATGGGGGTCCATTGCCCCAATGTGAACTAAATTAGGGCTCCTTAGTATGAAAAAGGTTGGGAAACAATGCCATTTCCTTCCTTTTATGATTATAGTGGCGATTATTGATAGTATTGTGTTACATAGGTGTTGGTAGGAAAATAACAGGCGATTGTAATCAATTAACAGGTGATTAACAGGTCAAGTGACACAAACAGCCAATGAGCTGTGTGTATTGTAGCGCCATATTGGTAGGAAAATGCTTGTGACATCATGGGAATAGGCTTGGAGTTGTGAGGAGCCGGGAAAGGGTACAGGGGCAGTAGGGGAGTTACTATCTTGAAATCCCATAGTCTTTGGTTCATCGTGACGTCAGGTTGTACCACATTTTGTGCAGTTTTGAGGGCAAAAGAAAAAGCAGTGTTCAACCAACCCATAGAGGGCACTTATGCAGCTGAAAATGATACAAATGGTACAATGGTAACAGTTTGGTCTCAAATGTTGAAATTTTGACCAGAATTCTTCACACACCACCCCCAAAGTCATATATATTGGTTAAAAGCTGAAAAAAAGTGTTTGGGGGTTTAGTCCTGCTTTAAAGGTCCCAATTCGTGCAGCTGTAACCTCTTAAAAACGTGTGTCTCTGGTCCATAAAACATGATTCTGGATTAATCTGTCGAAAATATAGCAAACCCGTTTGTTGTGACGGAGTTCTCACTCCCTCTTCTGGTCGCTTCCCAAGAACGGCCTGTTTCTATAATATATTCAGAACTAACAGTTCCCAATCAGATTAGCGTCTGTGGACCAGCACGCTAGGTTGCGAATTATCGTTAACTAAACGGTACTACGCTAAAGAGGACATCTCAAAATGCCTAGACTTACCGAATGCACCTCTGCAGTTGCTGGATCACGTACAGTTGCCGTCGCTCCAGCTAGAAGTGTTAATTTTGTGGCTATAGACTAAATGGTGCAGGTAGCTTGTGTGAGAGAGACCCGCGCAGTATGCAGGAGGAAGCTAGTGACGTCCCGATTCCCCCAGATTCCCCTCTGGGCAAATGAAGCGTTTGGGGGTGTGGCTTGGAGGAGACTGCAGAGGGACGCTGGATAGGGACAAATCCAACTGTGGCAGTTCTGAGCGTGTGACCACTCATTACAGGGAGGGCTGACAGCAGTATATATGCATTTACAAGTAAAAACAGCTTTTGCACGGAATGGGACCTTTAAGTTATTCACCTTATGTTCCAACACAGGGGTCAGCCAGTTACACTACTTCCTATTGTGTTGACACTTCCTGTGACAGTACAGTACCTGTGACCAGGTAAAACAGACAGTGTTTTGAACAGGAAGTCATCACACAACTGGGTCAAGTGGGCGGGGCTACATGAGGTGAATAGCTCAAAGAAATTCTACGTTTCCAGATTGACAACTGTATTCTATGTACTTTGTAAAGTGGCCATGCAGTTGCTTTTTGTTTGCACCTTTGATGTACTCACATGCAGTCGATCTGTTAACATGACATTTCTATGAGCTCTCATAGGCCTGTATCTGTAACCTGTAACTCCCCTTTGCTGTGTTTCTAGTATAGGAGCCACTGCAGCTCCCGTCCGTCAAATCGAGGTCATCACCCTGTCTGATGACTCAGATGAGGAGGAAGCTGAGACGCTGGTACCTGACAGTCCTGTTTCAGGATTCTTCATTCTGCATACTATGATTGCATGGCTTGAGTATGTTTTAATATGAGGGCACAGTAAATAGGGACCACTGTGTGCGAGCTTTAGGATTTTGAGTTCTAGTAGTGGATTGTATGACTCCTGACCAGTGTTGGGGGTAACTCATTACAAAAGTAACATATTACATGTAATATATTGCTTTTAGCAATAACTCAGTAATATAACATTACGTATAGGATTTTAGTAATATTATACCAGTTACTTTGTCAAGTAACACAAGTTACAAATTGAGTTGTGAGAGCAATATAATACCAACAAAAACAGTTAAGTGCCACCCAAATGACAAACCATGGCTCACTGCTCAACTGAAAAGGGCAATCCAGGCTAAGCGCAGAGCCTTCGCTACTGGGCACAGAGCAGAGGGAAGAGCCGCGCAAATGACATTAAAGAGGGAGATAGCCCAAGCCAAGGGTCACTACAAGGAACGGGTGGAGGCCATGTTTCAAACTGGCAATGTGAGGCAGGCCTGGCAAGGACTCTCTGTCCTCACAGGGAAAGCTTTAACCAAAAGAACCACACAGAGGAGTGAAGGAGAGGAGGCAGCATTTGTCACCGACCTCAACTCCTTCTATTGTCGGTTTGACACTCAGGACTTCAGTGCAACAACAGAGGAGCTGAGGAGTGAACTCCAGCGTGAGATCAAGGAGGGGCGGAGCCAGCCAGTCTCCCTCACGGAGGAGGAGGTGAGGAAGGGCCTGAGGAGGCTCAATCCATCGAAGGCCCCGGGACCTGATCTCATTAAAGGGAGGGTGGTGAAGGAATGTTCAGATGAGCTAGCTAGCGTGTTCTGCCATCTATTCAACCGCTCTCTCTGGGAGAACACTATCCCCACACTGTGGAAGCGTTCTGAGATCAGACCTATCCCCAAGACTAAACATCCTGTAGAGCTGAACGACTATCGACCTGTGGCTCTTACATCGGTCTTGGTTAAATGCCTGGAAAGACTGGTGCTGCCCCACCTCCTTTCACAAGTAAGCCCCTCCCTCGATCCGCTGCAGTTCGCCTACCAGCAAAACCGCTCAGTGGAGGACGCGGTGACGACTGTATTGCACACCACCTACAGTCACTTGGAAAAGCCGGGTGCATACACCAGGATCCTGCTCGTGGATTTTTCATCTGCATTCAACTGCATGCAGCCCCACATTCTCTGTGCCAAACTGCAAGAGCTCCAGGTGGATCCCCACATGATCCTCTGGATACTGGACTTCCTCCTTAAAAGGGAGCAGTTTGTCAAAGTCAACAGCTCCACCTCTCCTGTCGTGCTCATATCCACCGGCGCCCCCCAGGGGACAGTATTTTCACCATTCCTGTTTGCCCTGTATACCAACAGTCTGAGGGGCTCGGATGGTTTGAGCTTGGCGGTGAAGTTCGCAGATGACACTGCATTAGTTGACACTTCCAACAGTCACGCCCATTTTGAGGAGGAAGCAAACAATCTGCACCAGTGGTGTGAGGAGCACTTTCTCCAGATAAACGTGAGAAAAACAAAGGAGCTCCTCATAGACTTCCGGAGAAAGGCCGATCATGTCCCACAGCTGAAACTCAATGGAGAGGTTTAGCAGCTACAAGTACCTCGGGACCACCATTGACAGCGGGCTGACCTTCAATGACAACACACAAATCATCTTCAAAAAGTGCCAGCAACGGACCTACCTTCTACGAAGGCTGAGGCACCTGAACGTAGCCCCTCCCATCCTCCGCAGCTTCTATATTTGCCACATAGAGAGCCTCCTCACCTTCTCTTTTCTGGCCTGGTACGAGGGTCTCTCAGAGGCCAATAAGGCCAAACTGAGGAGGGTGATTAGCCTGGGGTCCAAGCTCTGCGGGGCGCAATGCTCACCCCTCCAACGGCTTTATGACCAGAGGGCGGTGAAGAACGCAAGTCAGATCGCGAGGGACTCAACTCATAACCTCAGCACTTGCTTTCAGATCCTGCCCTCTGGTAGGAGATATGCTGCCCCTATATTTAAAACTAACAGGGGGAGGGCCAGCTTCATCCCCTCTGCTATTAGGCTCCTTAACAAACATAGCCCCCGCTAAACGCCCCCCCGCCCCTCCCCTCCATGAGGGAAACCTGGCCCTGTTGTGTGCTACCCCTCCCCCATTTTAGAACTTTTAGAGTAATTATGTATTTTTTTTTGTGTGGTATTTTGTATGCTGTTGTTACGGCCACCTTTGAAAAAGGCTCGCTTGGAGACCAATAACATATAAGGAAGGAATCAAAGAACAAGTTTTCAAAAAAAGAGACTTTATTTTTCTTCAACTCAAAATTTTAGCTCTATAACAAAACCAAAATAACAAAGGGGTCAGGTGGGACAGCCAAACAAAGCAAAAGAGCGGGCACACACTGGCCGACACACGGCCGGCGGACCAGGCACCACCCTAAACTACAAAACATAACCAAATAGACTGTATAAACAAAGCCACGAAAACGTAACTACCATACCCACCTTTCCCAAAGTAAAGAAAGGATAAATCAAAGAAAGTAAATCAAAGTATCAAAACAAACCAGGCACATGCTGCTGCCACCAGCATGTTGAGGTGTTGAGCTGAGAGAGAGAGAGAGAATGACTGAAGCTGCCACTATTTATGAATGAGCTCTATGATTAGCAGATGAGGATCAGCTGTGAGTCCAGACATAAGCAATGCCCCTGGAATGGAGAGGAGGATCAGCTGAGCCAGGCATGAGCAGCAGAGTGGGATCAGCATAGCAACCAGGCCTTAGCAACCAGGGCAGAACAACTAAGTGGAGCAGAGAGAACAATGTTAGGAGTGAGACACATACAATAGGGGGAGCGCATCACACCCCCACCCTAAGTTACTGAATCATGGTTTCTGAAAAGCCACCACAGAAAACATAATTCAGACCTAAACAAATTATTGGCGCGACAATGCATCAGCCAAAACAAACGTGACAAATTTGGATACTTTTCCTGTTCAGCAATCAGCTGATCACGAGACCGAGACAGCCGTCCAGCCTCCACAAGGTGAGTTTCACCAACCTGCTGGTTATAAACAGACACAACAGGCACAAAAGCACAATCCTGCTCTGTCATAAAACTGTCACCCAAATCAATTTCTTCATCATTTTTGGCTTGATCTCTAGCCATAGCACGAGTGACAGTGCTTGATGCACTTGTGGGATACTTCTGAGCTAGCTCGTCTGGGCATTGTATCATTGGAACTGGCATCACATCAGGAGTAACCAACACTTTCCCCCCAGCTAGATCATTACCCAGAATCATGGACACTCCTTTTATGCGAAATTGAGGACATATGCCCACAGCTACCTGCCCCGAAACCAGCTCAGACTCAAGATTAACAGTATGCAAGGGAACTTCTAAACTCTCCATACCAAAGCTCAGCACTGGAACATCAGAACCTACAAAAGTGCTAGCTGAAAAAGGCAACACATCCTCCAGAATGAAGGATTGAGAAGCAGCAGTGTCACGCAGGATTTTAACAGAGACTTTCTCATCCATTTTCCCCATAGACACAAAACCCTCCATGACAAAAGGAGCAAAAACCAAATCATCTCCTTCCAACACAGGATCTTCTGGTGCCCGCTGTATATTCACCAAAGCCACTGGCTTTGCATTTCTTCGTTTTAGCACGGCACAGTGTGCCACAATATGTCCCATCTTTTTACAGTAGAAACACATTGGACCATCCTGGTCTCCCCCATCATTATTAGGTTTAATATCGCCGTCTTTTGAAACACTGCCACCCTCTTTTTGAGCATTGCTACCCTCTAGTGGCGCAAAAAGTTGTGGAGCAGAAAAAGTATTACTCTCCCTGACATCCCCACCACAGTCCACTGGTCTGCCACTAAAACCAGAGGAGCGCTCCCCAAAAACAGCCTTATGAGTGAGCACGAATTCATCCGCCAATACAGCGGCCTTTGACACGTCGGAGACTTTCTGTTCATTAAGGTACGTTGTTATCCTATCGGGAAGAGAGTTTTTAAAATCTTCCATAACCATCAAGGATTTTAACTGCGCAAAATCTTGTGCCCCTTGTGATGTGCACCAACGCTCAAACAGAGCCTCCTTATCACGAGCAAAGTCAACGTATGTTTGATTGTCATGCTTCCTGAAACGTCTGAACTTTTGACGATACGCCTCAGGTACCATCTCATATGCTCGGAGCACAGCAGTCTTAACCATGTCATAGTCAAGACTGCTGTCAACAGACAATGAGGAATACGCGTCACGTGCTTTACCAACTAGGACGCATTGTAAAAGCATCGTCCACTGGTCTCTAGGCCACTTCAATGATGTAGCCACACGCTCAAACAACGTGAAGTACTTGTCAACGTCTTTCTCACTAAATGGCGGAACTAGCCGTATATTTCGGCTCACATCAAAACTAGGCGGACCAGAAACGTGTTGGGAAGCACCGACACCAAGCTCGACTTCACGCAGGTGAATCTGCGCCCTCTTGGTGTCCTCCTCAAGAGTAAGACGCTTGATCTCCTCCTCAAGAGTAAGACGCTTCATATCTAATTCAAATTGAAGCTCCTTCTCCCTCAAACTCGAAGCTAAGCGCTGAGACTCAACCTCCAGCTGCTTCAACTGAATCATCTCAGACATTTTCTGACCAGAATCCACAGGAGACGTTGGTGTGCCAGGAGTATGAGGTAAAACCCTCTTTTCCACCAAACCTGCCCACACCTTAGCCTTAATCTCCTGCTTCTTTTCCTGCTTAGAAATAGGCACTTCATAGTGTTCAGCAATTAACACCAAGCTGTCTTTAGTACAGCGATGAAACTTATCCACGCTAGGCGCCTCAACAAACTCATTCTTCGCTTCCATTCTCAAAAAGTCAACACAAAAGCACAAAAGTGCTACTTAACAGGGGACCATTAATTCACCTCTCAGGCTACTGCAAACAAAAGGTTAGTAACTACAAAAGCAGAATACTGCAAACAAAAAGTTACCTAACCACCAAAGCAGTACAAAATAAATGGTTACCCCCACCCAAAAATAGTTCCACTAGACTCCTACTGCCACTAGAAGTCTAAAAAACATACAGCACCTCCAAAAGCTTTGACGAGCCCCCATTATATGTTACGGCCACCTTTGAAAAAGGCTCGCTTGGAGACCAATAACATATAAGGAAGGAATCAAAGAACAAGTTTTCAAAAAAAGAGACTTTATTTTTCTTCAACTCAAAATTTTAGCTCTATAACAAAACCAAAACAACAAAGGGGTCAGGTGGGACAGCCAAACAAAGCAAAAGAGCGGGCACACACTGGCCGACACACGGCCGGCGGACCAGGCACCACCCTAAACTACAAAACATAACCAAATAGACTGTATAAACAAAGCCACGAAAACGTAACTACCATACCCACCTTTCCCAAAGTAAAGAAAGGATAAATCAAAGAAAGTAAATCAAAGTATCAAAACAAACCAGGCACATGCTGCTGCCACCAGCATGTTGAGGTGTTGAGCTGAGAGAGAGAGAGAGAATGACTGAAGCTGCCACTATTTATGAATGAGCTCTATGATTAGCAGATGAGGATCAGCTGTGAGTCCAGACATAAGCAATGCCCCTGGAATGGAGAGGAGGATCAGCTGAGCCAGGCATGAGCAGCAGAGTGGGATCAGTATAGCAACCAGGCCTTAGCAACCAGGGCAGAACAACTAAGTGGAGCAGAGAGAACAATGTTAGGAGTGAGACACATACAATAGGGGGAGCGCATCACAGCTGTGATCTATTCACTTTTTTAGATTTTGTCTTGTTTTTGCTGTACTGACCTTAACTCATTCACCGCCAATGACGTCTTTGACGTGTTATCAGAAATAGCCCTCCCCGCCAATGACGTGTTTGACGTGTTTTTGTTTTTATTGGTGCAGCGCCTGCAGCAAACACTTGCCCAGCCTGTGACACAGACACAGGTCCCTGCCTTCAAAGGGTAGCCGACAGCACGCGATCAAACACATACCGCAGCTGTTGTTTTGAAATTGAGCAAGAGGGAAAGCAGAAAACGGGTAACGCTTCCTTGTGCAGACAGGAGAAACGCCATTGAAACGCCCTCGGCGCGCTGCACGAGCTGGAGTCGCCTTCCTCTGTGCCAGCCAGGAGAAAACGGGAGAAAGTAATCAAGAGATGTGTTTGATCATCGGAGGAATGAGGAAATGATCGATCAGTTTGCGAGGGCGGTGAGGACGTGTTGAATAGCCGAGGGGAAAACGGGAACGATCAAATAGCAGAGGATATGACAGGGAGACATGGACGAGGACGGGTGTACCAGAACAAATCAAAATAAACACAGGAACAGCTAGGCAGCAGCGGGCAGAAGGCAGTCACAGCAGCCCGCTGTCCTTCTCAAGAGCTCTTCAGTTGGTTCATGAAATCGCTGGGCTGCGTGCCCTCCAGTGTTGCTCCTGGCCAATCCCAGGGCCACAGGGCGTGGTTATTGCTTATCCTATGTGGGGTTAGAAATCTAAAAGGGGGATCGTGTGTGTGTGTGTGTGTCTGTCTGTCTGTCTGTCGGTGTGTCTGTCTGTCTGTCTGTCTGTCTGTCTGCACACTCACACCGAGTAAACTGTATTGTTGAATGTAAAAAAAAAGCACTTCATGTGTATATATATATATATATATATATATATTTTTTGTCATTTGTGTCCTAACGAATAATATTTACATGTCTGATGTCAATACAGTTCAAAATAAAAGAATTGAGAGTGAGTTATGCCTGAGATTGTGCCCTTTTACAAAAATTGCCTTTTCTCCTGTTTATTTTCTCTGGGAGACCTTCTGGGGGAAAACAGGGTGTATATAAATGGCTATAAGTAGAGTACAGAACATGCTAAAAGCTCACTTTTTTTTTCCTGGTGAACCCAGAGACGTACATCTTCATTTTGAGGTATTGCAAATCACTCTGGTGCTAATAGATAATTTACTGTGGGTCTTGAAAGATGACCAACAATTATGAAAATCTTTGGCCTGTGCTAAATATTGGCAGTCCTAAACTGGCCCTGAATGAGTTAACAAAGTGAATTTCCCTTGTGGACAATAAAGTACAACTTGACTAACTTGACTTGAGTTATTATTATTTTTAAATCAAACCAGGTATTTAAAAAAAGATACAATCATTTCCTAATCAAACTGTTTTTTTTAATGCAAATAACCACTATAGATGACAATAACAAAGGAAAATAATAACATTTAGAATGTTGGATTGTTTACACTGACTTCAAGGTGGTTGAAATTATTTTTCGGGATGGTTCCGGGGCGGCAATGTCATTCTGCTGCTGCTGTTGTTTTGGTGAAAGTAAGGCAAAAGTACTGTAAGTAACTAAGTATCGAGTTACTCTACACATACAGTAATATTGTAAAGTAACGTATTACTTTCAAATGAAAGTAACTAGTAATATGTAGTATATTACATTTTGAAAGTAACTTGCCCAACACTGTTCCTGACTGGCAATTGATTACTGTAGCCGTTTAACCAAAGCCAGTAGCCACATGCGGAAAAAGAGTCACAGAAAGGCTTGTTATGTGTCATGTCATGTGATTGTTTCCTGGGAATTCTTGGCTGTGCGGTAAAGTCACAAAAAATATAGAAGACTCGCTGTATACATATGGGTTGTTTTCAACCGCTCGCATATTGTGGCATGGACGCAACAAAAGTCACCCAGAGTCACAGGTCATAGCGGCGTGGCCTCTGGGGCTCCCACAGGAGACCCCGGCTCAGAGCCCTCGGCCAAAACTTTTGTGCAAAGACCACCCGTGCGAATACAGGTTCAGCCTCAGCCTAGCACATCTGGACACACACAGCCACAGCCCGGGTCTTCCTCAACTCTTCCAGCCCCAAACCCAGAAAGGGCCAATCCAGCACCCGGCCTAGTCCCTCTAGCTCCAGAGGACATTCCCAGGAGGATAGAGGATGCAATGCCTGGTCCCTCTGTGCCACAGGTGGAGAGACTAGAGGATCAGCCCCACATTAGGGTCTTGATCCCTGGGGTGTTGAGTATCGCACAAACTAGGATAGTAGGGGATACTCCTTTGTGAGTTTGAGCCAGAGATTAAAATATAATGCTAACTTTTAAAACAAGAGTTGCCCATCACTGGATTTTGTCTGATACAAACAGTTGTCAGTTTAGCTGCCAGGCCCACTACTTTTATATCCTGATGCTCCTACTCAAAACTTGCAGTGTTGAACTATGTTTTCAGTGGTTGGCTGCTAGATTTAAATTTAGATCTCCTAAACAACCTTATTCCTCACCAGAATGTCTTTCTCTTAACCCTCATTTGTTTTCCAAGCTCTTCTAGTTCTGCTTCCACCCCGATAAACATACTGCTCCCTCAAATAAAAAGCCATAACTGCAATGATAACGCCTCGCTTATGTTCCTTCAAATGTCCTAGATGCCTCACAGGGACAGGACTCCAAGCAGCGGGGACAGAGGATGCACCCCACTGCCTTCTTTCTCCTCTAGCAGTGACCGAGACAGAGACAGAGACAGAAGGGGACAGGGACGGGGACACAGACAGGAAGGAAGTGATGCACGCTCAAGGAGGTATGTTTGTGTGGTTGCAGAGTGTTTCTGTGGGTTTCTCTATGCTGAAAGTAGTGACAATCCTGTGGATGTACACTCATTGTGCTTTTGGACAATCAGTTGATTGTCAGTTTTCAGGCTTTACAGTATGACTCTTTCCTCTGATGCAGTGGTAGCTATGACACTCACTCAACAGAGCGCCGGCCTTTTGACCAACGATACTGCGAGGGATACAGACGCTTGGATCAGAGCCGAGACCGTGACAGGGAAAGGGAGCCACATGGAGCAGCTGAGAGTTACTATCCAAGTGGAAGTATGGCATTTATTTTATTTTATTTTATTTTTTATTTTACCTTTATTTATACAGGGAAAGGCCCTTGAGAGCGAACTCTCATTTACAAGAGCGCCCTGTTACAAAGAACACATACAGAAATGTACAGACAGAGATGATAAAACAGTTTAGATAAAACAAGTGCACTCTTCACGTACAGTGCTTTCGAGGAGTACTTTAAATGATTCCACGGAGATCAGTTGCTCCAATTTTAAAGTGTCCTGGAGCCGATTCCATCCATCTGGTGCATAAAAAGAAAATGCAGTCTTACCTTGCTCAGATCTCACTCGCGGGACTGACAGTCTAATGTGAGATCGTGAGCGTGTCTGATAGCTTGTGTTAACATGGTTTAAAAGTGAAGACAAATACAAAGGAAGCTGTCCAATCAGAGCCTTGTAAATAAACAAGAGACAATGTTGCTTTCTTCTAGATGACAGGGAGGGCCAGTTCACCTTATCATACAAAATACAATGATGCGTTAAATAACCGTCACCTGTTATAAAGCGCAGAGCGCTATGATACACGGCGTCAAGGGATTTCAGGATGGTAGTTGGGGCATGCATATACACAACATCCCCATAATCCAGAACAGACAATAATAGAGGCTGTACAATTGCTCTTCTAGTACAAAGAGAAAAACAAGATCTGTTTCTGTATAGAAAACCAATTTTCCTCCTCAATTTCTTTGTTAAATGTTCAATGTGAATGCGAAAAGAAAGTTTCGCATCCAACACAATACCAATATATTTATATGAAGAAACACAAGCAATTGGTTCGTCCTGCATTGTGCGGATACTCAGATTTTCATTTATATGAGAGGTTCTATAGAATAGCAGCCATTTTTCTCACTGAAAGTGGTCATCTACATGTAAAGCAGCCTAGTCAAGCCTCCATAGAGCAATTTTCATGACCTTTGAACTAGAGCCCGACCGATACTGGATTTTTGAGGCCGATGCCGATACCGATATTGGGGAGTAAAAAAATTCCGATACCGATAATATCGGCCGATATTCTTTTTTTTTTTTCTTTTTTTTTAATCAAATGTTTATCCCCCATTAGTGCTAATTTTTTATTTATTTATCCTGGTTGCTGCTCCACCCTCTGCCGATGTGGGGAGAGCCGAAAACTGGCTCCATGCTTCCACATGGGCAGTTAGCCAGCCGCTTCTTTTCACCTGACAGGGTAAGCTTCACCGGTAGGACATAGCACGTGGGAGGATCACGCTATTCCAACGGGTTCCCCTCCCTCTGAACAGGCGCCCTTAACGACCAGAGGAGGCACCACATCAGCAACCCTCAAATATCAAACACTTGACAAAGATATGATTGAGTTGACATGAATTGAAATATGTAATGTAGGCAGGATATTTTACAGCTTATTAATAAACTCAATGCAATGAAACAGTAAACTTAACTGGGAATTTAATAATGATAAATAACTAGAAATACAAAAACACAATAGAACAAATAGTTAAGAAAAAATATCAAATATACACAACATGCTGTCCATGCTGTCTATAACTTATATATATATGTATAAAAATATATATATATATATATATATATATATATATATATCGGCGCCCAATATCGGCCGATACGATATATCGGTAATCGGCCAATATCGGCCGATAATATCGGCGAACCGATATATCGGTCGGGCTCTACTTTGAACCCTTTACGTCTTAAAACCTTGGAGACCTTTGGAGATAGATGGTCTTCATTTAGTCTCACGTTGTCAGACCCAACGTCTTACGTCAGCACGCTTCCAGTGGCGAATCACAAGTCACATTTCCGGGTTCCGCCCACAGGAATTGTGCGGCAAAATCTTATAGACTGGGCTCTTATGGAAGTCCAGCATGCCGTCCGTGGTTGGTCAATTGATATGTCTGTCATGCCTCTTTTTATGTCTTGGGTGTGGGCGTTAACTACTTTTCAAGAGTTGTGTTCCAGACGTAGATGTAGACATATCTATGGCTGGCTACTGCGAGACTAGTCTTCATTTGACAATGCTGCAATGCTGTAGCTAATGGGGATCCAAATCAACTTGAAACTTGAAACATTCACATTTAGCAATCTGTCTTGCTTGTCAGTTTTAATGTACGGTAACCATGTTTTGTGGTCGTGTTCACTTGTAGCGTCGAGTCTTTCCCAAACCCCCGACCAACCCACAATTCCCCGCTCTGGCCTGCCAGAGGATGATGTCATCACAAACATGGCCAGGCAGAGGCCCTTGATCTGGCAACATGGAACTATATGCGAGATAGTAACAAAGGGTAAGATTATGCATGCATTGTTTTTGACAGGTAACCTAGTTGTTAATTAGGGCAGATTAATTGCCCTAATTGCCCAAAGGCTGATTGCCCTAATGCTGAGGCTATAGTTCAGTGATGGTGTCACTGTGATGTCATCAGTGATGTCATCAGTGATGATGCCATCAGTGATGATGTCATCAGTCTGAGGCTCACGAGAGAGACTGAGGGAGAGAGACTGATGGAGAGAGAGAGACATTGCGCGCGCACCAATAGGGCAGGCAAGCAGCAGCCGAGCTGCGGGCGAGGCCGCGCAGTGGGCGAGCTGCGGAGCCAGGTCAGCAAGCTGCAGGACTAGGATTGAGAATTGAGCGCGCATAGCGCGAGATGACTAGTGAAGCAGAAATGCCATAAAAATTATATTATTTGTTTTTGCTGATTTAAAAAAATATTCTTATTATAGGTCAATTATTTTAGTTTACTCAAGTAAACCAAAAGGTTCATTGCAGACATGATTCCAAGATTCTAGTAGATATTTTGGTTATGTTGTCTTGGTTAATGTCAAGTTGTCATAACGAAGACATCTCAAACAATGTCAACTTTACATTAACTCATTGAGTGCCAGCCACTTTTGGAGAACGGACGCTCCCAGTGCCAGAGTTTCAGAGCGTTTTCAGTGATTTCTCGAGGCCCACAGAATATTGTGTGATATTACTATGTAAACACTGAACACGCACAAAGAACGATGAGACTCTATTCTATCATCTGCAAAAAAAAGTTTATTGATCCCATTTTCCGTTCTTTAGTTATGAGCCGGAGAAGATAGCTTGATTCATCCAAAAACAGCAATTTTTTTCTAGAAGCTGAGATAATTGGCCTTTTGTGAAATTAAACATTTCAAGCACATCACTGACTCTGAAGCTAATCTTTTCTAATGTAGTCACACCTCAAAAATAATTTCCTTCAATAAAACAGTTTAGGCCAGGGAATTTTGTTTGGCAGAATAATATTTTTAGCTACAACCAGCAGCGCTGGCCCCTGCGTGCGCTGCTGGTTGCAGCTTCTTGCTGGTCTTGATTTGCTGCTGGTGGGCATCGGATATTCTGGCTTGCGTTTGTCAATCCTGTCCTGCTGCCTGGGTCTGTCTGGGTGTTGCGTGCTGCTCTGCGTGCCCCCCCCCCCCCCCGCCCCGCCCCGCCTCGCCTCAACTGCACACTCCTCCTCCTGTCTGTGGTGGCTCTCTGCTGAGTTTGCTGTGCGCACAGTGAAGGGTGCGCAACATCCAGTTTTTTTACAGCGTTCCGCGTGTGTTTGTCACCGGCAACGATGCTTCCAGTTTGAGAATAATAACAACTCCACGGTGTGGATGTGCGGATGTGCTGTCGCAACCGACACGGAGCGGCTCAATTGTGGGAGCAGATTGGCTGCTGCAGGCACAGCTGCAGTAACGTGCTTCAGCATATCGATGCATACGGATGCGATGCGATTTCCGTTTCCATAACGACTTCTTCTTTGTTTTTTCCTTGCCTTTCTGTTATGTGGAGAGCACTGTCGCCACCTAAGGGTTCTGTAAAATAGGTTATAGACCTCCAATAGCTACAATAGTTGTACCAGAGATGTATCAGGGATTGATCCACGTCCCACCGTCAAAAAACGCAATTGACGACAATCGTCGTCTTTGGCACTCTACGTCAGTATTTGAATTGACGACAGCTGTCGTCATTGGCATTCAATGAGTTAACAATGACATAATTTGACCAACTCATCTGGGAGATTTCAAACTATTTGGGACCCGTTTCTGGCCTACCTTGACGAGGTTAGGGGTGATGGGTGACTCGCCTGGCCGGTCTTCCTCCCTCGTGTGGGATCCCACTCATTTATATATATATATTTACAAGCATAATTTATGTATATTTACAACAGGGCCGCTGCTGGCCATTTGGGTGCCCTAAGCGTAATTGTTTTGTGGTGCCCCCCCCCCCCCCCCGCAAAACTTTCAATAACTGTCAAACGAAAGACTGCATAATCATTCATTATGAACGATACTAGTGTATCTCACATTTCATTACATGTGGGAAACAACAAACAATTGTTAGAATTACCATACATGTCAGCAAACAAGCGATTGTTAAACTGTACATGCAAGCAGGGACGGACTGGGATCATAATTCAGGCCGGGCATTAGATACCAAGCAGGCCAGGCCGATACGGGCCGACGTGCGTGCCGGCGTCCGAAGGGCGGCGGCAAAAAATTTGGGCTGTTTGAAGCCCAATTTGGGCCGTTTGAAGCCAGATTTGGGCCGTTTGAAGCCAGATTTGGCCCATTTGAAGCCCGATTTGGGTCGTTTGAAGCCAGATTTGGGCCAGTTGAAGCCAGATTTGGGCCGGTTGAAGCCAGATTTGGGCCGTTTGAAGCCCAATTTGGGCCGTTTGAAGCCTAATTTGGGCCAAGTCCAATTTTACAATGAGATGCACCCACTTTAACCCTGAATAAAGTAATAAAACCACTAGTAAACCAATAGGCGGCGCCTGGCCTGCTGTTCAGTGAGTGGCCTGACTGAGGGCACCAAAAAAAAAAAAAAAAAAAAATTTTTTTTTTTTTTTTGGTGCGCTCAGTCACATGATGCCCTACGCAGTCTGCGTACTCTGCGTAATGGGGTGCGGCGGGCCTGATTTACAAGCTGTAACTGGTGGCACTAGTGTATGTATGTTTTTTCTTTCTTTTCTTTTCTTTTACTGTATCTGTGTTTGTTTGTTTTTGGTTTGTTTTTCTGTGTTCTAAAAAATCTAAATTGCTAAAAAAAACAAAAAAAAACAATGACATAATTTACTGAATGACACTTAATGACAACAGTCATAAACATTCATAAAGCCTCCGTGTCACCCTAACCCCTTCAAATAAAGTATTACCGATATTTCTCCTTCTTCCATAGCTCCCAGTCCAGGGAGCAGACATGCAGGTCAACAGGCATCAGGTACACAGAGCACTACAAAATCAGAAGGCTCTGTCAGGAAGAGAGGAAAAACGGTGGACTCAACTTTAGAAACTTGCACAGGCAGCGCGCAAGACCAAACAGCCACTACCTCAGCTGACCACACCAAGCAGGATAAGCTGGTGTGCACCCTGACAGCGATGGGAGTGAAGGGCAGAGAAAAGGCGTCCAGGGTCAAAGAGCCAGGTGAGGTGTCGGAGGACTTGGAAGCAGACCAAGCCCAGCCGCAGAGGTCTGTGGAAAGCATGAAGGGGTCTCAATGTGGTGGCACCAAAGATGTCTGTGGCACATCTCAAGCAGTCGCTGTGCCCCTCAAATCCTTAACTGAGCAGCAGAGGATGAGTGCCTCTCCTGAAGCTGGAGCTGAAGCCCAGGCACAGAGTGGACGGGAGGCAGCGATGCCCAGCGAGCCTAGCTCATCTTCTGAACAGGTCCGAAACAGCTCCAACAACGCCTCTACGCCTGTGGTGAGCGCACAATCCTCCCGGGTCATCAAGGTCCCCAAGAGGTTCCTGGACCAGGAAATGATCGCCTTTCCAAAGGGCCATTTTTCAGAAAATTGGCTGAAGAGTCATGTAAGTGAGGAGGGCATGCAGAGGTCATCATGTCATGAGTCAAACTATGATGGCAGCCCCTTGCAGTCAGACGAGTCTGTCTCTGTGGTTGGCAGCCCATCTGCTGTGAGGAAGATGTCCCTCAGTCCAGGCTCTGGCCACCCAGAGGTCTTCAAGAACCTGAAAGCATTGATCTCCAAACAGGCAGAAAAGAACAAAGGCCAATCCAACGCTCTGGGTGATTATATGGGTCACGGGCCCAGCTTGACCTCTCCAATCAGGAAGAGGCAGAGTACCAAACTAATGCTGAAGGATTTGGACTCTTCCGGTGTGGTTAGGAAACTATCCGTGTCAGTAAACACCAATGTAGTAGCATCCTCCCATATGCCACCAAGCATGAAAGGAGCAGACAATACAGGAGAAAATGGTAATGACCTCATCTTTTCATACAATGCATCTTGACTTTGTTGCTGCTTTATTACTATTTAATGGTATTTTAAGGGGCTGTAGCTAGCGATACAAAGGTCATAGAGTCGGGATTTGAGTGGTGGGTTGGGAGAATGTCTAGGCTAGGGGATGTAGGTGGTGAGGGGGTGTGATCAGTAAGGGGGCGGGGCCAGGGAAAAGTGATAGGAAGCTCGTAGAGAGTCGGCACGCAGCCCAGCGATTTCATGAACCAACTGAATTGCTCTTGATAGCGGACATTGAAAGGAATTATTAGTGTATTAACGTTAATGAAAACGTAACACACAAGCTTTTAAAACAAACATTTCCCACACACCACACTGTGCCCAGCCCAGCGATTTTATTAACCAAATTGCTCTTGATAGCGGACATTGAAAATAAATGACTGCCTAATAACGCAAATGAAAACGTAACGCAAGCTTTAGCCAAAGCTTCAATAACAGAGCTCAGCTGACAGTATAACCTGCAAATGAAAAATATAAAAAACATAAAATTAAAAATACAATAGGCTACAGCACATAGTCCTAGCTCCCCCCCCAGGCCAGCCGTTTGTTCCAGGCCAGTGAAGTCCCAACAATCTACAAAAACATGCAATAATATAAAATCATAGATAAAAAATGTAATCATACAAAATAAATAAAACCAAAAGTAAAGGGTTAGCCTTCCCAATGGCCAAGGGCAGCATCTGTTATTCTGGCCTCATAATAAGCACTGAGGCGGGTGGTCAGAAAGTCAAATAACATTAAAATACATTGTATGTTTTGGTGCGATGTAGGATTTTGTCTTTCAATATCCTCGTTGCAGCCTTGCTGCAGCCTCGCTTGGTGTTGTTGCTTCTCACAGGAATGGTGTCCCTATAACAGAGAGCCCAACTTGAGCATGAGCGCCTGGCCAATCCCGGCGCTTGACTGCTGCATAGGCGGGCACAGGGCGTGGTTTTTGCGTAACCTATGTGCGATTCGAAATAACGTGGATAGGGGACTGTGGGTGGTGAGAAGGACCGTGGTGAGGGGCGGGGCTAGGGGAAAGGGGCCGTAGCTAGTAGGGATGGGCATTTCTAGCAAAAACACTATTCGAAATTCGCTGGCCAAAGTCGACTTTTAATCGAAATTCGAAAATTAAAAAAAAATGTAATTTTTTTTAAAAAATGTAAAAAAAACAAAAAAACATTGTGAGTGAAATGTTGCATTGTCTCCCCTGATTCTAAGTCTAAGGCTTTATTAATTAATAGAAAAAGCTTCTGCTGTGGATTTTTAGCTCAAACAAGCATTGCACCACTGAAGTAAAGAACATGTTACATGACATTGACATTTTCGAAAATAAAAAACAGTTTTGACAATCATGAGTGGTTCATTAAAATTTAGTAGGCTCAGGTCTGAGTGCCAAAGGGGTGCCAAAGTCACCCCCTCTCCCTCTTCATGGGATTTCATCCGCCATTCATTTTTCCATAAACCTTGCTTAAAATGGTTATAAAAATTGTTTTACTTGCTCAAACCAAGCGATTCGACTATACTTAGAATCAGGGGAGACAATGCAACATTTCACTCACAAAAAAAAAAAAAATTCTTTCCGAATTTCGATAATAAAAGTCGACCTTGATAATAACCGTAAATTCCGGACTATAAGCCGCACCTTTTTTCCCGTTTTTTGGCCTTTTTTGGCCCCTGCGGCTTATATAACGGTGCGGCTTATCTATGGATTTTTTCAAAAAAAAAAAAAATCTCTCTTTTTTAGCACTCTTTCTAACTATAAATCCACTTCTGTTTTAATTTCCTCTCTTGCCCTCTTTTCACCACACCGCGGACACTGTGTGCACTGTAAAAAACAACACAGGTGGTGTTGTGTTATGTTGTTTTGTTGAAATGTTAATAAATGGGAGCTTCCTCAAACAGCCATCTCTTTCCCGACAATCCCCTCTGTGCATGAACCCTTACATATGGTAATTAAACATTAAAACACAAAAAAAAAAAAAAAAAATACCATTAAAACACCCGCGGCTTATAGTCCGGTGCGGCTTATATATGTAAAAAATAGTCAACTTTGCAGGTGCGGCTTATACACCGGTGCGCCTTATAGTCCGGAATTTACGGTATTCAAAAATTCGAAATTCGATGGCCATCCCTAGTAGCTAGGGATAGGAAGGTAATCGAGATTCGGGGTTGGAGGGGTGGGTAGGGGGAGTGGTTGGGGGGATGTGGGTGGTATATTTTAAATCTTTAATGGGAATACCGAGTTTATTATAGGAAACATTAGGGTTGAGAGTTTCAGTTTAAATTCATGGGGCTCTGATTTTATTATAAAATGATCATGGTGCAGCTTTTTATGCATTTTAGCCTTTATTAGACAGGTCAAACTAGAAAGACAAATGTTGATTTGAATATAATTTAGCCTTATCCAAATGAGCCATCAGGATGCCCCACAAACTTTATAATTGTGTTGAAAATACATAGAAATGTCTTTCAAAGTATGAAAAATAATTGCTTCAGGTGTTTAGTTAGTTCTTAGATGACTTTGTCGCTGGTGCTTTTACATTTGAGGGATTCGACTTGTGTTTCACAGGTCTGAAGGCTTTTCAGTGTTGTTGATCAGATAACAAGAGTTGCTTGATTTGTGTACTTGGGAACAGATGGAGGCGAACCCGTAGCCGAGGTCAGTAGAGAGATTTTGGAGGTGCCCTCCAACCCCAGCGGCTGTGCCCGGGCTGAGATCTTCAAACGGTACACACACAACCTCTTCACCTGTATCTCCTGTCAATTAGGACTAATGGCCGTAAATCTTCGCTTTTGTTTCAAGAAGATTTTCATGGATTTTGAAGGATTACAGATTTTTATGTAATTTTGAAATTTGGTCTGTTTTTTTGTTAGATGCTTATGATTTTACGATTGCTGTTATTATAGATTTTCTTTTTGCTTGATTTCTTTATTGACCTCACTTTCTATATTGTTTTGCATCAATTCTGTGGCATATATCCCCCACCCCTGATGACCCTGACCTCTGCTCTAAATTCCTGGACTTTTTTCTGGCTAAGGTGGACACCATTCACCAGCAACTCCTCGTACCTGCCCCCCCTCCTCCCAACGTGTCACAGACACCCTCAGCGCCCCCCCCTCCGCCCCCAATGTTCTCTCTCTTCCTTCTCCCCAGTTGATGCCGCACTGGTAACCAAACTAGTGACTAAAGCCAAAGCCTCCTCCTGTTCCCTGGACCCCATGCCAACAGCTCTGGTTAAAGCCTGCCTTCCTACCCTCTGCCCCTCCATCACAGACATAGTCAATTCCTCCATAGTTTCTGGTACAGTTCCCCCCAGTCTTAAAATCGCCTCCATCACTCCCATCCTAAAGAAGCCTGGTTTGGACCCTGATGACCTGAACAACTTCCGGCCGATCTCCAACCTTCCTTTCCTCAGCAAGGTCCTGGAAAGAGCAGTGGCTGCCCAGCTCCATCTACACCTGTCCAACCATGAGCTCTACGAACCCCTTCAGTCAGCCTACAGAACACACCATAGCACAGAGACTGCCCTAATCAAGATCACTAACGACCTCCTCATCGCTGCAGACTCCGGTAAAATCACTATCCTCATCCTCCTCGACCTCTCCGCTGCCTTTGATACAGTTTCCCACACAATCCTCCTCAAACGCCTATCTGACCTCCTTGGCATCACCGGTACAGCTCTCTCATGGTTTCAATCATACCTCTCCAACAGAACTCAGTTTGTCACCATCAACGGCTCCTCCTCCCCCCCTGCCCCAGTCAACCATGGCGTCCCTCAAGGCTCTGTGCTGGGTCCCATACTCTTTATCACCTACCTGCTCCCCCTCGGCCAGATCATACGTCACCACGGGCTCAACTTCCACTGCTACGCTGATGATACTCAGCTCTATCTCAGCACCTCACCATCCACTCAGCTCCCCCCACAGTCTCTGGTCACCTGCCTCCACGCCATAAAAACCTGGATGACAACCAACCTACTCAAACTCAACAGCAGTAAAACTGAGCTCATGGTTGTGGCCCCCAAGCCACTGCTCCGGAAGGTTGGAGATCTCCTCCTCCACGTCGAGGGCTGTTCCATCAAACCATCTCCTCAAGTTCGCAACCTGGGCGTCATCATCGACTCCACCCTTTCCTTCCAGTCCCACATCAAATCCATCACCAAGTCCGCCTTCTACCACCTCAAAAACATTTCCCGTCTCCGTCCCTCACTCTCAGACTCCATGGCAGAAACCCTCATCCATGTATTCATCACCTCCCGGCTCGACTACTGTAATGGAGTCCTGTCCGGGGTTCCAAGCAAAGCCCTGGACAGGCTCCAGTACGTGCAGAACTCAGCTGCCAGGGTTCTCACTCACACCAAGCCCTGGCAGCACATCACCCCCACCCTCATCCACCTCCACTGGCTCCCGGTCAAGTTCCGTATCCTGTACAAACTCCTCCTTCTCACTTACAAATCCCTTCACGCACTTGCCCCCCAATACCTGTCCGACCTCCTTCACCAACACACTCCATCCCGGAACCTGCGGTCTTCAGACGCGGGTCTGCTATCCATCCCCCGTACCAGACTCAAAACCTTTGGGGACAGAGCCTTCAGCGTGGCTGCCCCCACCCTCTGGAACGCTCTCCCTGCCGAAATCCGTAATGCCCCGACCCTGAACAGTTTCAAAACACACCTCAAAACACATCTCTTTTCCATGGCCTTTCCACATTAGTTAGTTCAGTTTAGTTCAACCATCCCTGTTGTTTGTTTTGTTTGTTTGTTTGTTTTCCTCCCCCTCTCTCCCCTATCTGTATCCCACTTTTGTGAAGCGACCTTGGGTTTTATGAAAGGCGCTATATAAATTAAAGTTATTATATACACTTCAAATTAATTGGATTTGATGTTTTGACAAACTTTCTTCGTTTTTCACCTTATAGGGAGTCAAGCTTCGATATGTTCAACTTCCTGGCATCACAGCACAGAGCGCTCCCAGAGATGGCGGCCCCCTGTGAAGAGAACAGGTATTGATAGTTGTGCTGCTTTGTTGATCCTCACCCTGGGTTTTTAATTCAGTGCCACTCCACGTCACCACGTTTTCCATGTTCCACTCCCACAGGACAGTCCGACTGCTTCCTGAATTAATCCAGTTCAAAAGGCTGAAGGAAACGGCTAAAGATGCAGTGGGAGTGTATAGGTAATCTATAACAAATGACGAAGAAACATGAGTGTTTAGAAACGCTTTTTTTCTTTTCTTGTATGTTCAAACTAATTTACTCCATTCGCTTCACAGATCTGCAATTCACCGGCGTGGCCTGTTTTGTAAGAGGACCATAGAGGCTGGGGAGATGGTCATAGAGTACACTGGTAACGTCATTCGGGCTGTGCTGGCGGATAAGCGGGAAAAATATTACGACAGCAAGGTCAGTAAACATAATATATAATACTGTTATCATGGTACTTGGTGGCTTTCTGTGAAAATGTGTTTGTGCGTATCGGGGGGAGGGGGTAAAGAAATAAAGAAAATAAATCCAAATTACATTGTGTAACATGGCGATTAAATTACTTGGAAAAAACATTCTACACAAGCTGGACTTCTTACCCTGTTGTTTACGTGCCATCCACCAGGGCATCGGCTGCTACATGTTCCGCATCAACGAAGACGACGACGACGACGACGAACGCGTGGACGCGACGATGCACGGCAACGCGGCCCGTTTCATCAACCACTCGTGCGAGCCCAACTGCTACTCTCGCATCATCATCAACGTGGACGGCCACAAGCACATTGTGATCTTCGCCCTGAGGAAGATGTACAGGGGTGAAGAGCTCACATTTGACTACAAGTTATGCATCGAGGATGCGGACAAAAAGCAAGACTGCAACTGCGGGGCGAGGCACTGCCGGGGCTTCCTCAACTAGTACAACCAACACGGACACACGCTACCAACAGACGTCCTGTTTGAAGTACTTGTATTAACGATAGACTTGAATGAAAGGCGACTGCTGTGATAGACTGAGGTCACTGATACATGCGAAGAACTAATCAGAAGTCTTCACTTTGTAGGAAGCGTATTATATAGACTGGTGCGGGGACAGCACACATTTTCTGACTTCTGTCCTCGAGTTCCTCTGAACTGCGGTTTTCAGTCACAGAAACCAAATCAGAACCATATTGGGATGAAGACTGTGGACTGCTGGAACGGGCCAAGCACCAGCCGCTTTATCGGGGTGGCAAATTCTTACCTGCGACTAAATGTTGCAAGCTGAAGTCCCCTAACTGCAGTTCATTCTCAGAGGGATCTATTCTTATGCTAGCGGACATGTGTCTCTGTAAATACAAGCTTAATGGAGAAGGAAGAGAAACCTTTATTTAGCACCTTACTCTGCCATGACCTCTGCTAGCATCGCCGCACGTAGCAGACGAGACAAAACATCTGACTCAAGGCACCCTTGTGTACATTTTAGCGCTGCTATATTTTAACTGGATACCACACGTCTGGTGAGCAGGGGGTTGGATATTTTGTTTGTTACTTTTATGAAGGTGCCGGTGACATTTACCCAAAAAGGTAGTTTTTATATATCACTTGATACATCGTCACCACCCCACCCCAAAACCTTCCTCCCCACTCGGTCTCTTGAAATGTCACGATTTTATTTGTAAGCGCAGAGGTGCTGTGACCAAATTGTTTTTATCCTGCTATTACATTCGTTTTGTTTGTTTCCATACTGTTTATTTGTGCCGTTTGTGTATTTTATGGTCGTTGAGGGATAGTTCTTTGGTGAAGGGTTAAAAAAAAAATGAAAATGGTGACGGACTCGGTCCAATGCTTTTGTATTTTTGTATATTTGAACAATAAATGAATATTCAACATGCTTATCAAAATAAAGGTGTTGTGAGCTGTTAGCTTGCTTTCAATTAGCTGGTGAAGACCCACTAAGTTAAGAGTGTCAACTGAAGCTTTTCGCTGAGGAATTCCCAAGTTAATCTGTTGTTGCTTTCTTTTGTTGTTTCTGCTCCCTCTCGCATCTGTCTTTTCTCTCACAGGTTTACTACCTCACGGGCGTTAACAAAGCCAGATGATATTTGAGAAGTTTACTTTCATTACACAATACATTGTTGTTGAGTTTTTCTTTTTTTTCTGAAGTTCACCGCTCGATATATATACATATAAAAAAAAAAGCAAATCACAATATCCTTCAAAGTGTTACTATTCTGTTAGCAAAGGTGTGAAGACGGCCAATAACATCCGTACTATTGAAGACAGAAGAGAGTCGCGGAAGACCGTTAATAACGGATTAACTTCGCGGTTTTGGGTGTTGAAAAACATTGAAAAACGTTGAACGTTTCAACGTTGAAAAACAAAGACTATGGAACTGGGGCCAAGCACCAGCCGCTTTATCGGGGTGGCAAATTCTTACCTGCGACTAAATGTTGCAACCTGTTAATGTGTGTTTTTTTGGATTGTTGTTCTTTTTATTATATCATTTTAATAAAAAATGTAAATATCTATATACAATTCCTCTAGTCTAGGTCCTCTAGCATGATATCTAGTTTATAATTTAACTGATATAGTATAGTAGTAGGCCTATAGTATTGTAATAAACCTGGTTTGTTATATTGTCAAGATAGCGTAATGCTGCCACCACCTTTTTTTACCCGGTCTGGTCCGGTGTCAGATGAAGAGAATGCAAGCCGGAAACAGATAACGGTACAATAATATAGTTTTTATTAAAGGCACTAATTAATTAAAACACCCCAACAAAAGTCCCCACCCAGAGGTCAACTCTCAGTAAGCCCAGCGGCCCCCCTTCCTCCCAATAGCCAGTACTGCCCGTGAGTTAAGATGACACAGCCTATCAGAACACTGCACACAGTACAAAGCACGGCAACCCACTGCACATTATAGAACCGTATAAAAATGTAGGGCCATCAACAAGGAGCACAGCAAACCACTGCACACTAATAAAACAGTATCAAAAAGAGTATGGCAATCAACAAGGAGCACAGCAAACCACTGCACACAATAAAACAGTATCAAAACGAGTATGGCAATCAACAAGGAGCACAGCAAACCCCTGCACGCAATTTAAGCAGGACCACTCCAAACTATGGGCTGGCTCTAACCCACGTTCACTAATACTGGGAGGCAGAGAGCCCCTCTAGTTACCAGCGTTGCCTCTAAATGAGCTCCTGCTGGAATGACATGAGCAGTAGAAACGAATAAGCAAATAAACAAATAAACCATTAACCAAACCAACAAATAAACAAAGCAAACAAACAAAACAACATTTGAACATTAAAGTCTTGGGTGAATTAAAACTTAGCTCGCCCTGGGCTGACAAGAACCCCCCGTGGGGATCGAACATGGGACTGTCCAGTAGAGAAGCTCGCTGCTGTAGCCGTGTAGAAACGGGACGGCTTGTGGTGGAATGGCGTGCGGAGGCGTACCAGCTATAGCGCTGCCGGTGTGAGTGGCCCTAGTTCCCAGTCCCTTTCTGTCTAAGGAGAGTCTGGCCTCTCCTCCCTATCAGGGGACTGAAACACTTGCCTGTCTGCTGTCTTCACTGCCGGCAACACTACAAGTTGCGAACAGCACCCTCCCCCCAGGAATGTTCCAGCCTCAGTGACTGACACGGGCAGTTCAGTTCAGTCTCACGCGCAGGACGCCCGCATACTGTCTGTCTTTATTGTCTCGGCGTTTTCTCCCCCCCCACCTAACACAGGTGAGAGTCATCAGCGCAATCAGTTCTCCCGGTACGTGAGGGCTCCTCCCCGCTAATGTCTGCACCGAGAGAGAGTCCCTCCCCCACATTTCATCACACTCCTTCCTCCCCTGGCGGAGAGAACTCGTCCTCGAGTTAGGATGAAAAATCATAGTCACGTGACCACCCGGGTGCCCTCCTCTCCCGCACAGGACGCCCTCCCGGTGGAGTCCGGCCCGGCCCATAGTGTGGCTCCAGGGCAGGCGTAGCACAATCCGGTGGCAAAGGTTGCCGCTGCCGGAGGGTATCAGGCGGGCTCCCGTCTCTGCTCCGGCCTGGAACCCCAACCAGCGGCGTTGGCGATTCAGGTACACGGCCAGCCCGGGCCGGTGATGGCCTCCTCTGCGCTGTAGACTGCAGGACAGGTGTAGCACCATCTAGTGGCAAAGGTTGCCGCTGCCGGAGGGTATCAGGCGCGCTCCCGTCTCTGCTCCGGCCTAGAACCCCAACCAGCGGCGTTGGCGGTTCAGGTACACGGCCAGCCTGGCCGGGTGATGGCCTCCTCTGCGCTGCAGACTGCAGGACAGGTGTAGCACCATCTGGCAAGGGTGGCCGCTGCTGCCAGGGGTCACCGTTTCGGCCTTGGCATGGGACACCCTCTGGCTGTATTAACGGGGCTGATACACCATCGTCCTGGGCAGATAATGGTACTGGACAGGGGGACAAATAGGGTTTAAGACGATTGAAATGTAACACAGTCTCTGTCCCCCCTCCTACTGGTGCCACACGATATAAAACTTCTGTGACCCTCTCTACTATCTTATAGGGGCCCTTAAACCGCCTCTGAAGCTTGGGACACAATCCTCTTCTCCTAGCCTTGTTTAAGACCCACACAAACTCGCCCTCAGAGTAATACTGAAACTTCACTCTGACATCAAAGTTGGTCTTTTGTTGACTAGTGGCCTTAGCCTGATGCTTCTTCACCGCTTCCACTACAGTGGACAATGTCTCCACTAAATGACTGACATATGCGCTTACTGAAGGAAATGCCTCCCCAGCCCCCACATTCAGCATTATGTCCACTGGGAGGATCATCTCTTGTCCAAACAGTACCTTATATGGTGTAAAACCTGTACTCGCATGTACACTGCTGCGATATGCCATCATTACATATGGCAACAAGGTGTCCCAATTAGACTGGTTCTCTTCCACAAAGAGGGACAACATGGACAGCAATGTGCGGTTAAATCGCTCAATGAGACCATCTGACTGAGGATGATACGGGGACGTTCTTGTTTTGTGAATGTTTAACAGGTGACATAATTCCCTGAACAGAGTGGACTCAAAATTCCGCCCCTGGTCAGAATGAATGGTACGTGGGGCCCCAAACCTGCAAACCCACTCCTCCACTAGCACCTTTGCAATGGTGCAGGCCTCCTGATTGGGCAGGGGGAATGATTCTGTCCATTTTGAGAAATAGTCTCCTATGACCAAAATATATTTATTTTTGCCAACAGTCTCTGGCAAAGGGCCCAAAATGTCAAGGGCCACCCTTTCATATGGTCTGGATACAATTGATGTTTGGAGTGGAGCACAAGGAAGACGGCCATGCATTTTCCTAGAGGCACAATCTGTACATTGCCTGCACCACTGTTTCACATCACCAAACCAGCCCAGCCAGTAAAAACGGTCCTTAACCTTTCCCTGTAACTTCTGTATGCCTAAGTGGCCACCAGTAGGGGAATTATGAAGCTGAGCTAAAACTTTAGGGACTAGAGCACGGGGAAGGATAATCTGGACCTGCGATGCCGCATCTGAGTTTGCGGGGGGGACCCTCACCAAACGTGAATCCCTCATCTGCAATTGCGCCCACACTGGAGAATACTTCTGCAGGGCAGAATCTTCCGGGAGGGCCAGACCCCTCTTTTTATGGTGAATCAACTGCTGCAATTCAACATCCTCACTCTGGGCTTTTGCTATTTCATCAGCAGACTCCTGACCTGCCTGTATTCCAGACCCCTCCTCCTGCACAGCACACACTCTAGAATTTTGGAGAGACTGCCCCCCAGTGGAAACTCCTGTCCACCTGACCCCCGGGGCTTTATCGACAAAAGCCGGTAATCTAGAAAGTGCGTCTGCATTGGCATGTGTTTTTCCTGGCCTATGGACTATTTTATATTGGAAATTAGCCAGCTGCTCCACCCACCTAGCCAGCTGACCTTCCAAGCCCTGGAAATTGTGCAGCCACCTGAGAGAGTTGTGGTCAGTACGCAGCATGAACTCTTTCCCCAACAAGTAGTGCTTAAAGTATTTTGTGTATGTCACCATACTTAGCAACTCCTTCTTAGTGGTGGCGTACTTCCTTTCCTCCTTTATTAGAGCTCTGCTCGCATATGCTACCACACATTCACCACCATTACACTCCTGTGACAGCACTGCACCGATGCCTACATCGCTGGCATCCGTGTCTAAAATAAAAGGCTTAGTAGGGTCAGGGTATGCTAGCACTGGGGAAGATATTAGCCTGGATTTCAGCTGCTCGAAAGCCCTTTGGCAAGCTTCCGACCACTTAAAATGTTTACCCTTCTCAGTCAGCTGATGTAGGGGGCGTGCTATCTCAGCAAAACCCTTTACAAAGCGTCTATAATAAGATGCTAGCCCTACAAAACTTCTCACCTCAGTTTGATTTTTTGGTGCGGGCCACTCTTTTACTACCTGCACTTTGGCTGGATCTGCTCCGACCCCCTCTGCTGAAATGATATGACCAAGGTATTGCACCTCAGCAGAAAACAGGTTGCACTTAGAGGGTTTGACCTTGAGATTGGCCTGACGTAACTTTAGCAACACTTCATCTAGGCGTGACAAATGCTCCATAAATGTGCGGCCGAACACAATGATATCGTCTAGATAGACCAAACACGTGGTCCATTGTAAGTCGGCCAAAACCACATCCATGAGCCTCTGAAATGTGCTAGGTGCGTTACACAGGCCAAAACTCAACACATTAAACTCAAACAGCCCTTGCCGAGTCACAAATGCTGTCTTATGTCTGTCATTGGGGTCAATCTCGACCTGCCAGTACCCACTGGCGAGGTCAAGCGTTGAAAACCAGCAAGCCCCATGCAGGCTGTCCAGGGCATCATCAATTCTGGGGAGGGGGTAGGCATCCTTTCTGGTGAGATCATTAAGCCTACGATAATCAACACAGAAACGAAGCCCCCCATCTCGCTTCCTCACAAGGACCACCGGGGCACCCCAGGGGCTACATGAGGGTTGAATAATACCGCTTGCTTGCATCTGTTTTATATGATCGGCACACTCTCCCTGTAAATGCAGAGGAACACGGCGGGGATGTAACTTAACAGGCTGGGCCTCCCCAGTATCAATTTTGTGCTTTGCAAGGGGGGTCCTCCCTAGATCTGTGTCACCTGTACTAAACACAGACAAATGTTTATACAACAGATCATAGACAGCTCTCTGTTCTGAAATCCCCAGCCCCCTCTGATCCAGCCCCAACTTTTTCACTAGGGAATCTACAGACCAGGAGGGTTTGGGGCCCCCATTCCCCTCCCCCAGGACTCCCCCCACCTCAATGTCTGTGTGTAAGGTCCCAACCTTCATGCCCTCCCTCAATAACAGCTCATCATCTGTACTGTTAATCACCCGGACTGGGACAACCCCCTGTTTTACCTGACAAACAACCCGGGCCACCAGGACATTGCAATGATCAGACAGTGATGACGAGGGTTCCAGCATACCTTCTATACACTGGCTGTATGGGCTGGTGACTACGCCAGGGAGAATAGCCTCACTTCGGGGTGGGACTGCAGTGTCTGATTGTATGACCACAATACGGGGCTTCACAGGATCTTCTTGGAACAACAGGGGTAGGACTTTTCCCATCACGGTAAAGACTCTCTTCTTATAGTCAATGACTGCTCCATACTTAGACAAAAAATCGAAACCTAGTAGGATCTCGCAGGAGCCCAGCAAACATCGTCTTGACCGCGACATCACCAGACGATAGAATTGTGGTTTGGCATCTACCATCTAAGTCTGACGTTCTCTCCACATTCCTCCAAAGTAACGTTTAGACTGTCACTTCAAAACAAAAAATATTGACCTCATATTGCTTTGAAAACACCACATGTAGGTGTCTTTTGTGTTTTTGTTGAATAAAATGACATTTGATTGACAATTTACCTGTTGTGTGATCAGATACTCACAGTGTGACATGTGTTGTGGGTTTTGGATGTGCTATGCTGTCTGCTAAAGTCACATTGGTTACATTATCGTAAATTATATAAATATACCTGTCTCATCGCTGGTTGAAATCATGAAACAGAATTAGCGAGGCAGCTAGCCTATCAATGCAACTTCCAATAAAGACCGTCAAAATGACAAGTGCTCAATGTTAAGTATCTCTATATATGACCAAATCCGTTGTATTTGTAACTAACTCCGTGGCCTAATGGATAAGATGCAGGACTGCGAAGCGGGCGCCGCAGGATCGAATCCCCCATGAGGTGCGAGGTGCGATCTTTCCGTTGAATCTGGACACGTTGTGGGGAAGTAGAGGAATTACGTCGCTAAGATTTCCATTCACAATATATAATTAGACCCTGACTAGATGTAGTGGTTTGACGTGCAGCAGACGGTCGTTATACGTGAAAATGTTTGCTGGGAGGGAACATCAGCCACTAGAAACTCTGCTACTTGTGCTAGTGAGTCAAACTGACAGACTGTCTGCCACACTCCTGTTATGCACATGCCCCCCCCATTAGCGGCGGACACATTTCCGGAATGCTCGGTCAGTTGACACGCCCCCTTTGTAATAGTCATCCACAATTTCTTGGGGATGACTGACCGATCCGCTCCACTATCCACTAGTACCAAGGAATCCATCCCCCCCACTTTGGCAGCAACATGGCTGCCCTTTCTATTAGTAGAGGCCACAGTCTGAGTATTTGGTGTAGTCTGAAGTATGCCAAATAATATCAGGCTATCTTGATTCAATTGTTGAGTGTCGAGTCGAGTCACGACAGTGACGGACAAAACGATGTTTATTGTCAATCAAAAGAATTGCTAGGGACATTTCAGAGTGGCTTGATATTGGTCTGGACACGTCCTTACCGTCCCTATCAAATTCTAGGTCCTTGCCCTCGGCACAGAATCACATTATCAATTGAAACTTTGGGCCACTGTTCCTGACTGCTGCAGTGGCAACTCTGCTGTCCATAGTGCTGCTTAGAGATTTGACACAACCTTAATTAACATTCACTGTTTAGTGTATACATTAAACCAATTGAAAAACATACATCCTTCAAATTAGGATCCTCCATGTTTACGAATACAAGGCCAAACTAGATTTTAGACCGGGACAGGAACATGGGTTATCAATTTCCGAAGCAAAAATGTTTATTTGTGAAGCCTTGGGGGAGAAGTAAATGGAGAAGGAGAAAAAAATAAGAAAAAGAGAAATTACATTTTCTGCATTGAGCTTAGTTTATTTGACAGTAGCCTATGCATTGGGTTTGGATAAAAATAGCAACACAGTATAGTTATAGTATAGTAGTATACACACTATTGTAATCATTTCCCAGGCAATATTGTATTGAGACATTGATGCCAAATATTGATATTCTTACTCACATTTCAATTATAAATGGAAGATCATACAAGTGAAGATGTTCTAGCAAATACAAATACAAATCTTGAATCAGGCTTATATAGCTTAATTGACTCTGGTCTTAAATAGATCCAATCCGGATCCATTTTGGACTTAGCAGCAACCCTGCCTTGAATTCACTCTCTTTATTAATTTATTGCTATTTACTCATGAGTGTAATTGATTTTGACACTTTATTGCCCAAGATATGTTATTTAAGCTTTTATCTGCAGTAGAATGAAACAACAATATATAATGGCCCCATATTTCAGTATGCAATTGTAATAGTGTATGTTATAATATCAAAGAGAAAACATGACCTAAAAAAAACAAGGTCTGAAATACATTTTTCATCCTGTTACAGCAAGAAGGTCCCGGGTTCGAATCCCGGTCCGTCCCAGGTCCTTTCTGTGTGGAGTTTGCATGTTCTCCCCGTGTTCGTGTGATTTCCTCTGGATGCTCCGGTTTCCTCCCACCACCAAAAATACATGTATGTTGGGTTAATACTCTGTCAGTGCCCCTGACCAAGGCAATGGCAAAAGAACTGGAGCTGGTACCCGGGCGCTGCACTGCGGCTGCCCACTGCTCCTAGTTCTAGGAAGGTTCCTAGTAGAGGATGAGTCAAATGCAGAGAATTAATTTCCCTATGGGGATAAATAAAGGATAACTTAACTTAACTTAACTTATTTTGAGAGAAAAGCTTTCCCTGCCCCTAAATCTGTAACCCTTTCTACGCTTTCTATGACAATGTGTACATGTTAATATCACTGCCATGAATTGGCTGTAAAAGCTCAAACAAAACCAATACTTTAATGTCTGTCCCTCCATTGTCAGAGCTTGACGGTCCAATCTGATGACATAACAAATTTGTGACTTGGTTGTGTGGCTTCTAGTTAGTGGCCGGGCCAGCGAAGCGGCAGGGCCACTTATTGTATTTGCCTGTATTCTTCTTCTCCCAGGAAGTTAGACTTCCCATGCATGAAAATAAACCAAACTTTGCACAAAGGTCCAGTCCCATGCCAAACTAAGTTGACGTGAATTTGGCACCAACAGTCCTGATGGTGGCGCTACAGCGACCGTCTAAAGTTTCAAACTTTGAAAAAACACAACAAAACAGGCGTACGTGCTACGGCTTTGCAACTTTCACCGAAATGTGTGCCCAAATGAGGAGAAACCTTTGTACACTGCAACCTATGGCCAATTATGAAGTCCAAAGACCGCAAAACTGCAAAAACTGTAAAACTAATTCAACCCTACTGCTCCCACATTTTTTCTTCAAACGACACCAAACTTCAGCATCTGCATCGTGAGACTGTCCTACACAACAAATTCAGGCAGATTTTTGATTGATCCAAAATTGAGCCCACAGTGCATCAAAATGTTTTACTGTAAACGGTACTGTAAACATCTACTGCAAATTCTCGCTAAATAAACCTCAAAACTTCACGGAAAAAAATTACCAAGTTTTGCTTTCACAGTAGTTGAAGTGTGTAAAATCTCAGAATGCTATCTCAAAAACTGAATTTTTGACAATATTTTTGATTCTGCCCTCATGTATAGCCTAGAGCACCAATGCTTTCGCCATCCTGGGGAACGGTGGGACATGCCCTCACCATCCTGGGAAAACACACACACTTATGATGATGTCATAACTGATGTCATCAGTGATGTCACTTGAGCAATTGTGCATTGTGGCATCACTGATGATGTCATCAGTGATGTCACAGTGTTGTGACATCACTGATGATGTCATCAGTGCCCAGAGATGGGGACTGGACTGGAGAATTGGACGTCAGTCGCACACAGTCACTTGAGACACTAGACTTGAGCCTTTTCTTCAAAGACTTGAGACTTGACTTGGACGTGAGATTTGGGACTTGTGAACAATCTTTATTTTTGTGTGTATTAACATTTAGGAAAGGTCTATTAACTCATTGAGTGCCAATGACGACTATAGTCGTCAATTCAAATACATTATTATTATTATTATTATTATTATTATTAAATACTAACGTAGAGTGCCAATGACGACTAAAGTCGTCAATTGCGTTTTTTGACGGTGGGACGTGGATCAAAGCCAGATCCATCTCCTGTGAAAGTATGGTGGATGTTGAATGTGTAAAAGCTATTTTACGGACCCATTAGGTGGCGACAGTGCTCTCCAGATTAGAGAAAGGCGAGGAAAAAAGAGAGAAGAAGTCATGGGGAAACGGAAATCGCATCGGTATGCATCGATATGCATGAAGCATAACGTTAGCTGTGCCTGCAGCAGCCAATCTGCTGCCACAATTGAGGCCCTCCGTGTCCGCTGCGATAGCCCATCCGCATGATTAGTTGTGGAGTTGTTATTATTCTCAACTGGAAGCGATGGGAGCGGGCGACAAATACACGCGGAACGCTGTAAAAAAGCTGGATGTAGCGCACTTTTCAGTGCAGAGCAAACTCAGCAGAGAGCCACCAGAGCCACCAGAGACACACCCACGGAGGAGGGGTTTGCAGTTTGCACGCAGGGCAGCATACAACACCGACCCAGACAGACCCAGACAGCAGGCTCGATGGACAGATTGGCAAGCTAGAATATCTGATGCCCACCAGCAGTAAATCAAGACCAGCAAGAAGCTGCAACGAGCAGCGCACGCAGGGGCCAGCGCTGCTGGTTGCAGCTAAAAAATATTATTTTGCCAAACAAAATTCCTTTGTTTTCACTGTTTTATTGAAGGAAATTATTTTTGAGGTGTCACATCAGAAAATATTTGCTTCAGAGTCAGTCATGTGCTTGAAATGCTTCATTTCACAAAAGGCTAATTATCTCAGCTTCTAATTTGAAACGTCTCTTTTTGGTGAAATCAACCTATCTTCTCCGGCTCATAACTAGTGTTTACATAGTAATATCACACAATATTCTGTGGGCCTCGAGAAATCACTGAAAACGCTCTGAAACTCTGGCACTGGGAGCATCCGTTTTCCAAAAGTGGCTGGCACTCAATGAGTTAATAATGTCAACTAATCAATGCTGATGCTGGATGCTAATAGATGGTGTGGATAATACAGTGGCCTACATGCTTTGAATCCCTTAGTTTTAGCTATGCAGTGTTCTAAGCAGACTGGATGGCATCCAGCAGATGATAGAACGCTCATCCATAAGAGACTTGAGACTTGACTTGGACTTGTAAACAAAGATGTGAGACTTGACTTGGACTCTAGCTCAAAGAATGAAAATAAACCAAACTTTGCACAAAGGTCCAGTCCCATGCCAAATTTGTATTTGTGATGTAATCAGTCACTTGAGCAATTGTGATGCCATCAGTGATGTCACTCGAGCAATTGTGATGTCATCAGTGATGTCATAAATCCTTCCTGGCTCACCCTATATAAGTGGAAGCAGTGTGTGACGCAAGCATCCAGTCCCATAAAACACCACCAGCAAGTATCCAGTCTGTCCATAAGAGGAAAAAGCAGCTCCTGCTGGTACAGTATATCAGTTGTGTGACCCCACAGACCTGCAGCGTAGGACCGAAGAGATACAAACTCCCCAGGTGGCTATTAATCGCTCAGCCTCCCTCTCCATCTAACATCAACTCCACCAGTACCTCATCCACTCTACAACAGTGAGGGAACAGGCAAGTAACTACTACTTTTGTTTGTGAATATACTGATTCCTACTTGTATTGTTGTGAGATGCCTCGCAACAAAAAACGGAATCAGATGATGAAAAAGCTACATGCTGCAAAGAAACCTGAACCTGCTTTGAATCCCTTAGTTTTAGCTATGCAATGTTGTAAGCAGACTGGATGGCATGCAGCAGAAGCAGATGATAGAACGCTCATCCATAAGAGACTTGAGACTTGACTTGGACTTGTGACCAAAGACGTGAGACTTGACTTGGAGTATAGCTAAAATACTCTTGACTTGGGGACTCTAGCTCAAAGCCTTGAGACTTGCCCGGCCACGTCCCATTGCTGCGCAGCAGCTATAATTGTTTATTTATGTTTGTTTATTGTTTATTTGCACAAAGAAAATGAATAACAACAGATAGTACCTTAGACAGTATCTTAATAAGCTATTATTAAGCTATACCTATTAGTAAGCTATTAGCTAACTAGTAAGTGCTTATTAAGCTAGCCTACTTTGAATGGTAACACACAAAGACTGTCATTGGTAACAGACGATAAATGGCAGTCAACTTATCCATAACCTTCGGATATGGAGAATACTTAGCCTACCTGTCCACTCGTCTGCATGTTTGAGCTACAACTTGCGCTGTGCCTTGCCAAAATCAAATTGCCTCCAATGCGAAGCAGCTGCTTATGCGAGCTGCAGGGCTAGCTCAGCGAGCTGCAAGGCAGGCGAACTCGCGTAGGGTGCAAGATGCCTAGTGGATTATAATTTCAATTTGAATGGTGAAATTAGATCCTACTTGATATCTTGAGTTTTGCTATGAGTTGTACCATGTTCATGAGAATCACACACCTGTGGCATTCTCAATCCTCCCATAGGACATGGATGAAAGGCCAGGGGGTCTCTGATTTCACATATTGATGTGTCCAACTGCTGCGGGGGTGGCTTTAGCTCAGGAGGTAGAGCGGGTCGGCCAATGACGCAAGGGTTGGCGGTTCGATCCCCGCTCCCTCCCAGCTGCTGTCGTTGTGTCCTCTGGCAAGACACTTAACCCTCCTTGTTCCCGATGGTGTGTAGGCACCCTGCGTGGTAGCCTGCCGCCATTGGTGTATGAATGGGTGAATGTAGACTATCTACTGATTGTAAAGCGCTTTGGATAAAAGCGCTATATAAATGCAGGCCATTTACCATTTACCATTTACCATGCTATGTCACAGCTATTAGAGGTACTGGTTTGGCTCTCTGGTGTAACTCCAGCTATAATGCCCATAACATGGAATGTGTTGTGGCCATCAATGGTTCTGATGTTATGGTCCAATAAGTGGGCGGGCGGTGTGTGTGCCACGATTGTGATGTCACGATTGTCATGTATCAGTGATGTCATCAGTGATGTCACTTGAGCAATTGTGATGTCATCAGTGATGTCACTCGAGCAATTGTGATGTCATCAGTGATGTCACTTGAGCAATTGTGATGTCATCAGTGATGTCACTTGAGCAATTGTGATGTCATCAGTGATGTCACTCGAGCAATTGTGATGTCATCAGTGATGTAATAAATCCTTCTGTGGTGTTTTATGGCAGTTGGCATCCTTTATGTTGCATTACCGCCTGGCTGAGGATTTATAAGTGGTTGGAGTATAAGTAGGGAGAAGAGCACAAGTGGTAGGCTACATCATCTCCAGAGTAAGTGTTTATTGTTTATTTATGTTTGTTTATTGTTTATTTGCACAAAGAAAATGAATAACAGATAGTACAAGTATCTTAATAAGCTATTATTAAGAAGTACAAGTATCTTAATAAGCTATTATTAAGATATACCTATTACAGCTAACTAGTAAGTGCTTAATAAGCTAGCCTACTTTGAATGGTAACAGACAATGACTGTCATTGGTAACAGACAATAAATGGCGGTCAACTTACCCATAACCTTCGGATATGGAGACTTAGCCTACCTGTCCACTCATCTGCATGTTTGAGCTACAACTTGCGCTGTGCCTTGCCGAAATCAAATTGCCTCCAATGCGAGACTCGTGAATGACATGACTATGAAGTTATGGTTTGCGATGGCTGTCTGAGGGAACAAGATGTGCATGAAAACTCACCCTTTTCCACTAACTGTAACATTAGAACATATTAGCCACACTTACATTTTTTATGTTTTGTTTTGTTATGTTACAGTATGTTTGGTAGAGCTTTTCCCTAGCCCCACCCCTTTCCTGACCACACCCCCTCCCACCTCCCACATACACTCCCCCCCGATACACCTGTCCATGCCCCCTACCCACCTCTCGAATCCAGACTCTCTACGACCTTCCTATCCCTAGCAACAGACTATTTTCCCTAGCCCCGCCCCCTCCATTGAGCCGACCCGGATCAGATCCGCTCCAAAATGTAATGGGTTCTTCCTTGGCCCATGCTACACCCTTCCACCAAGTTTCATGAAAATCGGCCCAGTAGTTTTGCCGTAATCCTCCTGCTAACAGACAAACGGTCAGACAAACAGCACCGAAAACATCACCTCCTTTGTGGAGACAATGCCAAATTTGAGAATGTTCCACTACTGGGATTTTCTGGGATTTTCAGTATGTTAAATTGGAAGGTTTCAAGTGCTGAATACAACACAAATAATTTCTGTTGCAATTTGTTTAAGGTTGGGTCATTTTTTCTCACAGATTCCCTAGACTAAAAGGGGAGAGGGGGGTGAAGTCACTGGCAGAGATTTAGGCCTTTTTTTACATTGTTTATGTCGATTTTTCAGTTTTGAAGAGTGAATTTGGATGTTTAATTCACAAATAAGTATGAAGAACAGGATCTTGAGCTATGATGCCAGTGTGGAGAAGTAAGAAAGAGAGTGCATGCCATGAAGATTCCAATAAAGGTTTTGTATGCTGTTGATGCATCAGAAATAAAAATAAATTTGAATGATTTCACTCATTATTGGGCCCCATAATCTGGTGTAAAAAAAGTAAACAATTATTAATTATAATCATTGTTGAGGGGTGTTCAGCCCATATCAATAACGTGCCAAACTACATGTGAATGTGAGATTCAGAAATAAGACTAAAAATCACATTTTCAAGTTGTTTTAGCAAGCAAAAAAGTAGAGTCCGCACACTGCGTAGACTAGAGACTTGCTCCCAGTAGATTTATTATATGGATAACGATGAAGATTGCATTGACCGAAACCTTATCCATACAATAAATCTACAGTCTGGGAGCAAGCCAAGTCTACACAGTGTGTGGACTTTGCCTGTTCATGATGATTTGTCCTGCACCTGCTAACTGAGTGGATGTGCATACTTTAGTTTTATTTATTCAACTTGTAGTAGGCCTATGTTAAATGCACGTGTTTGAAACTAATGATACCATGATGTGAAGTTAAAAAAGTTTGCAAAAGTTATTCAATTATTCACATTATAAAGTGTAGGCTATAAAAAAACAATGTTTTAGTGTTTCTAAACAACATTTATGTATAAATATATTTTTTGGCATTTAGTAGTTTATTATCATTGCTTCTGCTTAATAGTTGCTAAAGTAGCCTACCTATAGGCTATTTATTTTTTACTTTGTTTTCCTAAGCCACCTTTTGTTTGCATCCATTCATTGATTAGACATTTGCGGTGAGTCATTGTGGCTCAAACATGTAGATTAGGTTATCCTTATTCTTTGATTAATCCCCACCACCATAAATGGGAGCTCGGGCTCTGTGTGTGTGTGTCCCACTGTGATTGTCCCGCTGATGTCATAAATCCCATTTTGACATCTGCCCGCAACTCAGCTGGTGTGTGGCCAATGAGACCAGCATACACAGTACACAGAGCAGGAAATGATAGGGTAGCCTACACATAGCCTAATACAACATAGAACAAGACAACAGGACATTACAGACCAATTCACTTCAATAGAACCGGTGTAGGAAAATACGAATGCTGTGACGTGATGTCTTTTCCTTCTTTATAGGTTCCTTGAGCTCCGACACCTGTACAATCTGGCAGGCGGAGCCAGTTGTCCTGTCAGTTATTGATTCTTGGATATTCTGATTTACAAGCCAATAGCGGGTAAATCTTGTTTTGTCAAATGGCTGCACGGAAGAGAGTTAACTCTGGCAATGGCATTGACGGTGATGTGCAGGATGAACTTCTGCCCGCCAAGCATGTCAGGGATACAAAGAGACACATCACTGCCTTGGTTCTGGCGAGGGGAGGAAGCAGAGGGATTCCTCTGAAAAATATCAAAATGTTAGCCGGGGTTCCCCTCATCGGATGGGTATTGAGAGCTGCGATGGACTCCAAAATGTTCGACAGGTAAAGTTATTTCCCAGATTGTTAAACAATTCCAAGAGCCAGGTCCACTCACATAACCTACTGTGTGCCATATTTCTTTCCTAAATAGCAAACATTAAGTGAAACCAAATAATATACTGTATATTTCTTATTGTGAATGTTTAAAATACTTTATTTAGTGCATTTTAATTGCAGTATTATTATTACTGTATTATTAATATTCGTTTACACAGTCAAGCCACAATCTTAAATGAAAAAATATGATGTGACTTCCTTTCCACTCTTTCTCAAAGCACCAAGCTGGTTGCAGCTGATCACAAATTGCCTGTTATTAAATGATAAACCTTACTACAAACTATTGCAGCCCATCTTATATTGCTTTGAAAATGTTTAAATGAGTTAATAACACACTTGAGTTTTTTCTAGTGTGTGGGTGTCAACTGACCACGATGAGATAGAGAAGGTAGCAAAGGCTTGGGGGGCCAAGGTGCACCGCAGGAGCCCTGAAGTTTCCAGAGATTCTTCTTCTTCACTGGAGACCATCCAGGAGTTTATCAGGCTTAACCCAGGTACAGATCTTTTCCAGTAAATAACAATTGATAGCTACGTTCACTTATTTCAAGAGTTTATTCAAGCCTCTGCTGCGGTTAGGCCCTATTTATGAATTTACATAGCCTTGACAGTAGCCAAACTCCATACTCTTAAAATAGTCACCAAAATGTTGTGTCAGGGTCAATATTGTTATTTCTCACTAAAACATGAATAAGTGTAAGAGTTGTTGTACGACTGTTGAACTAGGGAATAGCTACGAGTTTACGACCAGTAGCTTAGCCGGTCCGGCTGGTTTACCAGGTTTGTCTTAAATGAAGCACCACCTTGCCCCATAATCCATGGAGAAATGCCAACCATTGTTTACCATTGTTTAATTCATTGCCTTTCACTTTGTTTTGACAGAGGTAGATGTGGTCTGTCACATCCAGGCTACATCCCCCTGTCTCCATCCTTTCCATGTAAAGGAAGCCTTGGAGTTGATCACGCTGCAGGACTTCGATTCAGTCGTTGCTGTGGTTAGAAGACACCAGTTCCGCTGGAAAGAGGTCAAGAAAGGAGGCAAGTCATCAGTGTTTGATTGTCACTAGATGAGTGACATAGGAGTCATAGTAGTAACGTTAGTGTATATAGTCAAGGTGGCACACCTTAGTCAAACTCAATTCCATTCCGGTCCACACCAGCATTATGGTTGCCCTCAAAGGGCCGATTGTAAATGTAACACCATATAAATGTATCTAGCCCACTTGTTAATTTGAGTAATAACTTAATAATTAATAACTAGCTCTGAAAGCAGAATTATAGGAAAAATAATGCAAACAGACAACTAGTACAACTAAATTTACAATTTATTAGAAAAAATTCAAAGTTGTATAAGTACATAATGAAGTCAACATAACAATATTTTCAGTTTGTGTAGCCTACAAGCAAAGCTTCAAATTCAAAATGTATATTGGTTGGTTAAAAAGAATAAAACAGTGGGCTGTCAATGCTCCCCCCCCCTATTTTCTCCCCAATTGTACTTGGCCAATTTCCCCCCTGCTGCCCCAGTCGCTGCTCCACCCTCTAACGATCTAGGGAGAGCCGAGACTAGCACCATGTTTCCTCCGACACGTGCACAGTTGCCAGCCGCTTCTTTTCACCTGACGGGGAGCTTCACCGACAGGACGTAGCACGTGTGAGGATCACGCTATTCCCACCAGTTCCCTTCCACCCCGACCAGGCGCCGCGAGCGACCAGAGAAGGCACTAGTGCAGAGACAATCGTGCCTGTATGGATGCCCGACCAAGCCTGAGATAATGCGGGGGTGCGAACCTGCAACCCTCGCGTTGGTAGGCAGGGAATCTACCGCTACACTACCCGGACACCCTGGGCTGTTGATGCTTGATGACTGCTGTATTTTAAGTTATCTGTGTTATGAGGGAAAATGTAAAAAAAAAAATACAATTGCAGCCGGTGTCCGCTACGACCAACGCCTTTTGGCTCAGACAAAGAATGACAGTTTTCCTTGATGAATCAATGCTGCAGAACATGACAGAATAACCATGTTCAGTACGGAACTTCTGAATGTCCATGTGAGGTACCAATCGAAAGCTAATAATTTCTGCTTTATGGGAGTTTTTAAATCATATTTATAGGATTAGTGGTTCAAAAGGTATTAAACATTTAGCAATAGCTAATAGCTATTTTTAAATGCCACGTTGGCCACTCAACATTTGCATAAATTTGAGGGCTAGGCTACTTTATGCAAATCAGGGAGTGTCCAATGCGACTTGCTGTCTCTGGAAACTCCCTAAGCTCGGTACAAACCTTAAAGTTTAAGGTTTGTTGTTATTGGATTTACAACAGTTAGTTTAAGGCTTAAACTAACCGTATGACACATATTCTCTCTCTCTCTCTCTCTCTCTCTCTCTCTCTCTCTCTCTCTCTCTCTCTCTCTCTCATAGCCTACATGTACCCTTAGAGCACAATTCAGCACCAACAAAGGCCAAATTATACCTATTCTAGAAAACAGAAAAACAAAAGGCAAATATATCTAAAAGAACAATTGCCTTGTTAATCAGTTTCAATACATAGGTGCTATGGTAGAACTTCCTTCTCAATCCGTTGCCATACATCTGCTGAGACTGAGTGCAATAATCATGAAGTACACTGTGTACACAGTACACAATGATCATAGGCTGCCTCGTGATACAACATATTCATTCTATTTCCTGCTTCTGTTTCCAACATTCTCTCTGCAATAGATCCTTTTCACAGTGGCCATTTTGTGCCCTAAAGGCAGGATAAACACAAGTGTACCAAAACATGAATTAGGGTTTCCAACTTCCAGTCCATTTTGGTGTTCCAGTGCTGGGGCCCTAATTAGTGAGTTGGTTGCACCTGTGTTTATCCTGTCTTTTAGACACAAAATGGCAGCTGTGAAAAGGGTCTATTGCAGCACTCACCTGTCATCACACACGCAGCTTTAACAACTTAACTTTAAACAGTGGCAGCACCTACCTATAATAAACGGCTTTGGCTGAGTGCCCTGTTACCATAGTAACCCGTATCCTATATTAAGGCGCATTGGTTTGGTTTAGTAGTCCATTAGAGGGTAGTGCTTTGGTCTTAGCTGGACAAAGTCTGTCACCAGTTCATCTAAGTCCACAGAGCATTAGGTGGGTCAGTCATCACTCATCAATGTTCTTAGTAGGCTACTTCTTTGCTATTATTGGAGGGAATTTGCACATTAATTGCAGTGAAGAAGGGAAGGAAAGTAATTTATTTTGGCCTGATGCCCTGATCTATGTTTTGATTTATAGAAAATAATTTAGAGAAAATAAAAGGGACACATTCTTAGTCTTATTATAGGTTTTATGTAAATTACTCAAGCCAAGGTATGACAAATGCCACGCCCATGCATGGAAGGCCGAGTGTTTGCAGATGAGCAGCAGATGGTTTCAGTGATTATTTCCTCCTCTCTGGATGAAGGTGTGTCAGTGAAGTCAACTGTTGCAGTCTGTGGTTGGCGGTGAAAACCTGCCCCAGCCCTCCAGAGGGCACATTGTATTGACACACCCACAACTGTCACTAGATGTAGGGCTATGCTAGGACTATATTGCAGTCATTTGAGGTGGCACACCTTAGGTTACCAACTTCTTGAAATTAAATAAGGAACCTGGGGGGAGGGAGTCTTATTATTATTCCTTGCACTTTCCCATGTGTTTTTTCATGTATAAACTCAATATAAACTATAAATTGAATTGAGATTGTTTGCTGGCATGTGACTTTTTTATTGTCATCAGCATCAGCCTAATTATAATTTTGAATCACATGTAGCCTACATTGTCAATTTGATATTTTTTTCCAAAGTTTGAACTACGTAATACTTTTTTAGTCGGCCAAACTAGATTTCTCCCTGTAGCTTTGCTGGAGTTCAACTTCTTCCAGTGTGAAGCAATTGAAAGCTTGCAAAGTTATCCTTTCAAAGTGGCTTCTCCAACACTGGTATCTATCAACCCATGCAGCTTCTCGGGTACACCACAGTTTCAGACAGGCAGACAGGAGTTTGCTCTCTCATACAAATCACCCTTCTTTGCACTGTATAAGGGTCCCTTATCAGTTCAAATACGGAATATATTTAGTAGCCAATTACGGGATGATTCCATATTTTATTTTTATATGTCATCAGTAGTGCTGGGCCAAGCTTGATACACTTTCTTCCTATCTACAGTATCACTCCCCGTGTAGGCTACAAGTATACAGAGATTTGCTGATCGCTGAGCTGTCATTGGCTGCTCTTTTAGCTCAAATATGCGGCTGGTTGCGTAGGTACTCTGCGGTGGATACATTTTTGTTTTCATCTCTTTATTGCTTGAAAACTGCTCGAAAAGTCCTTGAAATGTATCATTACAAAACAAGTGTCAACCCTGAAGTTGCTAAAGTGTAGTGTGTCTGTGTGAACAACAGTGCTGTTTGTGTGAGTGTGCTCTTCATCATCTTCTTCTGGCAAACAGCTTACAGGTGCTGAGTGTGTGTTAGAGATGGAAATGGAAATTAAATTAATTGAATGGAAATTAAATTATCCAAATCTTGGTGGCATTTTTTGCCCCTTGATCACGGTTTCTAGGGGCATTCTGAGATTCCTTGGGGGCATTTTTGCCCTTGCCCTGGCTAAATTCCTACACTGGTAGGACCTCAGTCAAACTTTAACGTTTGTTTTCATTGTGAATTAGAAAATGGTCAGGGGGCCACTCTGCTCCCTATCATGGCCCCCGGGCCGCAAGTTGAGTATCACTGTAATAAAGGGAAAAAATGCCCCAAAAATAATCTTAGAAAAAAAAGCTGTGCACTGTATAATTGACCTAACCCTGCTCTCCTTTTTTTCATGCCTAGCTGGTGAGATGACCCATCCGTTCAATTTAGATCCAGCGAACCGGCCACGGCGTCAGGACTGGGATGGAGAACTTTGTGAGAACGGCTCCTTCTACATAGGCACTAGAGATCTCCTAGAGAAGAAGAAAACTATACTGGTAATGGAGAATGAGCTCCTGCTGTGAACCCCCATGTTTTGTTGGTTTCATTTTCATGGTTTGGCTTCCACTGCAGTGCAGCAGATGTTTAGGTATGGTGCTCTGTGTTTCTCACCTTTCCATTTTCATCTGCTCTTCGTTTCACCATTCCACTCTCTCCAGGGTGGCAAGATCTCCTACTATGAGATGCTGCCAGAGTATAGTGTAGACATTGACGTGGACATCGACTGGCCTGTGGCAGAACAGAGGGTTCTCAGGTGAGAGAGAGAGAGACAGACACACGCACGCACGCACACACACACGCACACGCACGCACACACACACATACATACAAACTTATTAGGGAATTAGGGAGAACACGACAACTGTTTACTGTTGGTGCAGACATTGGTAGGTCTTCAGTTGATGATGACATGAACTCACTCTGAAGCTATTAAGTACATGCGGCTCACTGTGCAATTTGCAGTTTGTTACAAATCAATGTAGCTTTTAATCTTTAGGAACGCACAAAAAGGTGTGGACCAAAGCAACTCAGCAGGCAACTACACACACACACACACACACACACACACACACACACACACACACACACACACACACACACACACACACACACACTAACACACAGTGAAGCCGCTGCTAGACGCTACTCACTGGTGATACATGCGGAGGACATTGTAGAGGTAATCCTTCTCTGCTTCATTTTCGATCAGCAGCTCCACCTGCAAGAAAAGACAAGACATCTGGTCACAACCTGGTCATTACTGCACACACACACACACACACACACACACACACACACACACACACACACACACACACACACACACACACACACACACACACACACACACACACACACACACACACACACACACACACACACACACACACACACACACACACACACACACACACACACACCCAGGGCCGATCCTGGCCATTTGGGTGCCCTAAGCGTAATTGTTCTGTGGTGCCCCCCCCCCCCCCCCGTAAAACTTTCAATAACTGTCAAACGAAAGACTGCAAAATCATTAATTATGAACGATACTAGTGTATCTCACATTTCATTACATGTGGGAAACAAACAATTGTTAGAATTACTGTACATGTCAGCAAACAAGTGATTGTTAAACTGTACATGCAAGCAGGGGCGGACTGGGATCATAATTCAGGCCGGGCATTAGATACCAAGCAGGCCAGGCCGATACAGGCCGACGTGCGTGCCGGCGTCCGAAGGGCGGCGGCGAAAAATTTGGGCTGTTTGAAGCCCAATTTGGGCTGTTTGAAGCCAGATTTGGACCGTCTGAAGCCCGATTTGGGCCAGTTGAAGCCAGATTTGGGCCAGTTGAAGCCAGATTTGGGCCGGTTGAAGCCAGATTTGGGCCGCTTGAAGCCCAATTTGGGCCGTTTGAAGCCCAATTTGGGCCGAGTCCAATTTTACAATGAGATGCACCCTGAATAAAGTAATAAAACCACTAGTAAACCAGTAGGCGGCGCCTGGCCTGCTGTTCAGTGAGTGGCCTGACTGAGGGCACCAAAAAAAAAAAAAAAAAAAAATTTTTTTTTTTTTTGGTGCCCTCAGTCACGTGATGCCCTACGCAGTCTGCGTACTCTGCGTAATGGGTTGGAGCGGGCCTGCACACACCCTTTAAGTGCCTATGTGTGTGCTTCTTTCCCCAGGTATGGTTACTTTGGCCAGCACAAGCTTGAGGTGGTTGAGCTGATGTTGTGTAATGTGTCTGGATGTTTAACGGATGGAAAGATCTTCGTTTCTGTATCCGGAGAGGAGATGCTGTCTGTCAATACCAGAGACACCATGGGCATTCGCATGCTGGAGAGAGAAGGAGTGAAGGTACCGTAGTTTAACCTGGGGGACTCTGCATGTTTTCAAAGTCAAAAAGACACAAGAGACTAACCACCACCAGTAAAAGCAAGAGATTGTTCTAATTTCACTCATTTTTCCAACAGAGCATTGTGAATGTGCATAGCAGTCGCAAGTGTCTCAACTTGTAGTTGACCTTTTGATGTCTGCACTTCTATTCCGTATATATACCGTGCGTGTGTGTGTGTGTGTGTGTGTGTGTGTGTGTGTGTGTGTGTGTGTGTGTGTGTGTGTGTGTGTGTGTGTATGTATATGTATGTATGTATGTATGTATGTATGTGTATGTGTATGTGTATATAGCCGCATAAGGTGCTAATGTGCTTGTAAGAGATGTTGTGCATCATGGGATCCCACGCAAGGGGTCCATGAGAAACCAGCCGGGCGAGTCATCCGTCGCCCCTAACCTCATCGAGGTAGGCTAGAAACGGGTCCCAAATAGTTGATTTTTTTTAAAAGTGAGTTGGTCCTGAGTCTCTCCATCCGTATAACAGAGATCATGTCTGTCAACCACGGTTGAAATGAAGGTGAAGAGGGGGACTTCCATTCCATCAGAATGAGTTTTTTGAGCAACAGTTGTCCCCTGTGTCAGATACTGTTGCACAGCTGTAGGGAAGTTCAGAGAGGACTCGGAGCAGCCGAAGATGGCGAGTTCCGCCTCCGGCTGAAGGGTTATTTTGTAGGCCTTGCTTAGAGTTTGTTCCGTATATTTAATTTGACCAGTATATTATCACTCACTTTTATTGGTGGGGTGGCTACCCCTCTGCTCACCTGCAATAGAGCTGAACAGTGACCGACCCACTTTTTTCTCAGCTCCCGTTCCATCAGAGAGTTCCCCATTGATTTTCTCCATAATATATGTTTTGACAAAATCCCTATATAAAGAGTTTTAGGCCTGGAACCAAGCCAACCAGCCACATACTGAATCATGAGTGACCATAAAACATTTCACTTGGAGCAAGTTTTATTTTCTGTTTTTGCTCCAAATGTTTTATGGTCACTCACGATTCAGTCAGTGGCTGGTTGGCTTGGTTCCAGGCTTAAAACTTTTTGTTAGGATTTTCTCTGATGGAACGGGAGCTGAGAAAAACACTACTGTCTCCTTGCTTGCTCCACCAGGTGGTGCTGTTGACCTCCAGTGAGGACCCCGTGAGCAAAGAATTGTCTGACAAATTGGCCAAGACAACAGGCTGCGAGGTCCAGCAGATGGGATCGGAGAAGCTGCTGGGAAATGTGAAGAAGATGGTAGAAGAGAGGAAGCTGGAGTGGAAGGATGTGGCCTACATGGGTACGCTGTTGTACATTTTCTGCAAGCACACTGTTATTATCCTGCATCCTTATTAGTGCTTGCTGTAAAGCACACTGAAGAGCAAGCACACACAAGGTCACACAACAAGCCATAATAGGAGCGCAGACACGTTTGATTGGCAGCAGAATATCAACCAATGGAAGATTCAAGATTCAAGTTTATTAAGTGTCCCAGAAGGGCAAATTTAGCAGTTTAAAATGCACAGCAGTTCAAAGTGCAAGTAAAACAGATACAAGCAGTAGGCCTTGAACTGCTTCTATTTGTTGGTC